>NC_092829.1:53741862-54061253 GCF_039878825.1 Excalfactoria chinensis | reverse complement strand
TGTTGACTCATAGGCAGTGCTCAATGTGCTGAGCAGAGGAACCATGGTTGCAGCATAACTAAAAGCTCAGAGGAGCAAAGCAGTGCTCACTGCCTGGAGAACATGAGCAGAACTCTCAGCCTGTCCATCCATCCATCCATCCACCCATCCATCCATCCATCCATCCATCCACCCATCCATCCATCCATCCATCCATCCATCCATCCATCCATCCATCCATCCATCCATCCATCCATCCATCCATCCACTCATCCAATCATCTGTCCATCCTTCTGGCTCCGTGCTTCTCTTCCACCATCACACACCTGAGAGTGGAGCACAGCCAGAGCGAACCAAAATCCAAGGGAAGGAATGTGGTTATGTCAAAAAGCATTAATTTAAGAAGACTATCATGAGCTCTTTGCTGCATCCCACCTGATTCATCCCCATCAGAGGCATCCTCTGTGCTCAGCAGCACAGTGGGGCTGGGAAATGCAAGTGCTGGGTGGCTTAATCACTCTTCAGCCTCCCTTTTTTTCCCCCATGTTAATTAAATGTAGAACTAATCACATCAAGCAGAATGTTGTTGCGAGCGCCACGTGCTCTCTGGCAGCATGCAGGCAAATGGGATTCAGTGCACAATCCCACATCTGTGCAGAGTTCCCCAGGCAGGAGGCTGAGGGTCAGCAGGCAACTGCGACCCATATCTGAGCAGTGTGAAGTGGCTACCGAGACCCATTATTTGCCATTGCAAAATTTCAGGTGGATCCAGGGTGTGGGCACTGCTGTAGTGAGAAGTCCAAGTGAGTTAATGCACACTGTGAGTCATTTCCCTGTAAATAAAAGAAAGAAAGGAACTGCAGAGCTGTGTCATAGCAAAGCTTCCCTGAAAACCTCAGAGCTCCAGCCCCGGTTGCCAACTAGACTCTGAGCAGCTGCCCGTGGCAGTGATGGATAAACACTTCCAGATTGATTGTTTTCCTGGGATGAGATCAAATTGCTCACAGGGGGAGTGACTGCAGGCCTTATCTTTCAGTTCAAATCAATACAAACACACAGCCTGAGCTTTTTTAAGCCTTTATTAGCAGGAGGGACAAGCAGTGACCCGGGCTTTGCTCCTCCAGCACAAATACTTCAGCCTCAGTCCTAAGCACAACCCAATGTAGCCAGAAGAAAGCTGCGAGAAGCCAACAAAGTGAGCTGTGTTGTGTTTGATGGATTTCTGTCTCCTGTTCCAGAATGGCCACTGGAACCCATGAAGGTCTCAGCAGCAAGGTGAGCCAACAGCAGGTTGTTTCCTGAGGCTCTTAAGGTCCAATCAGCATCTGGAGACACCAGAGTGTAATCCACAGTTTATTTAGCAGTTCTGGGGTCAGAGTAGCCCATGAGCAGGATTCCCACCTCTGCCCAAGAGGAACATATACCATCTTAAACCACTCTGAGTGGAGATTGAGGACGTCTTCCTCAGCAAGCACACAACTTATCTTTCTTATCACCTGCTCCATTCCCTTGAGCTCTGCCTGCCTTGTCTTGTTTGGCTGCACACTTCTGGCTTGGAGAAACTGGGACTATCCGATGAGGTTGCACAGATGAGGTTGCTCAGAAAGGCAAGTAGACAATGGAAGTGTCCCCAGCACTCAACACAAGCTGTGGCAGTGTGCCCTGCGTGCTAGCTGGCAGAACGCACACTTCTGAAAATATAATGTCCTTTCATCCATGGACTGCAATTTAAATGAAAAAATGGACAGCACTTTGAGTGCTGCCTGGGAGAGCCGGTGTTCCTCCGGAGGCAGAGAATGCTATCTGTTGCTTAGGAACAATCTTTATTCTACAAAATGATAGGGTGTTCTCCAAAGACTTCTTTAAATGCACCCAATATCTTACCAACCCCTATATGCGCTACAAGGAAACATCTTTGTGCTGCAAATACAGCACCAGCCCCCTGGCACCGTCAGCTGTGACTGGAGATCTATGGTGTGTGTATACCCCATACCCAGCCTTGCTGCACAACCAGTGGTACAGTGTGAACATTTCTCCTTGCACACAAAGCAAACACTCACACTGAGGCAGATTTTGACCATGTCAGTGTGTGTGTGTAGGCAATTCTGAAAACAGGCTTATGGAACACTATATCACACCAGTTATACACCTAGTCGTCAGTGCAGATATATGTACACTGTTCTGTTTCAACAAGACAAGTGAAAGCTGTTTCATTGGCACAGATTCTTGAGTCAGACCAGGTAGAAACACCCACCAGTGCCCACTGCATCTCTGTGGGGGCTAGCAGGTAAATCCTACTCAAGGTGATCCTATTTCCACATGGTTGTGGTGTTCACTGTTGTTGCACCAGTGTGCTCTGTGTCAAGGAATAAAATGTCCTTGAGCTGCTCAGAGGAGCTGCTACTTGAGGACAGACATCCTATCACTTGTTCCATGGTGCTTGCTCTCCTTGCCAAGCACAAAAGTCTACATCCAGGCCCAAGAGAAAGCCTGTAGGGGAAGTTCAGCTAAGAGAACCTGGTTTGTAAAGCTATCTTATCCGAGAGCCCGGCTGGGGCATCTGCCAGTGTGGAGCAAGTGTTGAACCGAGAAGCTTTGTAGGATACGATGCCAGAGCTCTTCTTCTTGCGGTAGAAGTAACTGCTGAGGTGGAAGCGGAACTTGTCATGGAGGGAGGCGTAGATGAAGGGGTTGTAGCAGGCAGAGCTCATGGCAATCAGGTGGCACGAGACCTGGATGACGTTCACGTATCTCTTGTCCAGGATGGTGAACTCCTCATCAATGTCTCTGATGAAGTTGACCACCTGGAGGGGCAGCCAGCAGACCGCAAAGCAAACCACCGAGATGGTGAGCACCCGGAAGGTCTTCTGCTTAGTTTTGCTCCATTTCTCTTGGCATGGGTAAGCAGCTCCCGGGATGTTCCTCCTCTGCAGGTGGTAGGAGATGGCACAGAAGGAGACCGACACCGCCAGCAGTGGGAGCATGTAGGACAAGAGGAGCATCAGACACGAGTACAGCAGCCTCTCCCTCTCCTTGTGCTTCCAAAACTCCTCGCAGATGATCATGTCATGGCCGATGGCGTTGAGATCCAAGTATTGAGTGTGCAGCGAGGTGGGAACGGAGGCCAGGATGGAGAGAAGCCAGATGCAGGCCACGATGCAGACGCAGGACTTGCGGCTTATCCTCCTGTGGATGGGGTAGGCCACGACGATGTAGCGGTCAATGGAGATGGCAGTGAGGGACAGCACCGAGACGAACACGGTGGTGGCCTGCATCAGGGTGACAAAGTAGCACATGAACATCCCGAAGAGCCAACCCCGCACCTCGAAGGCATAGGAGACGGTCAGAGGGACGCAGGCCAGGCACATGACAAAGTCAGCCGCCGCCAGGTTGCCAATGAGGAAATTGGTGGTGCAGTGCAGCTTCTTGGTGAGAGCGATGAGGAGGATGAGGAAGAGGTTCCCCATGCAGGCCACGGCCACCAGGGTGGTGTAGAGAGGGATGAAGAGTGGCTTAAGCTCCAGCAAGAGGTCGAGGCCTGTGAAGAGAGGGGCTGAGGTGTTCTGCCAGGAGTCATTGGGGATCTGTGCCATGACAAGGGCTCAGCAAGGCAGGGGCTCAACAAGGCTTGGCCCTGAAGAGGAGAGAGACTCACTGTGGTTGTGCTTCTGGGCAGAAAGAACAGTCCCCAGTGTCTAGTTCTGCAAGGTTTAGGTCTCTATAGTTGCACACCGAGGCTTTGGTGTGGAAAAAAGCAGGGAGCGTGGCTAGGAAGTGGTTAACTGGACAGCCCTGCTGCTGCTGTGAGCTGCCTGCTGGGGAAAGCAGCTGGGGATCCGGGATTGAAAGTAACCTGAGCTGGCGGCAGCAGGGAAATAAAGGCACCCGCATTTCTTCCTGCTCTCAGTGTCTCCCTGTCAGCCTCGTTCCCTGCCTCCAGCCACAGAGATGGGCAGGAGGCTTTAACACATCCCAGCCTGCCCAACTTTTCCCCTCCCATTATTTCATCCCCTTGGATATTTACTTCTCCACCACGCTTTCCAGAGGAAAACCCGTGCACTGCCTTCCCATCACTGAACCAGCTCAGCATCCCGTTGGCTCCAGTCCCTGTCCTCTCTCTCTTTCCTTACCACTTTTGGCTCATTACCTGCAGCACTCGGTCCTCCTCAGAGCGTGTGGAAGCTGTCCCCAGCACAGCCACAGGGCTCCTAACAGCAGCAGAACTGGGGACACACCTCTTTTGACTGAAAGTGCAGGGAAAAACAAAATTACTCGTGGGACCCCACGCTGTCACATTTACCTTTCTGTTCCCCTTGCTGAACAGCCTCCATACCCCTTATTAGTTAACTCCCAGAGTTTAGTGAGAGATATCATAGTTTTCTGCTTCATGTAATAATTAAAGTAGCTCCGGGTCTGTGCATCCAGCCCTGGAAAACAAAATCTGGATGGAAACTAGAAGCAAATCTGATCGCTGAATTTCCATCTTTCAATTTTTCCATCTTTCCATCCAGCATCAATCTATACATATTTATATATATTGTTCCCTTAAGGAAGCAGGACTCCCTCTGCGGAGCACACTCACCACCCGTAATCTGCCCGGAGCTTGCCTGGCTCTGAGAGAGCTCCAAGATCCCTCTGCTCGCTGATTGTTTCAAAAGCATGGGGAAATGCATCTCATTCACCAGCTGTTGCTCACCGCAAGTCCTCTGGTTGCTGCGATCCTCGCTCTCACTCCTTATTGTCGCTGTGATGCCTGAGCGCCGTGATTAAAAGCTGGGGAGGAGCGTGGCGTTCCCACCCGCAGGGTGGGTATTCCTGCTATGTGTGGGGATGGTCACGTTTGTCCCGCTGTTCTGCAGTCAGGTCTCTTCACTGAGTTGGGGGAGAACAAAGAGCGTGGGCATAGGGACCATGTGAAGCTCCTTGGCTGCCCTGCCTGAGGGAGAGGAAGATGAGGGTGGCTGTGGGGAAGGGGGGGGGATGGATGCCCAGCTCTGGGATAAAGGACACTCAAACCTGGGGTGTGTGTGGTCCTGCTGTGGGGTGGTGGACAGCCAAACTGTAGGTCGATGGACAACCAAATATCAGGTGATGGACACCCAACACCCAACCGTGGTGTGAAGATGATCCAGACGTAGAGCAAGGGCAACTATGGGGTGACTGTAGCCCAGTCTGGGACAGAGGGTGGCCATGGGGTGATGAATGCATAGCCATGGGGTGAAGATTGCTGTTGGAGGATGGACATCCAACTACAGAGTAAGGATGGCACAGTTATGAGATGAGGGCAGCCATGGGATGAGGGTGGTCTTGGGGTTGCAGAGTGAAGGAGCCTACAGGCCAATGGAAGAAGTGGAGCTGCTCATGAACTGTGCATGGAGCGAGGAAAAATTAACTCCCCAAACATGTGAGTACTGAGTGCTGGGGCTGCCAACTGATGTTTGGCTGGGGCTGATTGGTGGCTGTGAGCTTTGGTGAATGCAGCATAGGGATCCCATAGTGATGGACCAGGAAGGGGGAGGTTTTGGGGAGCTCCAAATATGCTCCAGAATCACCTCATTACACAGACACCAGGCTCTGTGCTGCTGACTGATTTCAGCAGCAAGTTTAGGTTGGTCCTCCAGCTGGAGGACTCAGAAGATCCAAGTGACTTGACTGATTTCTCTTGGGAATGGCAGGATGAGTTGGCCAAGGGGTTTTGTATTTGTGGCTTTGGACTTAAACCCTGTTTGCAGCTGGGGTTGATTTGAGAGCCTCCCAAATTGGACTAAAAGCAGAAAACATTTGGGAGTTCAGCCAAAACCTCAGTGGGTCTCCAATGGTTTTCATCACTTAGTGTAGATTGGGGGATTATGGAATGACACACCGATCCCTGTGCACTCCACAATTAGGAAGCACAGGTTATCAGAGCTGCTTGTTTAACACGGTTGGGTGTCTGGGTGCCAGACCCAAAGCAGGTCACTGCCCATCAGCTCCCTCTCTGATTTCTTATTAAAGATCTTTTCATCTTCATGCCTTATTTAAGTCAGGGGAAATTAAAAATCATCATCATCATCATCATCTGCTAGAAATGTCTTTTCTTTTTAGCAGGGATGGAAATTCTCAGAGCGGTCCTAGAAGAAGTTCAACAAAATTAGGACTTGTGGTGGGAGAAGGCTGTTGATTTGCCTCTATCTGATGAACATGGATCGGCCCTATTGAAAATGGCTGAAAGCTGGCTGTAAAGAAGGGCACTCATCCCCACCAAATACTCAGCTGGAAGAAAATAATCTCTGATTCTGTAGCCTGGCTGGGAGCGGCCGCTAATTTTAAAGTGCAGAACATTCTGATAAGGAAAGCAGGAGGCTCTTAAAAGATCATTTTAGATTAGAGATGCAGCTTCAACATAATAGAAAGTAATGAATTGCTGCTGGCTGGGATGGATTCATCCACCCCACACATCCTTACCCTGGAAGAACTTTCTCTGACCTAATCCTTAGTACTTCCATAGAGCTGTAGGAGAAATCTCTTATCCCAAGTCTCATACTGCCCCATGCTAGGAGTTTTTGGCTCTGATTGGATGGTGGGCTCAGAGATGAGTTTGGAAGCTGCAGCTCAAT
This sequence comes from Excalfactoria chinensis, assembly GCF_039878825.1. Taxonomy (NCBI): domain Eukaryota; kingdom Metazoa; phylum Chordata; class Aves; order Galliformes; family Phasianidae; genus Excalfactoria; species Excalfactoria chinensis. The sequence goes on along the minus strand of NC_092829.1, from coordinate 54,054,678 downwards.
CCTCACCCGCCAACCAGCAATGCTTCTTGGAGCATCAATTTTGGGGTGTCTGCAGTGACATCTCAGTGCCCAACCTACCTGGCATGGCTGGTGACAGGGAACGTGAGTTTGCTGTGGTTTCTATCCTCTTTTTGGGTTGAATGTTGAGGTCATCTCTTAGAAACATCTGTGTGTGTCAGGAGCTCAATATCTGTTTGCAGAGACCACCTAAATTCACTTCTGAAAATGTCCATCCTGGGCATCTTTCCTGCAAAATAGCCATCACAGCATCAACTTTCCTTCTGTAGCAGTTCTCTTAACTCCTAGATGGTCTGTCAATGAAAGAGGAGCAGGATATTCTTAGCATCGTTACCCTGCACTGCCAACTCATGCTTTGGTTTCATGTGATCTCTTTAAGCACAGTGTAGCAGTCAGAACACACCACGTTCAGACTGGTTTGCTTTCCTCTACCACGGTGCTGTTATCAACAGCCCTTCCTTCGTTGCTGTTTCTTCTGTTCAGATTGGCACATCTCCCAGTGCGTGAATTATTGCCACCAATTATTGCAAAACCACACGTAACATTGACAAATGCACACATCACACCTTATCCATATAAGCTGTATTGTAAGAAACAGTCTTAAAGTATGAGTTTGTAAGTATAGATCGATCCCAAATCTGATTCCCTTCAGCTCAGTATCTCCAAGGGATGGTTTATCTGACAGCTCCCAGCGTGTGCTCTTCCAGCCACCGCAGTGTAGTGAATTCAGTGGATGTTGTCTCTTTCCTCGAGCAATAAAGGATTTGACTACTCGGGTGTCAATATTTATATGTGGTAGAAGTTTGTGTACTTATAGAATCTTTGAACTCCTCGTTTGTCCATACGCTGATTGCTTTTTTTCCCCTCCTAGTGTTTACATCCCCATCGAGTCAGACTGAGTCAGACAAAGAGCAAGCCTGCAGACTGATGGGACTGGATCCACTGCTTGATCTGGATGTGGTCTCCAATTAAACGCCAATCTATTACCACTTTTGTTTTGGCAGGTCTAGTCTCTGCTGAAAAGGCACTGCTTCAGGACCTAATTTACTCTCTTGTGCTGACATTATCAATCAACAGCCACAAACAGAAAACTTGTGTTTCTTCCTAACCAGTGTTCAGCATGATAATGTAACAAAAGCATAATGCACAGTCCTCTGCCAGCTTTCTTGGCCATGCCAAAGCTGGTGGGTAGAGATGATGTGACACTGCAGAGCCAGATGATGTGGATCTGGGACTTTAAATGTTTTGGTGCAGTTGTTTTGTATCATTGACATTCAGGTGACTCGCGGTGTTTCTCACATGTTTACATTTGTTCTAATGGAGAATTATGACTGCTGTAGAGAACGGTGAGGCTGCAGTGGGTGGTTACAGCACTAAGCTAATGGTGTGGGCAAACACCCAGTCCTGACGCTGATGAAGCAGCAACAGAATAACAGCCAGCAGTGAATAAAACAACAGTGCATTTATAACTGAACAGAGACAGGAAACAATGAACGTGATAAGCCCCTTTTACAAATGTAATTTCGTACATAATGAACAATCTAATGTGCTTCAGCTACTAGAACTACTCCTCCACTTTCCATAGAGAGAGCTTTATCCCACAGAAGACGTACACTGCTTCCCTCTATCGACCTTTAGCGTCAATGCCAAGACAAAGCACAGCTTAAAGAAGCTTACACATGACTACAGATTCTTTTATTGACAGAAAATGGGAAACAACCCTCTGTAGAGTTAAACAGAATGAACTATATATATATACACACACACACACATGCTAGAATGTTTTGAACATAGGTAATTTTGTTCTCATTTGTGATGAAAACAAGCTATTTGGAGCCTCTCGGTTATCACTCTTTGTTTTCCTGATACAGGATCTCACCTGACCCTCTCCAGGAGAGGCTGAGGGAAATGAGGACAGGTACAAAATGACCAACGATAAAAATATTCCTCCTCCAGTCCACTCTGAAACAAAGCTGGGATGGCCAATCGAGTGGGACATTCTTAGAGGGAACATTACAAGGAGAAGAATGTTACCGAGCCTTCTGTTGCTACGATCTCAATACTGTGATCAATTGAACAATTGCAGTGACAGCTTCCCTTAGGATTCCAAATTTACACAGGTGAACAACCTCTGTCCTCCTTTGGGTAAAGCTCAGGGCCAACCCATTAATAGTGAAGCCTGATAAATAAAAAACCAAACAGCACAACAGACTTTGTAAGAAAGAAAGAAAAAAGACCAAATTAGTAATAAAGAAGGTACAAGATGAGAACACAAAATGATTCAGTGGCTTGCTTGATCTGTTCTATTCTAGACCATTATCTTTTTTGATGCTTCTAAACAACTGCTGGGTTGGTTTTTTCCCCCTACAGTTCAATACAACTCCTGATGAGTTACAAACAGTTCACATTCATGCCAGAACAATTTGGTTGCTACACACTGGGACTACATCAAAAAAGGGTTGCAGTTCAGCATATTCTGTTCCACGCTTGTCCACAACAAACACCAGTCGATATCCTTGGAGGTCCAGCGCTGTTTTGGTGTTGAACATTTTGTTGTCCTTAAATGACCAACAATTGGCACTCATTACTTACCCCCCACCCTCTTCCTATCATTACTGTTGCTGCACACAGCTTCATCAGGGTTGGACATGAGGCAGCTCTGAGGCATGGCTGCTGTATATCTCACTGCTCAGCAGCTGGACGTTCTTCTTCAGTCTCCTGTTTCTCTACCTGTGATTCCGGAGGGATGAGGCACTGTACCTCTTCAGTATTGATGGCCACTTTATCAGGTTGCAGCCATCGCTTTAGATGCTCCAGTGTGCTGAGGGAAAGCAAAGACACAGCAAAGGACAAGACAGTAATAAAGCTTCACAAGATATGATACAGACTGACAGAAGAAGTTTAAGGGGGAAATACAGGCAATACACCTACATCATTGAATGCTAATAATACTGCAGAATACTAATATACTTAATCTCCTACAGCCTACTTCACAATAGCTGGTCTGGTGGAAAAGACCTACTCTATCTTCATCTAAATACTGATTAAAACTTACTGTAGCTCTGAAACTTGTGCCTACGTTCATCTGCCAGGAACTGACACAATTCATTCAGTCCTTGCACAACAAAATTATCTCGCTCTTGCTCCTCAACAAGAGCATTATTTTGCTTGGTAGTGTCCTTGAGGTGATCTGTGCACTTAAAAGTTAAGGTTTGCTTAATTACACTGCTGGATGAGCTTCAGATAGCCTCAGTACCATTCAAGGGTGACCTCTAGCTTCATTTAGTCAAAGTCTAGCAAGGAAAATGCTTTCATGGCTAATATCCACAGCCTTTAAAAACAGAGTAGAGAGAACACCTACATCTACAGCTTGTTTTTAAATATAAATCAAGTTAACTGTCAAAGAAAGAATCTAAGACCTATTATAAACACAAACTACTTTTCATACTTGAAAAAAGAGAATCTTTTTCTTTTATTTTTTCCCCAAATAGAAGCAATCATGAAAAATGTCAGCTCAAAAAAGAGAGATATAGAGACTATTATAAGTAATTGAGAACGCAGATTGCTTCAGCAGTCTAGGAAGGGACTCTCAATTCATACATCATCTATACTTTTATAGATGGGTGAGAGAGGAAGCACTGTAAGAGAGGCACTGAACTGAGAACCACTCATGAAATCAAATCTCAGGTCTGATACCAACCCTGGAAAGAGCTTCAAATCCCACTTGTTTCTGAAGCAGTTCTTGTCTAGGCCCTCACAGAGATGCAGGAAATGCTCTGAAGTTCACTGTTAAAAGCTAATGGAATTTGAGACCCGTTAAGACATTCCCTCCCTGCTCCGAGTGTGACAAGGGAAACTGTCAAGTAGGTTCCAGCTGAAAAGCTTTGAAAGTTCAGTCCATACGTGCCCTGTTTGTTTTCCTCTAGTGTGACCCAACTGGCATTACCAAAGTTGTCCAGAAAGACCGTGTCAGTCCAGACAAGTTGCAGTGAGACTTTCTGTCACAGTGTCCTATTGCAAGTAGTAACAATCCCTTATTAACCTGCTTATTACCTCTCATCAGATTCGTGTCCCTCTACGTAAAATTCAGACTCAAACTTCTCCTGGAGGAACCTGTCCCAGCATTCCTTCTTTGCTTGTGACAGAGTACGCAGCATGTCCTTGGAGGTCACCTCTTGAGATAAACCTTTAATTCTCATCAGCCTTCTCTCTGTGAAGAGGCAAATTAGGGCTCTTTATTTCATTTTTCTGAGGGAGAGGAAGAAAAAAAATCAACACGAGTGTCTGCATTTTGATATCAAAAAAGGTCAAATTAACATTTCAATACTTAAGTCTTTATTCAGTAACTTTGTTCTTGCATTTGAAGTCTGCATGACAGTATTTCCTTCGTGTGACTTCAGGTAGCTCTTCAGAAGGAAACAAGCAGATCGATCCACTCTGGCCACTTCTAAGTTTTAGTAACTTTTCCACTTACCGCTGAGTTCTGATGAAATTACACAGAAGGGTACAGATCTCAGATGCACTGCATGCCTACAATTTCCATGCAAATTGGCACGGAATAGAACTCACATTAACTGTAGTAAGAAATCCAAATAATGCCCAAACCGAGGGGGGAAAAAAACCTGCAGTGAGCACAGCAGTATTATCAGTAGGATATCTCAGAACAGAATGTGATACGGTCAGTTTCTCAGCCACAGGCTACAATGAAAACAGTGTTCTTAGCAGACGCAGGATAATCCAGTTACAACACACAAAGCTGCAAGGAAGCAAATGTTACGAGTTCCTCCAGTCACAAAATCACTTTATAACAGATTCTTTCTCAAACTGGGCCAGCTATTAACTTGTAACAGCTCACAACAGGGCCGCTCACTTGTAACTTTTTGGAGCTCATCCTGTGTTGCAGAACTGAGCTGTCACTAAAAGTATCTGTCTCTAACAATCCTTAAGACCTGAAATATCATTATTTGCCCAAATATACTGACAGGCCGATGGTACCATCCCACAATTGCTAATCCTGGCTACGTAGAAACCCACAACAGCTTTATACTTGTGTTGACTTAGCCAGAATAATACACAAAAGAAACTTTGTGCTAGTGTTATGCTTTCATTCTGACTGTGTGAAAACAAATACAGACCTAGTCTGAAGCCTGCTTGTAAAAATTTATCCATTAGCACTTTCTGAGCACTTTAGAACTGCAGCAGCAATTAACAGCAGAAAAGCAAATTCTGCCTTGTTCCTATGGCACCTTTCATCAGATACCAAGAGCTCTACTTAGCTTTCTGTGAAACAACAGTCTAAAACAGTAACAGAGTCAAAACGGAGGCTCTGGCAGAAATAAAAGCTTAAAACTCACTTCTGCCACAGCATCCCCATTTCTCCTGCCCCATTTCTGCGTGCAGAAACGGCATACGTAAGCCAAGCATGTGTGTGCCTGCACTGAAAACCAGGTTACAAACTGAACCAAGATTAAAAGTAACTCCACAGAAAGGAAAAAGCAGAGAAGAGCCATAACACTGAATATTTCACAGCCGGATGAATAGCAGCCCAACTGATGGAGCACGGAGGAACCCCAAAGGCTTCTTCTAGCAGGCAGCAGAAGCATCCTTCCTGGAGCTGAATGCTGTTGTACAACATGAAAAGATCAGGAAAGATTTAAAACAGGATGGCTAATTGCACGGCCTTAAGAGATAACGACTGCTGCTTTTAGCTATGCTAGGATGTCAGCTTCAATAGTGGTAACCTTATCTTTCCCCATATCACGTGCTTCTATTAGCTTTTACACGGCTAACAATCAATTCGTGGTTCTATAGATTACGCAGGAATTAAGCAATAGCACTGGGATTATCAGGATAATCTGCCATACTCTGCTATGCTAGACCAGAGGTTCCAGCAAGCGTTATTTAGAAAGCATCTTTCCTGATTCTCTGCCTCCCCCAAAAATGAGTCAAAGAATTATTTCACTTTTTTTTTCTTTACACACAGAAACATCTCATTATTTCTTGGAGCCACGGGAGGCAAATGCTGGCAACACAGCAGCACAAAGGCTGACAATGAGTTCAAAATGTTTCCCCTTCTCGAGTCAACAACGATGGAAATACGTGCTGTTTGAAGAAAGATACAAAAAAATACACATATATATTTGGCTTATACTTAATACAGTGTTCCTTTCCATGGAAGAGCTGAAAAAAAACTATGAAGAAAGATTGAGTGAGCTGGGTTTATTCAGCCTGAAGGAGAGAAGGCTCCGGGGAGGCCTCACTGCAGCCTTCCACTGCTTGAGGGGAGCTTATGAGCAGGAGGAGGACCAACTTTTTACACAGTCTTATAGCGATAGGACAAGGAGGAATGGCTTCAAACTAAATGAGCTAAAAGAGGGGAGATGTAGGTCAGATGTTAGGAGGAAATTCTTCCTAAGAGGTGGTGGAGCCGTGACACAAGCTGCCCAAAGAGACTGTGGATATCTGATCCCATCTCCATCCATCACGGCATCTCAATTCAGTCCCAAGTCTTGATCTGATGGATGCCAATACTGGATGGGCTTTAGGTCTCCTCCAAGCTAAGCCATTTGATTCTGTGACAAGCTCCAGCTGTATTTCTCCATTCCACTAAAGCACTTGCAGTAACCAACCAGAGACGTGACCGCCACCCTCTCTGATACCACAGCCGTCAGCAGACACCTCAGCCTCCCCAGAGCCTTATCCAGCACTCACCCAGGGATGCTAAATACACCTCTGAGTCGTTCAGGGGCGCCCAGGGCTTTGGGTTCTGTTGGGCAGGGACCCCATTGGCCCGGCTTCCTCCATCGGTGTAGGATTCCAGGAACGAGTCGGTGAAGGCCTCACCGGAATCCTTCTGGTCCGGGTGCGGCAGACACGAGCAGATTTCAGCCCAGAGATCCTCGCTGGGTCTGGTAACCTCGGAGTCGATGCTCTCAATCGTTCTCATCATGAAGACCTGTAAGAGGGACAAGGTACAAACGACTAAGCACCTTCCCCTGAGCACCCCAGCGGAGCGCCGAGGGGCCGTTGTTAGGCCGCAGCGTCCCCGACTCCAGTCAGCACAGCCTGCCGGGACGCGCTTGTTCGGGCCGCTCCAACTATCACCCCGCACCTCGGTACAGGAAACCACGGCGACTTCCGGCAGAGCGTCGATTGGCATCTGAGTTCAGCCAATCACCACGCTCCGACCTTCTGATTTTAACCAGTCATCGCGCTCCGCCGGAAGCACGGGGGCGGAGAATAGGCTTGGAGGAGCGACGCTGCTTTGGCGCCATCTTGGAAAAGGGCGGAAGTTTTCCCGTTAACCAGTCGCGGCCTAACAGGAACGGGGCGGGGAATAGGCTTCCGGCTTAAAAAGAGAGCGACGCCGCTGCGGCGCCATCTTGACAAAGGGCGGAACTTAGAGCAGGCCCGGTGCGGCTGCGCGGTGAGTGCTGGTAGCGGAGGGAGCCGCCGGGGGATGGGGTTTAAGATAAGACGGGGTTGAGCTGCGGGGTTGCTCCTGTTGCTAGGCCGGCCGTGGGATGAGTCGCCTGCTGCCCTGCGTGACGTTGGCACTGATGGGACTGCTGTTCTCCAGGAGCATGGCCTGGACCTCCAGCGGGAAGACGCACCCCGAGCTGGTCAACAACCTGTATAGTGAGTGCGGAGCGGGCGCTCGGGGCTGGCGGTGGCCGTCCGGGGTGTGCTGCTGGTTGGGCGTGGATCCGCAGCTGTGCGTTAAAGTCTCTCTTTGTTCTTTGCTCACCTTCCAGAAAAAGGGATCGTTAAATCCCAGCGAGTGTTTGATGTGTTGTTAGCTACTGACAGAGGTCACTACATCAAGTATTTCCCGTACATGGATTCCCCTCAGTCTATCGGTGAGTTGTGGGTGAGCTTCTAGGACGGGTCAAGAAGAGCAGCTCTCAGCCGTGTTTCAACAGCGGGATCCAAAGGCAAGGACGGGATAGACTGTTCAAAATGCACCAACAGCTGAGAACTGAGGCAATGGGAAGCTGTCTTGGTCTCATTAGTTGTCCTACAGGAGGAGGTTACGAGCCAATGAAGTGCTTTAATGAGGCAAAAGAAAAACGATTTCATATTTTGTTTCAGGGAATGGGGGAGGGAGATGTTAATTATTTGAGCCTTTTCGCTGCCACTTCCCTGTCATATAATGTTTGTCACCTGGCTTCCTTTTAGGATACAAGGCTACGATCAGTGCGCCACACATGGTGAGAGAAAACCTTCTGCTTTTACAAGAAATTGTTTCTACCTCCTTCTTTTTTAATTGTACTAAGACAGAAAGGTGATAGTTATTGAGACTGTTTCTTTAAGTACTATATACATATATATATTTAAGTTATGGTCTGGTAGTAATTCCATGTGACTGTTAACGTTGCCCAGTTGTTGCATGAGATCGTTATTCCTGAACCTCTTCCTCAATGATGTTCTGTAAGAAGATGTCAGAGATGAAACACTTCACTCGCTCATCGTGTGTCAGACAGATGCTTGCTGTGCTGTGTTTAAAGCAGAGCGCCGAATGTCTGAAACAACGACATAATGAAAAGTGGTAGGAGGAAGAAAGTGGACAGGGATGTTTCACGCTCCTGTGTTTGTACCCACGCAGCATGCCCATGCGCTGGAACTGCTGAAGGATCAGCTTGTGGAAGGTGCAAAAGCACTGGATGTTGGCTCTGGAAGTGGATATCTTACTGCTTGCTTTGCCAGGATGGTAAGCTCACAGGACTGCGTTCCTAGCAAGCAAGGTGCACCAGGACAAGTAGCTTGCCATTGGCATGAAGAACCCAGAGGGAAGGGGTGAACTCTTCTCAAGCTGGCTTGTATTAATGACAAATACAAGCATTTTTAGAGTGGATATTCTGTCTGCTAATGTAACTGGGGCTATTCAGCCTTAAAACCAAAACTTCACAGTGTTTGTACCTTCTTGTTTGGAAGCTGCTCTTAAGTTTCTCTTTGGAAATACTCCAGTCCCTACAGTAACTTGTCATATAAAATGTCTCTGTACGTACAGGATGTACAAATTTCTATGCTTTGGGAGGTATATATGTGTATGTTTGCTGTTTCCTTTCTAGGTAGGCCCAACAGGGAAAGCTGTGGGTATAGAACACATCAGAGAGCTGGTAAATGAATCCATCAGAAACGTCAAAGATGATGATCCAACTTTGCTCAGCTCTGGCCGTGTAAAACTTGTGGGTGAGCTCTCTGGATGCTTGTCCTCTCCTGTGAGCGTGCATTAGCTCTGGCTGTCAGCAGAGCTCTGCTTGTTGAAGCAATCGTTCCAGTTTGTGTTGCTGCTTCCTACCCGTTGGTAGAAACCCCTAAGTAAGCACAGCGTAACACTGACTTGAACACCAGGATATAAGCAAACAGCATTCATTTCTGTGGGCAGTCTATCGTGAGTCTTACTTTTAAACGTTTAGTGCCTATCTTATTTCAGAAAGAGATGCTCTTCAGAGGAGAGTGGTTGTACCACATCCAGGATTTGGTTTATTCAAGCAGCTCTTCACACACTGGTTTTGGTTTCCCTTTATTTGTTTTATTTTAACTCGAGTCAGCTCCTTCAGTGTCTGGAATCTCAAGGCTCTGCTGTGCTACTTAAAGGTCTTCCTGGCTTCAGCCATTCTAGAAATCTCTCTGGTTTTTAAAACGTAAACCAGTGCGATGTTTTTAGCAGACAGCATTCTGATTTGGGAATTCAGATTGCAGCCTTGCTTACAGAGTTTTCCTACTCTGGATTTGAATAGAAGGAATCTTGATTTTTTTTTTTGTGTGTGTGAAGTTGTCTGAGGAGAAAAAAGTCATTTCTGCATGCTTATTCCTCCTGCAGTTGGAGATGGCAGGCAGGGGTACCCGGAAGAGGCTCCTTACGATGCCATCCACGTTGGAGCAGCAGCACCTACAGTACCACAGGAGGTAAGAGTTAGGGATGCAGTTGCATGCCTTCACCAAGAGCTACAATATGATTAATTAGGGAACCACTGGAACCTTCCTTGTCAGTCTATTCGGCAAGCCTGGCTGGTTTCTGTTGCCTTTGGTTTTTTTTGGCTCTGCTGATTCTGATTTCTCTACTTCCCAGCTGCTGAATGAACTGAAGCCAGGAGGACGGCTGATACTGCCTGTCGGTCCTGAAGGTGCAAACCAAGTTCTGATGCAATATGACAAAACCAGCGATGGGCAGATAATTGAAACCCAGCTGATGGGGGTGATCTACGTTCCTCTGACAGATAAGGAAAAGCAGTGGCCTCGGTAAACATTTCTTCCTCCTTGAGCAGCGTTACTCCTCCCAGCTCTCCTTGTGGGCTTGTTCTCCTTGACTGCTGGCTTTGCTGAGAGATCCTGGATTCCTGACAGATGCCGTTTGTAAAGGTCATGAGGAAGAGGCTTGGCTAGGAAGGCACAGCAGGAGAGTAGAATGCATTTGCTATTAGATAGGGATTGCAGACTGAAGGCTTGAACCCTGTTGAACTCTGTCACTGAACCGAAGGCAAATGCGTGGCGGTAACTGTTGTTTTCTTTGCCTCAGGGATGAATTTTGACAGATGGAAGGATATCTCTAAAGTCACTTCAGAAAGTTCATGAGTGGGACTTGTGGCTGTAGATGGTCTGTACAGTTTTGCTTTCTGAGTGGGAGCTGTATCAGTGGATGCACTTAGTGCTGCTTTAACGAGCTTGTTATGGAGAAAAAGATGCTAACAGCAAAAGCTGTTAGAGGCAGTGTCTGGTTCCAGTGAGTTGATCCAGACAGTTCCAGATATGCTCTCTGTTAAGCTACATAATAACATCTATTCACAAAGAATCCCAAAAGCATACAGGCATACTTAAAACTCCACTAAAAAACTCTTTAATATTGACTGCTCTGCCTCGTGCTTGGAGAAAAATAAGAGACAATGCAATGACCTGCCCTCGTTTGTCTAAGTTTAATTACAAGAGCGTGCCCTCCTCCTGTTTGTCATCCATTTCCTTAAAGCTGCGGTAGCAGATCGTGGGTTGAGAAAACCCCGTCTATCTCTGGGTCGTTCTCCGTTATGTTCTTCCTTGGGGTGGGTGCGGAGAGATGGGAAGGCTCCCCTCACACTCTACTGCCGGATTCGCCCCGTTCCCGCGCGGAGCCTCCGGGGGCGCCAAGCTGTAGGGGGCGTGGCCTCGAGGCGGCGGCCCGTATGATTGGCTGCGCGGAGCGGCGTCACGCACTGCGACCCGGGGCGCGCCGGCGCGCTGTGGGAAACGGCTGTTCGTTCCGTGGCGCGGAGCTGGCCTCTGCGGCTGCTTTCTTTTCGTGGCGGCATGGCCGAGCCGGGACCCGGCCTGAAAACCGAAACTGGGAAGGTGGGCGAGGAGAAGGAGACGGCGGCCCCAGCCCGGAAGAAACGGCGCTTGGCGGCCGGGGAATGCTACGTGCCGCCGCCGCGGAAACTGAGGTCGGGAGTGAGCTTCAGCGCGGCTCACTTCGCCGAGACCTCGTATTACTTCGAGGGAGGGCTGCGCAAGGTGCGGCCTTACTACTACGACTTCCGCACCTACTGCAAAGGGCGCTGGGTGGGCCGCAGCCTCCTGCAGGTCTTCAGCACTGAGTTCCGCGCTCAGCCTCTCTCCTACTACCGCGCTGCCGCCCGCGCAGGGCGCCTCCGCCTCAACGAGGAGCCTGTACAGGACCTGGACGTCGTGCTGAAGGTGGGCGGCTCCGGCAAATCGAGTGTGTTGTGTGCATGCCCTTAACCCGGCTTGGGAGGTGGCAGCTGGGCTCTGACGGCGGGCAGTGCGCTCTGGGATGGCTCTGCATGTTGGTTTCATTTTAATAGGGTGACGAGGCTCTGGCTGCCCAGAGGAGCCGTGGTTTCCCCAGCACTGGAGGTGTGCAAGGCCGGGTGGCAACCAGCCGGTGGCTGGATGGGCTTTAAGGTCTTTCCCAACCCATCTAATCTGTTGGAACTACTTGTTTTCTTTGCAGAATAATGATTTTCTCAGGAATACAGTGCATCGCCACGAGCCTCCAGTCACTGCCCAGCCTGTCCAAATCCTAGTGGAGAACGATGAGGTGGTGGTTGTAGACAAACCGTCCTCTTTGCCCGTGCATCCCTGCGGTAGGTTTCGTCACAACACCGTCATCTTCATCCTCGGTAAAGAGCATAACCTGAAGGAACTGCATACCATACACCGCCTCGATCGCATGACCTCAGGAGTGCTTATGTTTGCCAAGACAGTGGAGGTATCCAAGAGGATCGATGAGCAGGTTCGGGAGAGGCAGGTGAGGGTTGTTCTCGGGTTTTCTTGTGTGGTGTCTTGAAAAAGGTTGAATCAATAAGCCAGGAAGTTTTTCGCTTTAAACAAAGCCTGAGTTTGCAGAACTGCTTATGGTCATCTAGTTGTACTGAGAAGGATTAGAGAGAGAAAGACTGAGCAGAAATGTAAGTGATGTTGGTAGTACAAGGTTGGAAGGGGACTGTATCCCTGTGAGATTGTGGACAAACCATGGGATAGTTTGGGCTGGAATGGACCTCTCGAGGTCATCTAGTCCATCAGCTAGTCAGAGGGCAGTTCTGTTTATCATTAGAATAGAATAGAATTAGAATTTATCATGATCCTTTCTTTCACTTTAACATTTAGGAAGTTTCTCTCATTTCTGTTTTCACTGGCTCTCAAGCTAAACAACCGTAGCTGTAGGGTACAAGCTTCCAGGATTTAAGTGCACTGAAACAAAGGTGGCAACTAAAAACACTGAGAGGTGGCTCTTGAATTTAATATGTGGGAATTTAATTGAATTCCCAACCAGTAGGAGGAAGTGTGAGATCAGTTTGGTTACATAGCTGACTTCTTCTTTCGTGTAATAGAACTTAAGGAGTAGATGAGCTACAAAAGTCCTTGATAAAAGAGAGAGAACTAACTAGGATGAGACTCGATAATCCGTGTATTCTGCTCTGACCATCACTCTTCTTTCTCCCCATAGCTGGAAAAAGAGTATGTCTGTCGTGTGGTGGGGGAGTTTCCAGAACACGAGGTGGTCTGTGAAGAGCCCATTCTGGTTGTTTCTTACAAAGTGGGAGTGTGCCGTGTAGACCCCAAAGGGAAATGCTGCAAAACCATCTTCCGGAGACTCAGTTACAATGGCAAGAGCAGCGTGGTCAAGTGTCTTCCACGTACTGGGAGGACACACCAGATCCGGGTCCATTTGCAGTACTTAGGATACCCTATCGTCAATGACCCCATCTATAATATGGAAGCCTGGGGCCCTGAAAAGGGTAAAGGTGGAAAGATTGGGATGACAGATGAAGAGCTCCTTAAGGCGCTGGTGGAGGAGCATCGTTCCAAACAAAGCCTGGACATCTTGGGTATCTCAGAAGAGGACTTGAATTCTAATGCAGAAAACAATGACTCTGGAAATTCGAGTGAGTGCACAGAATCTGTGCAGGCTGATCCTGTAAGTGAGAACTCTTGCCTTGCTGAGGACATCAAGGGTTCTGAGACAGAAGAAATAGCAGCTTACCCGCTGAACTGCAATACCAACCTAGAAACGCTTAAAACAAATACAGAACTGGGCTCATGTGAAAATGAGGGTAGGCAAACAGGAGAAAAGAGTTCAGAGGAAAGGGACCCTTTATGCGTGGAGTGTAAAATAACAAGGAGGGACCCATCTCCCAAGGAGCTGGTGATGTACCTACATGCCTTGCGCTATAAGGGAGCAGAGTTTGACTATTGCTCCAAGATGCCTGAATGGGCAATGGAGGACTGGGAGGACTGACAGAGGATGTGACATCTTCAGACAAGGTTCCAGCACGGCCAGAAAAGCCTTGTAAAGACCTAAAGCTTTGTTGTGGTTGAGGTGAACAAACTGCCTGTGAATTGGGATGGGCTGGTGGGAAGACTTGTGGCTGGTGGGTTGTCCTGGCTGCTAACAGTATCTGTAAAAAGGCAAGAAGATGGGATTATGACTCTAGAATTACATTGCCCCTAGTGAATGCCTGGGGAACACCTGGCACAGGCAGCATGGCCTCTCACCTCAGTCTTTTTTGAGTCTGCTGCTAGGCTGGAGATAACTCAGTACATATGCTAAAATTAAGCAGGGGATATTTTTCTCTCGATCTACTGTGTTCTTGTACTGTACGTTAAGAGCTGCTGTAACGTTTGATATACTGGGTGTCATACATAAAAGCTGCTTGTACTTTTACTGTCAAGCTGATTTTTAAAATCAAAACATTACCCCTGAGAATGCTGTAAGTCAAACCAGAGAGTGCCGCGGAGCTGATTTGTTTCCTGTTTGTTTGTCATGTTTGGCTTTAAAGAAAAGTAAAAGCTGTTTCAGAGTGTTTTTCTTAATACGCTTTACGGTAACGTTTCTGGGATGATAAATATCAGTCTAGTTCTGATTTTTCCATCAGTGTTTGTATCATTGCTTCTTGGCTTCTCGAAGGGTGACTACAATCATTGTATTCTCTCAGTGTTCAGTTTTTCTTCAGTTTATAAGCTTGTTTTCTAGGTGAACGAAGAAATCCAGAAGGCTTGGTGCTCTTTAGCAAGCGTAACAACAGGCCTGCTGGCATATGGATGATCTCTGCTTGTCATGCTGTGCTTTAAGAAGCCTTTCAGCCCCCCCACCCCAAGTCACAATGGCTTCTGGAGAAGTTCTGCTTCGCATCTGCATTGAATGTGGTGCCAGGGATGAATGCTGCAGGGTTAAGGTTTCCCAGAGCCACACTAATAACCAGACCTTCCTAGGCAAGGTCTGTAGTTAACACAGACTATATCCCAAGTTGGAAGGGACTGTTTGGGTCACATTAGAGTTCAGGGCTGATGGTTTCACACTGCACAGCTGCCCCGTTTCTACCAAGTCCTGCTGGAAATACACAACTATTAGCATTTGCTGGCTTTCTAGCAGCGAGAGCCTGTTTGAAGCACCCAGTGAGGTCAATGCTGTGTGAGAACCGACCTAAATAAACATGACCAAGGGGCCAAACTTCTACGCAGCTTTTCCAGCTGTTGTAACCACCCTCGCAGGTGCCGTTTGAAAAACTGAGCTCTTGATGGCGGCGCGTTTTAGTGACGAATGAAGCTCTTAAAATCTCCATAACGATACATACAGGCGCCCTGTCGCAACCCTTCTTTCTTCACAGCGAACCTCCAGCGGGAGGCGGGCGGCCCCAAGCGGCGGGAGGGAGGGACAGGGCTGACGGCAGGGCCCGGAGCCAGAGTTTGTGTGCAGCCTGTGAGGAGAAAAAAGAAATAATAATAAATAATAGGCGGGGAAAAAAAGAAAGTAGAAAGAATACGGGAGAAGAAAAGCTTAACGACGAGGATGGGATTCGAACCCACGCGTGCAGAGCACAATGGATTAGCAGTCCATCGCCTTAACCACTCGGCCACCTCGTCACGAGAGCCCTGCCTCTCGCAGAGCCTATAAGAAGCTGGGCCAATGGCTCCCGCCATCGCTTCCCGCTCACCCCGCTCTGCGAGATGGCGCCCGCCGGCCTTCCGTGGGAAGAACGCAGAGTGAGGTGAGCGTTCAAAACACAGCGGCTTCGTCCCGCCTGGGTGATGCCGAGTCTCCAGCCTCACCGCTCCGAGTGAGGTGGGCGCCGGTGAAGGCTAACAGCGAAATAGCAGGCAGCGGGGCTGACGGCACGGAGGCCGCCATGTTGTACGGAACGCTGGGGGGGGCGCCATGATGGACGGCGCCGTCGCCTGTACGGCGGTTTGTTTGGCGCGGCGCGCAGGCGCGGTGTTTGGGTTTGAATCGTGAGGCGGGCAGCGGCGGCTCGGCCTGATGGGTGCTGAAGGGCCGGGGGTCAGCGGCACAGAGAGGCTGAGAGCGGCCGAGCAGCGGGGGAGAAAGGCGTGAAGTAAGCCGGGGAGAGATCGGGGCTGCGTGGGGTGGGGTGGAAGAGGATGAGGAGATTTGGGCGCGCTCGGAGTTGGAGCGGCCTGGAGACACAGGGAGCCTCCCTAAAGCCGCTCGATGGGTGGGGTGTAAAGCAGTCCCACCCGCCTTGCGTGTGCGTAGTGAGTTGCGGGGGTGGTCGCGGGATGAAGGCTCATCATCTTCCTCGACTATTTATCTGTAACTACCCTTTGCCTTAGTGAGGTCCCTTTTCCCTTTCCGTAGCAAAGCGTTCCCTTTTCATCTACTATTCAGGGTTGTCAACCATCTCCTCAGTGGCAGAGGGAGGAGAAAAGCAAATGGGGGTCCTGTGGGATGCCCACCTGGATCATAGGCCTCAGAGCTGCTTTCAGTGCACCAGTCAAATGTCACTATGCGGGGCCTTTCTGTGGGTCTTATTTAAGATACAAAATCTAGGGCTTTCTTTTTTCTTAGGTGAAGCTTAGTTTTGGCTTTGGGAATGAGAGTTGTTGGTTTGTGGTGTAAATGGTGCCGATGCAGAGGTGACTGTTTTGGTGGGAAAATCAAAGGGTGTTGCTTTTGGGGAGAATTTACCAATATTTATAAATACCCGATTGGAGAGTTTAAAGGAGCCAGGCTTCTCTTAGCTATGAAGGGACAAAGGGCAGTGGGCACAAACTGGGCTACCAGAAATTTCACTCGAGTGAGAGGAAAAAATGTAGTGAAGGTGAAACAGAAGAGTGGTGGAGTCTCCATCTCTGGAGGCACTGAAAGCTGGAGCAGGCCAGTAAGGACAGGGAGGTGACTGTCCTACTTAGTCTGCCCTCAAGAGGCCCCATCTGGAGTCCAGGTCTGGGTCATTCGGTGCAGGAGGGATGTAGATCGGCTAGAGAGTGTCCAGAGGAGGGCCACAGAGATGATCAGAGGGCTGCAGCACCTCTGCTGTGAAGACAGTCTGAGGTTATGAGGTACTATGTCTTGTATTGCAGGAAGGTGGAGGAGAGGCAGTAGTGGGTGAAGCATTGTAGTGCATATCAGGGCAAACTTTGTATTGTAGAATCCTTGGTAGTATTTACTAGCTATTACCAGAATCTTAATTTTAAATGGAAGGATGCCTGGACAGTAAAACTCAAACTGTTGGCACAGTTGATTTATAAAATCATATGTAATAGAAAATATAGACTTGAGGGACTTATGAAACATCAGTGAATTCCTGCGACTAAAGAAAGAGAAAAAATTATACCAACTTACTGAAGCTAGCATCTAGTTGTGGCTGTGTGTAACATTCTTTCTGTCATTCATTAATATTTGTTCATTTCAGTACAGTGAAATAGGAGAAATACTTCCTGCAGAAATGGACAAAATGGACTCTAACGTGGAGAAGTAAGTTGAAACTTCATAAGGATCTTATTGTCATTTAACTATGATCTTTTAGATGGGAAATGCTTCTTGAAGCATACTTCGGCATTTCATGAATGAAAAGCTGTCCATCATGAAAAAGTGCAAGTTTATTTGATCAGGTGTAGAGAAGCTTGAGGAAATTTTATAGTAGTGGATTGTCTGGAGAATGACCGTAGGAACTGGAGCAGAATATGCTGAGCTTTACAAAGCTTATTTCTGGGACCTAGTGCTGAAACGATCTGTTCCAAGTGAGCTTCTTTGTGTAATATTGCACTTGTAAAAATAAAGAAGAATTTGAATTATTAACTTAGAATTTTGGCAGCACTGTTCGAGAAATACATCTTGGTCTAGTTTATGCACTAATATCTGTTTCTCTTTTTCTCCCTCCAGTGATAACACAGAACACATCAGAAGAAAACGGCTGTCCTCTGTGAGTAACTTAGGGCGTTCTTAAAGTGAGTGAGTGAGTGAAGAAAGGGAAGCTGTAAAGAGAAATGGGTTTTCTCATCACAGCCTGAAGGAAAAGCATACCAAAAGCTAAGAAAGACCCTATTAGATAAGTGATTGAAAGTGATGCTGTTGTTCATAGAAATACCCTACACCCAAATAATCAGTTGGTGTAGCCTCCTGATGCAGCAGTTCATTCAGCAGCTGGATACGTTACTGTTGACATGAGCAACGTGACAGGAGGTCATGCAGTTTCCACAGAAAGATTTGCAGGTGAAACCATGGATTTACCTGGTAATTTTCTGAGTGGAAGAGAATGTATTTAATATTTAGGACAGTTCACTCACTCTCTTCTCAAAATAAATAAATACTTAAATAAAATGTTCGGAAATGAAAACGGTGTGAACTATGTCTGTGCTTATGGATTGAGAGTGTTACAAGTTCTTTGTTCAACTATACATCCACTGTTTTTCTGAGTCTTTTATTATATACATCTTTCTTATGGCTGAATTCCCTTTCTAAATCTTAATTACAGTTGGAGGTTTATGTGCTTATTTGAAGTTTATTTACTTAGGATTGTTTTATTTCCAAATTAATTCTCAAAGATGTGAAGCATTAACTGTTGAATATTTTAAAACAGAATAAATGGGCTGCATGCTTCAGTAAGACTTATCTATGTACATTGTTTCTTCTGTAAAAGTTCCGCTGCACTGATTTTACAGCATAAGGTCCAACACCATGCCTTTATCTCTCTTGTTTTTCCATTATTAACTTGTGTCTCCTGAGACCTCTGCCCTGTAAATTCTTTCACCAGGCGGTCTCTTCATCTTATACAAAGTGCCTAGCAGGATGTTCATAGCTTATGACTCTTCCTGCAGTCTCAGAAAGAGGTATATCTCCAACTGAATTCCTGTCTGTAGTGCTATGGTGAGAAGCAGGGTCAGAGTCTGGTACAAATGCCCAATACAGGAATGAATTGTAGGCTGTGTAGGGTAACTCAAGGTAGTTTGATTGCATGTAAGTCTTGAACTGCTTGTACACTGTCTGTGATTAAACCTCTCATTTACTTGTTGCTTCATCTTTTTGTAGTAGCAAGGGCTAATTTTCTCAACCACTATACCTCCTTTTAGATATTAAAGACTCCACGACATCCTCTTGATGATCTGGGAAATGGGAATGAACTCACTCAGGTAAATCTATTCAGTACTCTTTTGCTGATGTTAAGATCTTCGGTTTGCTCCTCAATTCATTCTTGATTAAACTTTCACTAGAATGACGTAGATGTAAAACGTCCTGCAATAACTGCTGTGGAGAGTAATGATAGGAGTAATAAGTATTACAATAGAATCATAGAATGGCCTGGGTTGAAAAGGACCATAATGATCATCTAGTTTCAACCTCCTGCCATATGTAGGGCCACCAACCACTAGACCAGGCTGCCCAGAGCCACATCCAGCCTGGCCTGGAATGCCTCCAGGGACTGGGCATCTATGACCTCCTTGGGCAACCTGTTCCAGTGTGCCACCACCCTCTGTGTGAAAAACTTTCTCCTAATCTCTAACCTAAACCTCCCCTGTCTTAGTTTTAAACCATTCCCCCTTGTCCTGTCACTGTCCACCTTCATAAACAGGCATTCTCCCTCCTGTTTAAATGCTCCCTTCAAGTACCAGAGGACCACAATGAGGTCTCCCCAGAGCCTTTTCTTCTCTAAGCTAAACAAGCCCAGTTTCCTCAACCTTTCCTTGTAGGAGAGGTGCTCCAGCCCTCTAATCATCCAATAAATCCAATTCAATAAATCCATTCTGTTTTCTTTTCTTTTACATCAAAGTGGAGTAAAATAACCAGAAATTAATAGATAGAACTTGCTTCTGCTATAATCCTCTTGATCTGAAGTTTGATCTGTTAGAACAGTAACTGGTAAAGTCAGTGAGGTGAGGTCTCTTGAGACCCCTGCTGTAGTTCTTCAGTTCTTGGGACAGAAAACAAAATAAATCCTGCAAATCTCGTGCTAAACAACAACACATTTTTTCCATAGTTCACATATTCCAAGCAGAAAGCTTTGTAACTGATATTCTGCTCCTCGTGTCTAACTGAGCAGTAAGCAAAAAGGGTCCTGCTTCTTTTAAGGTGTTTAGCCAATGTATCAAAATACAATTATTTGCTATCTCTTGAGTCAGTGCTGTGCAGCACTGCCCTTCCCATGGCCTGGTTTCAGTCAGCATAGTTTTAATAGCACACAGATGTTGTAATATAAGAAGAATTTTACAGGGCAGCAGCCATGGATCAAGATAAGGACTTCACAGAGCAGCAGATGCAGAGCAGGATAAACAGCATGAGAACCAAGGACACCTCTAAGAAAAGAATGAATGGCTTGTGGCTTTGAAGGGGGGTTTTAGGGTTGTTATTGCAGTAGCTTTCCTTCCATTAGTGTGTGTGATTTTCAAACGCCCTTGTCTGTCTGCTGTAAAAGTATGACTTTTCGGGCAATAAATTGACGCAGCTATATTTAACCATCTTGGTGTGTGGCTGTTTGTCCTAGTGCGCTGACCTTTTGCCTTCAGGTTCACCATCACACAGAGGATTGGTTTGGTGATGGGTGCATGCCAGGGGAGGCACTGGTGAGCTGTTTCCTTCATAGCGTGGGGGCAGAAGGCTGGCCACGTGTAGGTCATGAGTTGGACATGTTCGTGTTAAGAGTACTTGGTTTGCTTTTTTATTTTCAGGTTGTTGAGAATCTGTACTTATTCTGACTTGTGGTATAAGAATTGTTCTATATAATCAAACCACTGTGTTCTTTATTGTCAGGATCTTAACCCAGAAAAACGTAGGAAAAGCTCTCGACGTGTCAGCTTTGCCAACACCATAAAGTAAGTTTGATTGGAAGGATGCAGATCTACATCCTTCATTTAAGTATAAGGCTAAAGACTGTAATCTGCCACTGCCTAAGATTGCTGTTTGCATACCTTTGTGGGCATTCAGTACAGAAAATTAATGACTGTTTTTTTTACTGAGTTGATATTGAGTCTTATGAGAGCAATTACTCATTTTTTCTTCCTAGATAGAAAAAAAAAAAAAAGGCTGCCTGAATTTCATATAATTAGGAAATTCTATTTTTCATTAACCTTATGGAAAGCATGGCTGGATTCAGTCAGCTTCTGTTTTGATTTGAGAACGTACCATGTGGGAAAAGACTGAAATTAGAGCTGATTTAAAAAATAACAACAACAAAAAAACCTTTTTTTTCCCCCTATGCTTCAAAACTGGTGGTCTTGTGTTTTCAAAACCTGTTTTTTGTTGTTAGTTGCAGGGTCTTCCATCGAGATCTCAAGAACAATGCAGCAGAAAGAGAAAATGAAGGTAAAACTCCTTTCTCTTCTGATGGATTTCCCAGACTTAGCAACAAGATTACAGCCAGAATTTAGGAAGTCAGGCATGTCAGTCACAGATAGGGAACAATATGGTCAGCTGTTCATAATGAACCGGTTAAAAACCCATTGATAACTAGCATTGTTGGATTCCTTATCTCAGAGAAGGAATTGCTTTATTTTTAGACTGCAGGCAGCTAGAGCAAATTCTCCTCTGGTGATTCAGATTAGAAGAAGGCTGTGAAGAATGTCATATTCACTCTGTCAAAGATTACCTAGCAAAATCTGAAAAGCTAATGCATTTTCAAGTACTTTTCTTCCTCGGGTTTTTGCCATGATAAAAAGGAACATCAAGGGTGAGAATTTCAGAACATTCTATTAAGTTTACGTTTATCTCTCAATGTTTTGATCCCATTTCTCCCTCTAATATGTTTAATTTTCATATTTTTAGCAGAAGAAACTGAGAGTCGTGTCCTGCTTAATCAGTAAGTCTGGGGAAAGAATGTTCCCCACAATTCTAGAGCTCCATCTCTGAATACATCTTTTCATATGGCATGTAACCATCAGAACGTTAATCCTCAAAGAAACAGACAAATGCAGCGTGCTTATTTAGATATAAAATTGCTCAGTGCTTTTGTCTGGTTAAAGAAGTTATATAAGAAGGATGTGGCTGTTTTGGCCTTTCACATAGAGATTTCTGAAAATCTGAGTTGCATCTTGAAACTACTTCTTTCCAAGGTCAGCTGCTTGGGAATATCTTTCAGGAGTGACCTATTGGAGTCCACATTTCATAGACATCTTTTTGGATATTTATTACTGTAAATTCTTCACTCAAAGATGGATAGTTGTCTGATACAGAAGTTATTGTCTAGGTAAAATAAAATCATGAGATTTCAAATGAGATTTTTTTTTATATTGAGTTAATAATGCATTTAGACTGTGCATGAAGGAAAATTTCTTGTTTAAAACCTGCAGCAAGGAAACAGATTGCTTGTAGTTAACAAATGCTTTTAAAGCTTTCAAAGCAATACAGTTACATACGTGAATGTGTGTGTAAATAAAGATAAATATTCCAGCTTAGGCTTCTTGGTCTTGACATAACAGTCAAGAAAACACTAAAGAGCAGAAGGTATTAAATGTTAGACAAAAAGTCAACAGGTTTGTTGTTGTGCCTGGCTTTTGGTTTTATGGAGAAATGATTTCAGGCTTTAGGGACACAATTTCCCATTTTCAAAGAGAAAGGGATGACTTAAAGTGGAAAGTCTGAGTTAAATATGAAGTATTAATCTTGTCTCTTTTTATTTTTTCCTTTTTGCTTGTCACTGAGGAATTGGAATTAAAATGCCAACTGTATGATAGCTTGTGGCATGCTAGGAAATAAGAATCTCATGGAGGAGTAGCACTGTAACTCAGAATACGTTGAAAGCATATTTGTAATGTCTGATATCTGCTGCCCAGTCGTGTGTGAGCTATGTGACATAATTCTCTGCCTTTTAAGTATGTTGTTGAAACCACCTGTTTTACAAGTTTTTAACACACTGTTTACTTAAATCACCTTTTGTAGAAATGAAGAACCTGAAGCTGCTCCGTGTGAGATTACTGGTGAGTTTAAAAATAAGTTCAATAAGAAAATGGCTATTTTTATTCCAGGCTATTGATTAATTGCTGGTAGAATAATTTTAATGTCTTGAACAGTCTCCCTGTTGTAGATCCCTATTGCTTTGTAGGGCTTTGCCCCATAAGGCTGTTTACAAGCATGGTGTTTTGGAAGTAAGGATAGACATACTACATTTTCAAAGCAGTAATGAAAATATTTCTCAGGTTGTAATTGCTTTAATTGCACTCACTCGCAAAGTGATGCTTGTATAATGAGTGAATGGATCTTCAGTTCAGCTGATTAAAATAATAAAATAGATCAGCAAATACAGTATTTGCTTTTTCTTTTAACAGGAATGAACACTTTGCTTCATGCCCCTATCCAGTCATTGGCGCAGCAGACTGAGGTATGGGAATTTTATTTCTTCAGTGCTGAAAATATTAGTGTACAAAGTATATTCTAATAATTTGTGTAGTTAAGGTAAAAGATGCACCACAGCTGTCTAAAAAAATAAATCCTTGAATTCACATAGAATTCACCTGTGTGACCTGGTGTCGGGAACCTGCTTTGGCAGATGGGTCAGACTCAATGATCTCTGGAGATCATATGTAGAGGAGCTTACGTTTCAGATATGTCTGGTTATAAATATTTTTTCATATATTTCTCTCTGCTTACATAACTTTTCTCCTGTGAGTAGAATGGATATACGCAAGCACACTGTCTTTTCCCACTGTTAAAAACCTTTAGAAAAATTGCAGTGGGTGACACAAAAAGATAACTGAAATACTTCAGCTGTCTCAAGTGATAAAACAGAAAACGACTAGCTAAGACATTCGGAGGCACTGTTTTATACATCTGTGTTGATGTCATGGCGCTATTGAACAGTTTCCCTTAGTACGTTGCTTTCTGACTTTCATGCTTAATTGAAATTTAAATAAAGTTATCTTGTGCAAGAATGCTTTAAGAAAATTAAAAAATTGGTTAAAGTCTAGTTTTGATTAAAAGATATGTACCATGCGCCTACAAAGGTCATACTTTGGTAATGTATATGGTTGTGCTTTCTCTATTATATTTTATTTCTTGCTTTTATAAAATAAGTAATTTTAAATAAATATGAAGTTGTTCTTAATATATATATATGTATGTATGTATCCATTATGTTTGATGGAACACATAGTCTTGCTACTGGCCAATTTTTGTCCACAGCTTATAAAACTGTAAATCCTTTCTATGAAGGAGACTAAAATCTTAGTCAAAAAAAAAGATGTGACAACTTGGTGCTGCTGCTCTGGGAAATGTCTGTGATAAACTGGGCGGGGATTTTATTTGCCGCTGATCGTGTGAAAAAGAACAGAAACCACATTGCAGAGTGATAGAAAATACTGATTCAAAAGGCTCAGCTCCATGCTTACAAGGATTTCATGCGTCTAAACATGAATTTTTGTTCAAAAGAAAGCTGAGATGCATTGTTTCAAGATATGCCATTTAAACATATGTAAAAATATCTAAAATATGGGCACTAATAATATATAGTGAAGTTGTCCTGCTTTTCTTGCATGTTATTACTTGTTGAGAAGGACTAAAATCTCTTTTTATTTAAAAAACAAGAACACAAGACAAAACAAAACAAAAAAATGTAAAGACAGAACCCTAGTCTTAAAACTGTATTAGTTTATTTTTGTTTTAAATAGAGTAAGATCTTGTGTCATTTGTTGCAAGTGCCAGTAGCTGTCATTTATTGTCTTTTTTCAGTGCCAAGATGTGGACAGTGCTATTCCAAGAAAAGATAGGCCTGATACAACTATCATCTTCGCAGATGAAAATGAAATGGATATGACAGCTAGTCACACTGCAGTGATTGCACGTAACCAGATAAAGAATGAAACTGACAAAACGGAGAAAGTAGATATTGCGTCATTTTTGGCTGAGTTAAACTCTATCAATGGAAAGGCAGAAAAAAGCAAAGATTTTCATTTTTCCTTTGATACTGCAGACCATTTTTGCCCATCTTTTGAACAGAAGAAAGATGCTACTACAGGAAAGAAAATAAATTTCAATGAATTTTTGATGAACTTGGAATCAAATGAAAAAACACTTGATCCTATTGAAGGACCTGAAAAAGAGAACCTTTTCCCTTCACAAGTTTCAGAAAACATGGCACGATCCTCAGTGGAACATTCCCATAAACAACTGGCCACCTGCAATGTAACAAAAATTTTTAGAGAGCAAGATGGTGGAATGGAAATAACAAAATGCCACGCATCTGATATTCAAAATATGCATTCTGGTTTTGGTGAGGTTCCAGCAGAGCAGTTGCCATCTGCAGATGTTACTCGGGCGTTTGCAGATGATGGAATGGATATGACAACTAATCACACTGTAAAAATTCATTTTCCCTCTGCCAATGTAGGGAATCAAAACTTTTCATCCATGGAGCTAGTGAACTACTCTACTGTGAAGAGAACATCTCACCTGCAATTAATCATAAATCAAGACCCTCAACTTTGTACAAGCAAAAAAATGGTAAATGTTGAAGACACAGTAGATACTACAGCAGTGCGGGCTTTTAAGCAGGAGACCAGAACATTGTCTTCTATCCCAGGATCTGTTTCTTCTGACACTGTCTTCCGAGATGATAAAACTGCTGTTTTTTCTCAGTGCGATGACTTGGAAATTACTGGGAATTACAGAGATGTACTCTATAATGCAAGTAACAAAGGAATGAACAATTCGTGTCATAAAGCTTCTGAAAAAACAGTTAACAGAAATTCGTTGCTAGTAGAAAGACCTCCAGTAAATAATGACAACACAAGAAGTCTGTCTTTAGATGATAGAACTTCTCTGTCACATAAGAATAGTGCACGTGAACTATCTTCAGGCTCAGATGGACAAAGTGAAAGAGTAACCCAAGATCACAGTCCTGCTTCATTGAACTCTGGCTTCAATTCATGTACAAATTCAGTGTCTACTGGCTCCTCTAAGGGTAGTCTTCAGGACAGACTAGCAAACTCCCTACTTGTTTCATTACCAGGTGTGAAAACTGCAATATTTTCAGGATCAGATATGGACTTGACTAAAAGTGGTGTTGGCAAGGGTTACAGAGGGAATATTGAAAATGATTTTTTTCCTGGAATGTCCAACTCTGTCACCAGCAAACCACATTTTCTTGATAGTAGGTCTGTATCTTCCAATTCAAGAGAGCAGGAAAAAATGGAAATAACTAAATGTCAGTCAGTTGTCAGTGGTGATCAAAGCATTGGGATAACCACAGAAGTAAAACAAATGCATTGTAAAATAATTCCAAGTAAGAACCAGAACAATAACATTAGTGATGCTGCCTGTTCTTTGGATAGGGACAAGGAAAATCTTGAGGCAATTGGTGCTGACATCAGTATTAGACGAAGCCAGGCTATAGAAATGAATGCTAGAGGCGCTGAGGTGTCAACAGTCAATAAGAATCTTGGCAAAACAGACTTCCAGGCTAGTAGTCTGAGTTCCTGTGCAAAGAGCATGTACTCAGTCCAGGAGCAAAAGAAGGAAATCTCTGAAAATACTGTCACTGACAAATGTGCATTCACATCATTGCAAAGTGAAAAAGTACATATATCCCAGCCTTTGGGAAATAAACTTCTGAATTCTTCAGTTTCCTGCACGAATGACAAAAGAGACATGTTTTCAGATGATGAAAACGTGCACATAACCAAAGCTCATTCTTCGGTTGTTGCTCCTATTAATATAGTACAAGAAAATGAGAATACTCACGTTAAAAATAATGTTAAAGTCAGACAGCTGCAAAACCAGAACTTCCAGTTTTCTGATAATTCTGGTATAGAACATGCAGGGGGTGTTGAAGAGAGGTCACTAGCCAGTAATTCTAAACAACTTAAGGGAAGTTTCCAGTTGCCTTCCTTTTTAGAAAAGTCAGTTGTATTTCCCTCTGGTGAAAACATGGACTTGACTGAAAACTGTGCGGTAGTTGCTCCTGGTCAAAACGTCTGTACTATTTTCTCAGGAAGAAAAGCAGCACCGGGACATATTGAAGATAAAAGTAAAACATTCTTAAAAAAAGAGGTAATGATGACAAACAATGGGGGACAGCCTGGTTGTAATATGTACTCCTTGGTATCTGATGAGGAAACGTTAACCATGACTGGAAAAAAGCATTTGCTTTCTGCAGATGAGAAAACTATCATCTTTTCAGAAGGTGCTAATATGAGCATCACTGGAAATCATACGACAACAGCAGACAACAAAACAATTTTGCAGCCTAAAATTTTGAACAATGACATGTCCTTCGTTTCTGAAGATAAAACTTCTGTTTTTACAAAAAATGATGACATGGAAATAAGTAGGCTTGATTCTGTTACAACTGATAATTCTCTGGAAAAGGCTGTCTCTCAAGGGATGCTTTGCAGAACTAACAGAGCTGGAAGGAAAAGCTTGAAGGGAACAATAGGGGAAAAGACTGTTCTATTTTCACTGAGTGAGAATAATGACATGAGCATCACAGAGGGACTTAAAGCAGCAATTAACTGTGAAACTGTCTCACAAAATGAGGTAGGGTTTCCTTCTCCATCTTCACCTAGTCCTGTTACAGCTGTTACATTCACAAGTAACCAGGCTGACACAGGTATTAAGTCTTGCTCTGCCAATAAAACTGTAAAAGTTCCATGTGATGATGCGTTGATCTCGGATAAAATTGTTGGACAGGAAGCTCCTTCAGATAGAGAAGCTACTATGTTTGCTATGGATGGTATGGAAATCACTAAAGCCCACACTGTATCTTTAAGAGAAAATTTTCAGCAAGATAGGCAACCCAATCAATCCGTTCCTTTAACTTCCTCAATTATGTTTGCAAGTGACCAGGCTGACATGAAAATAACTGAGTATTGCTCTGTTGATGGAAGTGTTGAAAGGGATTTATGTGAGGATAGATTAAATCTACCCACGCAGATTGTACAGGAGGCACTTTCAGGTAGCAAAACAGTCGTATTTCCTTTGGCTGAGAATATGGACATCACTGAAACTCATGATGTATTAAGTGGTAAGATCTGTGTCTGGAATGGAAGGTCGACTCCAGCTATTTCTGCAGTTCCTGCTGATAAGACCATTGTATTTTGCCACAACCAAGGTGATATGGAAATAACTTCATTACATACTATTGCTGTTAATAACAATACTGAAGGATCTGAAAATCAAGAAGCGTTACATAAAAGCACTCAACAACCAGACTTGCGTAGTGCACCATCGTCCTCCTGCAGAGATGAAGCTGATTCTCTACAAATAAAAGACCTGAATGGTGAGGATCATAAAAAATGTAATAGTAAGCCCTCAATTCCTTCTGCTTCATCAGCCTCAGCATTGCCTGCTGAGGAAGGACATATCAAAGCCCACGGTGGCACAATACCAGATTCTACTTATTCTTTCTCAATTCCAAAAGATGCTTTGGATGTCCAGGTATTACTTCCTTCCACAGAAAATCCAAATCCTGTAAACAATAAGCAGGATCTTTTACATCCAGGAGCAATGAAATCAAGGAGAGTATCTTTCAAGCTGCCAGGTAATGACCCCTTGGACTGCAATGAAGAAAGTGGAGTTGTGATACCCCGTGTTTTTGTTCCTGCTCAGCACTCAGATTCTTTGAAGGGTCCTCCAGATGCACTTAGTACTCAGAGAAATCAAGTACTGACAGATGATTCATCTAGGCATGAAGATCTAGCTACAGATTTGGCTATGGATAGAGCAGGTGTTGCTCCAGTTTCTAACCAGGAATTGGAAGAAGATGTGCTGTCAGCTGAAGGAGAGGCAACAGAATTCCAAACAAACTCTGAACAAACTAAGCAACTTTCAGTCAGTGACAGTCTGAGAAATCCAATAGAACTTGAGCCTAAATTATCAGGTATTTTAAATATTTGTTCAAAGCTGGAAAATATTAGAAGGAAATCCTTAGTTGTTTCTGAAACTGTTCTTTCTGACCACTTGCTGAAGTTACCAACTCAACCAGAGAATACCTTGAGGTTAGGAAGAAATAGCATAAATGAACAAGGGTTATGTTATGATAAAGAGCAGGAGAATACATGTCTTGAATCTGGAGCTGCTCCCATAGATGCAAACTTAGGAATAGCACTTAAGGGCAAATACCAAGGAAGAAATGTCCCTCTAGGTATCTTTCAGCCTAAACTACCGAACAGAAGAAATCCTCCTATTTCTAGTGTGCAAGACATAAATGCAAAATCTTCAAGCAAAGCAGAATCACCAGTTCCAGAAGTAAATCTGAATACCATGAAAGCTCCAGGTTATGATAACTTCAGTAGGCAGAACTTCAGCCCTTCTCAGTTTATAGCAGAAGAATTTCTTCCTGTCTGCCCAGAAGAAATGGATTCAAATGATTCTGTAAGCTCTGATTTTGTGGAAGAGGCTTGCAATAACAAAAACAAAAGAGAAATCCCCCACAGTGAAAAGATTCAAGTTGAAGAGACAAAAACTTGCAACAGTGCAAAAAGAGCTTTGAAATGTGTTGAAGAGGATCTTCAAAATCTAAAGAAGCTCAAGGTGGATGAAATCGTTGTTGGTGAGACCTCCCAAGACTTGCAGGTGAGTCTGATCACTCGTTATCAAGATGCACCTAACACTAACAGCACTTTTATTTGTATGTTCAGGTGTGTATAGATCTGTTAGTAGGGCTTTTTGTTGCTCTTTAGCACCAGTTTGCTGTCATTTTTCTATGCCTTCCCCAGTATTTCTCATTGTTTTGCCGAAGTAGAATGATGAGATTGATGTGTGCAGTTTTCCTGATCCATGACAAGCAGTAAGGGCTATGTCGATTTTTAATCACTCCATAGTATTCTATCAAGCCTTTCTTAAGTAGGTATTCTAATCATCTGTACTAAACCATTTGCTAGTTGTTGTTTATGTATAGAGTAAGACCAAAAGCTAGTACTTAACATCTGAATATGCATCTTTATTTTAAATTGGGTGTCTTATGGACAGCACAAGTTGCTATTGGATTGAGAAAATCTGAGCAAATATGGAATGGCGATCTGAGCTTAAGATTTAGTTTGTGCATCATCATTAGAAACTATTTAGCCCTGAAAACTGCAAGAATGTGCTGTGCTGGCTACTGCTGTGGTTGAGAAACAAATGAAAAATTGTGAAACATCACTTCTTATATGCTGTGGTAAGAAACAGAGTATTCATATGCTGGTTTTTCATGCTGATCAAATGTGAAATGTGCAGATACCAAAAATAGTTCAATTCTGAATCTCGAGAAATGGCTACACAAACTACTGATTGAATTACTCTTGCATTATTTCATAAAACGTTTCTGATTTCCTTTCTTTTTTTTAAACATGTTAATACTAGGTTACTTATGGCACTGTACCTGAAAGTCAAGCAGAAGTTGCTGAAAGTGGAAATTCTCCTCATCTATCAGCTAAAAACCCTGACTGTATTCATGCCAACAGCAGCAGCTCTCTAGATTCTGTTAAGGCTGACACAGAATTAACAAGTAAGACTTCCTTTGTAGTAATTATCTCTTATTTTTATATCTTTTTGGCTTAATTAAAGCCAAAGAGCCCTACCCTTAATACATACCTCATTTAGGAAAGGAGTTGAATGCCTGCTTTGCAGTTTCCTGTCCAGCTTGTCAACATGCTTTTTTTACTCTCACTATAAGGCCAAGCCATGCAAACTGAGATGAGGAGAACAGTTCAAAAGTCACTTTTCTTCTAGAGCCAAGTAACTAAGATTCATATTTCAGTAAGAATATTTTTAACCCCTGCCATATTGTTATTTCTCTCTTTATTTTGTCTAGTTCAACGAAGCAGTCAAATGGAGTCGCATCTTCTCATAGATAGCATTTCTGAAGATAATTTGTGGGAGGTATGTATATAACTGAGAGATGCCAGCTTCTTTTCCTAACAGGAAAAATACCTGTGTGCATATATATATACCAGCAAGCAGTTTTTCTTGAAGAACAGACTTAACTGCATGGTTTTCCTAACTTTGCAGAAATTTCAGAGTGGTATCATCACAGTTGGGGAGTTTTTTACTCTGCTTGAAGTTCATATTCCAATTCAGAAGCCACGGCAGAGCCATATTCCAGCCAGTGTGAGTATCCATCCTTTGATATTCTTGAAACCAACTTTACATTATATTTGTCTTTATTTCTAAGTGCTCTATATTAAAGGCCTCTGAGTGGTTCCAGACAGAAATCAGTTCCACCTTGACCAGTGTTAGACACCACATGCTTTCAATTCTCTCTTTGCTATTTCACTGCTAATTGATGCTTTGTTTCCCTCAGTTTTGAAAAACAGAATGGATTTCAGTCCCTTCACAAAATGAAATGTCTTAATTTGTGGTTGGATAAATATGCTAATCCTTGTCTTTTGAGCTTGTTTAAAGAGTGACGTACTTGAAAGACTTAGAAGCTCTGTCTAACTTCTTCAGTTCATCTTCTTACTATATCAATTGTCCACCAAATTCAAAATGATGTCTGGAAGCATAATGAGATATGTGCAAAAAGCCTTTTAATTACAGAACTGAGAAACCTGATTTATCCTTAGCTCTACCATGGCTTTGTTCATTTAGCAAATGGTTGCTTCTGTCAATTATAACTGCAGTAAGGCCCTTTCTTCAATCGAGCTTTATTCTATACCTGGAAATAAGCTCCACCATTTACCTCTTGTGGGGAAGGTGAAGGGAAGGGGAAGAAAAGCACTGGGAAAAACTGTCCAAACTGAAATAACTGCTTAATTTTAGTGCATTTGCTTTCCAACGTTTCTTCCAGCAGCTCCAATTAAGACTGATTTCTTCTTATATAGTCAAGTTTTTGCTCTCCCCTTCTATGGCCACTTCCTGCAGTACAGTAGAGGAATTTATAGGGACTGTCAGCTTTGATGTGCAAATTGATGAGAAAGTTACTGAAGTGGATTTCTTGCGTTCTCTTCTTCGTTTTGCATGAACACTACAATATGTGTGTACTGCAAATCACAAAGTACTCAGAGTTGGAACATTTGCACTGATTTGACTTCTGGCTCTTTACTTTCAAAAGTGACTAGAAGGCATTCCCTTATTTTGCTTACTTTTAAATTAGAGGAAAAATAAGTACCACTCCTTAAAATGATTATCTAATAAAACTGTGTGGATGCGCTGCCTAATTTTCAGTACTGCAATGGAAAACCTTACAAGTTTCTATGAGCAGAGAAAGTTTGTAACATGGCATTGGCATTTATTTAATAGAAAATGTAGGGAATTAGTTAGGGAATTAGGGAAATATTTGCATTTCCTGGGGCTTACTGCAGTTTCTACTGGCACAATGAGTGGTGTGCTGGGGCGGTGGAAAAGCTTTAGCAGAGTCTGCATCACTGAGAAAGATGTTTGTTAACATTCTTTAGATGGTAAGTGATATATTTGTGAAAATTCTTGTAAAATTCTTCCTAATACTTCAGATTTAGTTCTTCAGACAACTGGCTCCTGTATAAGCTTACTGTTGTAAGATGTCATGTTGTCAGGGTAATAAGTCAGCAGGACCAGCCACATTAGAAATTTAGATAACTTCCTGGAAATAAGAAACCCTATTTTGCTATTTTGGAAGGAAAAGGGAAAAAAAAAAAGCATAACTCTGAAGGGATGAAATTAAGCTCACTTATTTATGTGCTTCTGCATATAGGTAATTAGATGGTGAATCCCCAGTAAATCAAGTATGTCAGGCTACCTCCATTAGATTTATTTTCTGTTCTGCAAAAAATGAAAATTTATGTCCTTTTGTTGGTTTCTGCATATGAACAGAGAAAATACTGTCTCTAAAAAGCATGCTTCTGTTCTTTTTTTTTCCCCTCTCCTCACTATGTTCCCGTTTTTTCCCAGTGTGCTGTCAGTGCTCCACCTACTCTGGAAGACCTGATTCTCAGCCAATATGTTTATCGTCCCAAGATACGTATTTATGAAGAAGATTGTCAGGCTCTTTCTCAGATGATAGATGAGTATGTCTGCATTTTTTTCAACCACAGGTTAAATTAATAGTTCTATTTCTCAGCTGTTGCCATGCAGAATGGCCTAGGGAAAGTTAATGTATCACATATAGGGAAAAACAGAAAAAGGATAGTTAACCTATTTAATGCTGGCAGATAATTGATTAGGTGGTATAGGGTAGCCTCTTGGGGAGGAGCTGTGATAATGGATATAGTTATAGCTTGATTTTCCTCTGTTCCTAATGAAGTGTTTCAGTTACATATCAGAAGAGTTAAAGGTTTTGAGTGGTACCGAAAGTGATCAAACATGGGAAGCAGAATCATAACCAATTATGATCTGTTGTTCCAACATTCCAGTGTTCGTTATACAGTTAGCATAATTTATTTCCTTTCTAAAAAGGTCGCTTTTTGGTCTAATGCCTTATGCCATCTACAGTTTGTGTTAAAACAAGATTTATGTTAAAATTCAAGTCAGTAGTAAGGTTTTTCCCAGCCCCAATAGCATCATTTCCTATTCCTTCAGCTTCTTTATCTGCTTGGTGTGGTTGCAATAAGCCTTAATTTCAGTTTTTGTTTGTTTGTTTTTTTTCCCTCTCTATTTCAGATTAAAACAGTATGTAAGTGTCCAGGATCAACCACTGGTGAACGTGAATAAGAGTTTGTGGGAAGTAATGAGAACCTGCTCTGATGAAGAGGTAATATTGCATGAAGAGATAATGTGCTTTACATAATGAAGAAAGCTCAGTCTGTATTTAAATAGCTGGTCACTGTGTAATGGTAGGTAGAAGACAGAAGGCAAAATAGTTTCTGAATGAAAGATTACTGTAGGAAGTGAAATAAATAAATAATGTCAGAAGGGTTAAGCTGCAGAGCCCATTTAAAATAGATTAGAGTGAATATGTTACTATAAAACAGAAAAACTGAAGTTGATAATACAGGTTAGTTCAGAGTAGAGAAAC
The DNA here is from genome assembly GCF_039878825.1 of Excalfactoria chinensis. Classification (NCBI taxonomy): domain Eukaryota; kingdom Metazoa; phylum Chordata; class Aves; order Galliformes; family Phasianidae; genus Excalfactoria; species Excalfactoria chinensis. The sequence goes on along the minus strand of NC_092829.1, from coordinate 54,021,091 downwards.
TTAGAGGAGCCTAAGCAAGCAGCACAATTTTGGAAGGAAAAAATGAACTGCTCTTACTGTTGAGGCTCTGTAGTTTCATTGGAGGAGCAGAATATTTCATTAACCTGAATGTTTATTTAGTTTGGAAAGGTATGTGTGATGGTGCAAGACCTATAATGAATAGGAGATAGGCCATTACACAAAAATAAAACCTCATATGGAGTGCAACAATGGTGTCACATGCCAAAGCAAAAGATTAGGAGGGAAGGAGAGGGGGATTTAAAGGAGAATGCTAATGGGCACAATGGGCACAAAAGGCACCCCAAAGACATTTGCATTTAAAAAACAAGCATTATAAGAGTATTCCAGACAGAATCAAGAAAGAAGATCAAGAGATTGTTTTCCTTGCTTCTAAAGCCAAGAAAAAGGACTATAGTCAATGAAAATAAAGTTAAAATGATGAAAGACAGTATTTTTCATAATTCATAATTAGATTTGTGTTACAGGATATCACAGAGGCTAGGATATTAACTGGATTCAGGAAGAATGTACTCAGGAACAATAAAAGGCCTTAAGACTGATAACTAAGAATTACAAATTTGAAAGGTTTTTGAAAGCAAAGCTCTACATTCTGGCTTTAGAATGACGATACCACCTAGTGGCGATAGATTGAAAACATGGTACAAAAAAGCAATTCGTACATTCTGCACCTTTAGCTTAATAGTTGTCAGGGAAAAGGTTGTAAGCTATGTAATCTGTAGCTATGTTCTGTTGAAACAGGCGACTTTGTTACCATTTCTTGTGGTTTGGGCACTGCCTGGACTTCTGTTAGCATTTCAGCTATCCTCTTTAACAATAAGGGAGCAAGTATTCTAAGTAAGTCTTGAACAATTGAAATGAGAGCCATCTGACACAATTAATAACATTGCTCTTTTGTGTGTGTGTCTGTATGTGTGTGAAAGTAAATCTTAAGTTATTGGAGCTGTTAAAATCCAGTGTTTCTGCTTTGTGCGCTGTTCCCTCTCAGAAGATAGATTGTGTTGGATCTTTGCTGAGGAAATCATTACGTTTATTAGTAGATTGTACTTGAATTAATGCTGGACAATCACAATTTCATCTGAAACTTATGAAGTACTGCTCCTAGAGAAATGGGATATTGCAGAGAGTGGGAGCAGACAAGGGGGCGAGTCTAAAGATTAGATTGAAAAAGACTTTGTTTCACATTCTCATTCACTGACCCTTCCATATTCTTTATTCATTGCAGCTGAAGGCCTTTGGAGCAGAACTGAACAAAATGAAATCCTATTTCATCAAGGAAAGTAAAATCCTGGCTCACAATGAGAAAGAGGCATTATACAGGAAATTGCTGCAGAGTGCGCAGGTAATGTGCTGCAAGGCTTTAGAGGTTTAGGTTTTAAAGAGGAACTTCTACCATATTTTATTGGTGCTTGAACTAGCATAAACTGGGACTGTCGAATGTGAGACCCTAACTAATATAAGTCTGGCTACTAAACATGTTTGTCTTTTATCTATAAGCATTTGTAAAGTACTTTAGGACAGTGACATTTTCTTACACTTCTAGGGACCTTCTGCCGAAGTCTTTTGGCAGTTAAAGCTATGGGAATGAAAAACAGGGAGTACTAAAGGAAATGCTGTCAGAAATAACGTTATTACTATAGTGATGTCCATGTTAGTAACTAAGAAGGAAATGCAGAAGCAGTGCATTGAGATAGGTATCTAGAAATTTACTTAGTTACATATCTCATCCCTTCATTTTTAAAAAAGAAAGTGGGTGGGAAGATACACTGTCAAGTTTCTGGTACTTTCTTAAGCATGGCATCTGCCTTATTGTCAATTATTCTTCCTCTTTGTTCTAATGACAGATTGTATCAGCTTCTTTGATTAGTCTGTTAGCATGCAAAGATCTAAGTGGTGGTCCCAGAAGGCATTTGGTTTCCTTAAAAATGTAATTGACTTGTGTAAGAATACATTGCAAAGGAACACGATTTTCCCACTTTAGGAACAATATGAAAAGCTCCAGTCAAGAATTGCAAACATGGATGAATTGCTTAAGGAGGCAGAAAGTTGTCTTGCAGATCTGGAAGCAGGTATGTGTTTCAAAACAAGGGAGTGGTTTGTTGATTTCTTGTTTGGTCCCTTATATATATATTTGTTTGTTTCCCTGTAGAGATGCTATTTAAATTGCTGTTTTCAAGACTGTTCAGTGGCCACCTGGAATTTTAAATGTCATGTGTTACAAGTATCTGTTAGGCTTAAACACCTTCACTTGTGCCTGCAAACCTGCCTTGTGACAATCGCTGACACATCATATGAAGACTAGAAAATACACCAAAATTAGCTGAAATAAAGAATCATAATTGTAGCATATGAACATGTAAACAAGTGTGTAACTAAATCTACTAGTGATGACAGTACAGCTGTACTGTACACACAGCAAAATAGCTGCAGACTTGTTCAGCTGCATTCACATAAGCTGCAATCAGTACTTGGGGTTGTCACATTTGTATTTGCATTTATTGTCTTCCTTCTGAATTGTCTTTCAGTGCCTTGAGTACAAATTACATTGCACGATAACAGCTTTGAGGCAATGCAGTAAAAGGAGTTTTATTTTCCTTTTCTGTTACTTCAGGTTTTTGGTAGACACCTCTCTCTCCCTGGCTTTTTGCACCTCTTTATCAGCTGTTTTTTAAATACTGAAGTGTCTAGAACACAGACAGATAAAATGGATCCTAAATATTGAATCTGGGAGTTCTGTGTAGACCTTCTGATGCTTTTTTTTCCCACAGATTCTGAATGGGAAGAATATGAAACAGACTGCAGTGATGATGAAATGGAAGGAGAGGACTCGGAATCAAGGAAACTAGAAGAAGGTAATGGTACCGACTTTTAAGTTCTGAAGAGAGTGAAACTCATTGATGCAAATATTATGACATTCTTTTTCACATTGGATATAGCAAATAACACAGATGTTAAAGTATGAAACAAATTTTATTCCTTGTGGCAAAATGTGACTTAGATCAGTGTGATCAGAAGAGTGTATGCTGGCTATCATGTTCAGCACTGTTCAATACAACTAACTTTTGTTGACCAAATATCTGCATGCAGGTAGGAGTAACAGCTATTAGTTTGAGATCTTTTGCAGCTGCACGGTAAGTTAGGACAGTCTTCGCTGCTCTTTTATCTCACAGCTTTTTATTCCTCCCTTTTCTCTTAGAATTGGGAAGCCTCAAAGTTCAAGAAGAGGCACTTCAAAGGTAAGATGTCAGAGGGGATCTAAGGAGCTTAAAAATATTTACATTCAGGATCCTAGAGATTTGTATTATTTTTCACAAGTACATCAGATGTTTTGCTTCGTCTTTGTAGAGAACTGTCAGATCTGGAGACTGAGAATGAGCAAATACTTGCTGAAATGAAGCATCTAAAGGAAGAAGGAAAGAACTGCCAGGAACTCCTGGAGAGATTCAAGTAAGGAAAAAAATAAAAGACTCTCAGGTGTTCTATTTTTGTTTTTATCAGCTAGTTCTGGAGCCTTGCACTTCTATATACATGTATCTGTGTTGTTTTCCTTTTTATTTGATTTATCTTTGGATGCCCATAATAAGCAACAAAACTGTGAACTTGTAATGGCTTTAGAGTGATACTCTGTATTACCTCTTTCTACATCCAGCTCTCCTCCCATCCCAAAAGTAATGTGTGTGTGAAATGAATAGTATTGTGCTTTGGATCCCAAAAGATTCTTACTCTTTGTTAATAAGTGAAAAATTACTTTCATACAGTATATACAAGCAAGCATTCTTAATTCTCTGTCCTTTAGGTAATTGTTTTGATTGGTTGGTTGAAACTTAAGCTGTCTGTGTTTTATTCCTTTTAGCTTCACTGAGTGGGAGATTAGCGAATGGAGTCAACGACAGGCAGTCTTTAATTTTCTTCATGATTGTATTGAACTCACAGTAGGGTTTGAAGCCCCAGAAGGTAATTTGCAAAACTGGCAGATTTCTGTTTTATAAACTTGATAGGTTATATAGTTACACAACAAAAACCTAGAGATTCTACAGTAATAAAAATTCTGTTAAAATAAAAAATGAACTACAGAGGTACCATGTAAGATAGAAGAAATGATAAACAGTGGATTTGAACGGGTTTATCAGTGATCTCTACAAACTTCTAAATGTGTGTAATAAGCGTCTGTTTCTTAAGAGAACTAAGTATAGAAATAGTTACTACTTTGGGTTTTTTCCTTTCCTTCTCAGATGGTGATGTTTTTGGTGAAAACCCTTCCAGAAAAGTACTTAGTCTGAGCTTTGAATCTCTCTTGGATGGTAAGATATTTCACATAGCTTGAAATTAGCTGCCCGCATTATATTCTTATTGGGGGGATGTTATACATTTGTGTTTTAGCTGCTAGTGCATTACTACATGGCTTTGAAAAGATTCCTTGAAACACTTTTTTCTTTCCTTTTTTGTTACAGAGGAAAAAGCTCCTCTCTCCTCTCGTTTAGTCCATAAACTGATATTCCAGTTCATTGAAAGTCAGGGATGCTGGCAGGAAAAGTGTCCCACGCAGCAATATTTGACCCAGGTAAAGTGTCCAGAAAGCCTAGAGGACTCTAGAAAAATAGACTCTTTGTTTGTCTCAGGTTGATAGAGAGAATAAAAGTATATTGATGAGTACTCGATTAATGCAAATCAAAATCTGCTTCATAAATGTTCTCAAGAAAGAGGGAGAAGTACCTGCCCCAGAAGTCAAGAGACATAAAAGAAGGTTTCTTCCTTCTTTGGTGCCTTGATGTTTGACTATCTCAGTGATGGCTTAAAAGCCTTAATCCTGCTAGTAGAAATCAGGGAATTGAGCTGCATGCCATTCTGCTTTCAAGAGAATTAGCAGTTTAAATTCCTAAGCCAAATCCAATGTTACCTATATTTGTGCAACTCTGGTGGCAAAATTAAAGAGGAGAAACTTACGGCAAAGAAGGATGTATATTTGTTTTTATGCTTGTGCAATTTCCTTATTGTATACAGAATGAGATAGTGAGTGAGATAGCTGTGTATTTTTAATGCTTTCCAGCTTAAACTTCATTTTCAAGCGTCACACGATGGTTTTAGTTTCAACGTAAATCCTTTTCTGATCTCTTCCATAGGTGCTTCACGATGTCTCTTTGGTGGTGAGTCGTTGCAGGATCTTAGGAGAGGAGATTCAATTTCTGGAGAAATGGGGTGGAAAATACAATCTTCTCAGGACAGATATCATTGACACAAAGTGAGTAACTTTAGATGGAGCTTACGCACATATTACAGAGGGTCTCTACATAGGCAGAAGCAAAAGCTGTGAAGTTGGTTTTCTTGAAAATGTTGTTTCATGAAATTATTTTTTAACAAGACAACTTTTTTTAATACAATTGAACTGTGCTGGCCAAAAGCTTGGAAATGAAGTTTCCCTTCCATTCAGTCAACTTCCCCATTTTATGTAATCTCTTCTCAACTCAGAAACTCTCAACTCAGAAAGAGTACAGAAAAGTTGTTAAGATGTGTATAGAGAGAAAAGCAGAAAGGCTAAAGCCCAGCTTGCAGTCAACCTGGCCGCTGGGGTAAAAGGGAACAAAAAAACTCTTTTACAAATACATCAACAGGAGGACTAAAGAGAGTCTCCACTCTTTACTGGAAGAGGCTGGGAGTATGACCACTGAGGATAAAGAAAAGGCAGAGGTTCTGAATGCCTTCTTTACCTCTGTCTTTAAAGATCAGACCTCTTATCTTCAGGGTACTCCACTCTCTGACTTGGTAATCTCAGCTGGGGAGTAGACAAAACCCCTGATCATTCAAGAGGAAACAGTCAGAGAGCTACTGCTCCAACTGGGCTGCCACAAGTCCATGGGCTGGATGAGATTCACCTGAGAGAGCTGAGGGGAACTGGTGGAGGTGCCAGCGGAGCCGCTTTCCATCATCTATCAGCACTCCTTGTTGACTGGTGAGGTCCTGGAAGACTGAAGGCTTGCCAGCATGACTCCCATCTACGGGAAGGTTGCAAGGAGGACCCAGGGAACTACAGGCCTGTGAGCCTGACCTCGGTGCCAAGGAAGGTTATGGAGCAGATTGTCTTGAGGAAGATTATGTGGCAAGTGCAGGACAATGGGGGAATCGGGCCCAGCCAGCATGGGCTCATGAAGGGCAGGTCCTGCTTGGCCAACCTGAAGGATGAAAGCATTTATATTAAAACTTATTTTCCTTAGCTTTCATTTTCTCCTACTAATTCCCAGTTTTGTTTCATGTCCATGTGGAACAAGGTAAAGGGATAAGGTGAAATGGTTTTTATTCTTCATGCACATTCTTACCTAAGAAACGTCTGGTTAACTTTTGTCTGCATGCCTTGATGCTGTTTACTTACATTACTCTAATTCTATAGTACCATTTGCAAGATCATTCTTCTGCTACATGCCAAAAGTCCCATAGAAGCTACATTTAGTTAAGTTAATAAAACAAGCGTGCAGGCAGCTTGTTCTCAGGAAGATTTACTGTGGGACAATGGCATTCAAAAGGTCTTCTTTCATCTTCTCATTTACTATTCTACCCCAAGGCATGTTTTCTGGGCATTATGTACTCAGTGATGGTCTTACCCTTATGTGCAAAAAGACTCTGCTCTGTTCTTCCTGGATGTTATCCTATACAGATGAATTACACGGAAATCTAGTTTTCTAGATGGAAATCTGTCCTGATTGAAATAGGATTGAATTCATGGAACAAAGGAGATGTACATTGCTACATTTTGTGCTGATGTTTTTGTTTCTATTTCTTACAGTCTGAAGCTCGTCTTCTCCTCTTCCATTGCTCTTGCAAAGTTTGAGTTGACACTGTCTTTATCATCCAGCTACCCATGTGCTTCACTGCCTTTCACTGTTGAAAAAAGAACTGGAAATATTGGGTGAGTTGAGCAGAAAGAACCAAAGCACATCACTTGTATTTCAAAGCGAGGGGCAGGAAATTAAAATGTTCTACATCTTTTTCAAACACACGTAACTTCATCTTTTCCAGACACGAGGAAATTTCTGCTGTCCTCTCTAAAGTACCTGTTGGTTACCACTATCTCCGAAGAATGGTGAGCTCGATTCATCAAGATCTGCTCCAGCATCCCAGATGATTGTTTAGATCTACATGCAGGACTGAAGAAGTTAGAGGACACTCTTTTCACTTATGTATCATAGGAATGCAACGTCTCTCTCACCGGTCATCTTGGCGTCCTTCTATAGTCTTCCCTAGAATGGCTGTTTGTATTGCATAGCTTGTTAGTTTTGTTCTAAGCACAATTTTCTTGTATAAAATGGCGATGATGTATTTTGAGGTCAGCATGTCTGGAGTTTTCTTTCAGTGTCATTATTTCACTACTGCATAGCATTCTAACTTACCGCATCAGTTTTAATGCAGGGAAGCGATGCTGAAATGATAGCCTTGCTTACGACGAACCAAATAACCAAAGAATTAGACAGCTGACAAAAAAAGGGAGAGACTTCTGGTATGAAAACTACAGATCCTTGTGCTGAATCATGAACTGCTGAGTGCTTTGTTCTGATATTCTGTACACAGCCTTGACTGGTACAGTGCTGTCTCCCACCTGCTATTTGTGTACTGTCTGCAGAGGTAAAATGACAAACCTGGTGAGAAGACTGAGCTGATGAAATTAGAGGAGGCATCTGTTTATGTCGTCGGTGCAGTCCAGATTGACGCTGTGTATAGGCTGTGTATTACACAGATTGAGTTGCTGACATCGATGTAAGCGTCGTGAGTTGATAGCATTGACGTGTCTCCTGTTTCCAAGCTCTCTGTAGGCAGACACTATTTTCTGTACCTGTAAAATAATTTGAAAGTTGTTTTCACGTGCTTTAAGTGCAAATATATTTGTCCCCAATATATATATTGGGAAGGTGGGATTTCATTAAACTATTGGCGCGTTCCTTTTTCAAGCTGTGTTTATTGACTGCTGTGTTTCAACTGAAAGTCTGCCCTACTGCTATTGAAAAAGCTATCGCTTTGAGAGGACTTCTCCTCATCTGATGTCTATGAGCCTTCCTTCCTTCAGCCACACGCCCCACGGCAACGAGCCCCGCTGTGTGTGTGCGTATGAAAAGGGGCGCGGCCCCTTTAAGGCTCCGCGTTCTTCCCCCCGTCACGTGACGCGGTGGCGGGCTTCTCCAAAGCGGCGGTGGCGGTGAAGGGTAATGGCGGCGGGTTGCAGCGGGCCGCTGCGGGCCTGGGGAGGAGCGGCGGTTGTGGCGGGCCCGTGAAGAGACGTTTGAATAATAATAAGGCCGGGCGAAGGTGAGGTGGGGCGGCCCGAGCTCGGAGAACCGGAGAAAGGGGGGACTGGGCCGCTTCCCGATGCGTGTGGTGGCGGAACGCAGCGACACCGCCCTGAGGCAGAGCTGAGGGGGACTCTCCCAAACCGCGGTGCTCTATTCAACCTCCCGTCTGGTGAGCTCAGACGAGGCCTTTGTTTTTAAGGGCGTAACGCTGCCCAGCAGAGCGCACAAAAAGGGTTTTTCTCCCGGTGGGAAGGCACTTTGCCGCTCTGTGTGCCCGTGCCCTGTTTCTATTGCACGCCGTGGCGCTAAGCTGTCTGTTTTCCTCCTAGGGCGGCTGCAGCCATGGCCATGCAGATGCAGTTCGAGGCAAACGCCGACACATCTGCAGAAGAGGAGAGCTTTGGCCCAGAGCCCATATCTAGGCTAGAGGTAAAAGCTTCTGTGTGATAAGGGCAGTGAGGAGCTGGCACGGGTTGCTCAGAGAGGTGGGGGCTGCCCTGTGCCTGGAGACGTGCATGGTCAAGCTGGACAGGGCTCTGAACACCTGATGGAGCTGTAGGTGTCCCTGGTCATTGCATTATTGGACCGGCTACCCTCAAAGGTCACTGCCAACTCAAACAGTTCTATGCTTCTATTTCTTCCTGATATTTGTTAGTTACCTTCAGTACTGATTAAAACAACATCTGCTTTTCTGTGCTGTTTGGAGAGAAGCTCTTGCAAACATCGCAATAAAATCATTCTTGTTTAAAAGGTTATTTGTAAGTGTTATGGTGGTAACGCTGGACGTGCTGACTTGCAATAACAGAATTTGATTTAAGTCTAAATGAAGTTAGAATTGTAGAATAGAATCATAGAATTGCTCAGGTTGGAAAAGATCTTAAAGATCATCGAGTCCAACCACAACCCGACCATCCTCCCCTAACTCCAACAGCCTCCCACTAAATCAAGTCCCTGAGCACCACATCCAAACAGTTTTTAAACACATCCAGGGATGGTGACTCAGCCACCTCCCTGAGGAGCCTGTTCCAGTGCTTAACAACCCTTTCTGTAAAGAAGCATTCAGTGATTGGAGGTGCTTGTGACTCTGTGTGTCTCTTTTTCCTCTCTTTCAGCAATGTGGTATAAATGCAAATGATGTGAAGAAATTAGAAGAAGCTGGATATCACACCGTTGAATCTGTTGCACACGCACCCAAGAAGGAGCTGTTAAATATTAAAGGCATCAGTGAAGCCAAAGCTGATAAAATCTTGGTAAGGATGTTAAGCTAAAACTTTAAGCTGAGAAAGTCAAGGAGGTTTATTTCTGCTGGTTTAAACTATTCCAGTGATTTTGGAAGGTCTCCATTAATGATAGACTGAGAAGAATAATAAAGCCTATTACAGAATGACAGAATGGCCTGGCTTGGCTGTTATAACCCTCTGAAGTACGGTACTTCAGGTGGCACCTGAGCTTTATAGTACTAGAGGGATAAGTGAACGGGATGAGCTTTCCTTGCACTGCTTGATTTGGTTTTCTTTAGGCAGAAGCAGCTAAACTGGTTCCGATGGGTTTTACCACAGCGACGGAATTCCATCAGCGGAGGTCTGAAATCATCCAGATCACCACTGGGTCCAAAGAACTTGATAAACTTCTTCAAGGTAATGGCTTGGGTTCCATTTATTGATTAACTTTCAAGGTCATCTCCCTGTTCCCACTTGTTATCTGTAAAGCACAATTAAGTCACTTCAGCTCTTCGGCATCCTCAAAAATAAACTTAGCTCAACTTCTCATCTCCAGAATGAGCAAACATCAATATAACAACCAGTTTTTTTCCAGTTAGCTTTAAAACTTTCAGCCAAAGTTAGTGTTAAACTCAATTTGTGTGGAATTAAAGCTTTGTGTTTGCAGTCTTTACTGGAAGTATGTGATGATCTTTTTCCTTTTTTCCACCTAGGAGGAATAGAAACAGGGTCCATAACTGAATTATTTGGGGAGTTTCGTACTGGAAAAACACAATTGTGCCATACTTTGGCAGTAACCTGTCAAGTGAGTTATCCATGTTATTAATATCAAGTATTCAGACAACGCGTTACATTTGTTATCTTTTTTTGCCTATATTTTACTTATGTTTGGTAGCTTTTTTTTTTTTTTTGGCCTTAATATTTTGACCCCATTAACGGACATTAGCTTTGTGGTGGTGTAATCATAGGTCTTAAGCACAGAGTGGTGCTTCCAGCTGAGCTCCTGTTTTCTTGCAGAGAGACTGAAGACAAGAATCTGTCTTGTCAATTTTCCCAGACAAATACGACTTTAATCACCATAGCTCGGTACATTACTTATTGTGTGAACATCAGCTGAAGGCATAAAGCAGTAACTGGATTACTTGGTATTGATTTCATATTCATGAATGTGCTCTTCCTTTAGCTTCCCATTGACCGAGGAGGTGGGGAAGGAAAAGCCATGTACATTGACACTGAAGGCACCTTCCGTCCAGAACGTCTTCTTGCTGTGGCTGAAAGGTCTGTACTTATGGCTGGGGGTTAACAACCATTAGGTGAAGAAGGCAATGCGTTTCCTCATGGTGAGGCAGCTTAGCTAAAATCAGTCAGGCTCTTAAAATCCATTGGACTGTTAAAGTGAGAACTACCCTTAAGCATGAGAGCCCCTCCCTCCCTCCTGACTTGTATTACTCTGCCTACCTAGATGCCCTTTAGACCACTTCATTAGCTGCCATTTATAAAGTTTCTATTTTTACTTAGCTATGACATAAACATGTGATGTTTTCACTCGATATCCCCCTCAAATTTAGTTCTACAGTTGGTGACGTACCAAGATTTTCTTTGAATTCAACCTGCATTTTGTAACAAAGATTCTTTGACAAAGAGTTTATAGCAACAGCTATAGATCAGATAGAATCCTGCCTCTACCTCAGAATATTCTGAAGTGTCTTGTGTACAAGTCAAGGATAAAGTAGTTCACTGAGTTTCTTGAAGGCAATAAAAACTCTGCTGGCTACATGCAGATTTTTTATAGACTTAAATATCAAACCAATATGAGCTGTGCTGGCCCACAAGAGTTGTTCCCTTTTCTTTAGAGAGGAAACTGACCTAATCAACATATCATCCTGAATGAATGGGTTAAAGTCAAGTTATTGAGATGTAGCAGTAACTCCTGTTAATGAAGCTTGTTGCTGAAGACTTTTGTCGCTGTTGTCTGTAGGTATGGCTTGTCTGGCAGCGATGTCCTGGATAACGTGGCGTATGCTCGAGGCTTTAACACGGATCACCAGACCCAGCTCCTCTATCAGGCATCTGCCATGATGGCTGAATCACGGTAATGAGGCCTCATCTAAAGATTGTTGTTCTCAAACTAGTTTATGCTTTCACACATGCATGCAGTAAGTTTTGTGTATGGGCTCAGATGTGTGAGTGATTCAGTTGTGAGTTAATATCTGTTGCTTTTGAAATGCTGGATGGTAGCAACTGACTTGAGCTGTGACAACAGATTTGACTTGACAAAGAATGAGTGCCAGCCTGAGAAACAACTTCAAAGATCACATTATATAATTGCTTTCAGAAAGAGAGTTGGTTTAGAGCAGTGCAGTTGTTGTGGTTTAGCCTGGCAGGCAGCTAAGCACCAGCTGTTTGCCTCCCAGACCCCAAGATGGTGGGGGAGAGAACTGAAGACAGTAAAAATGATAGAACTCTTGGGCTAAGTTAAAGACAGGTTAATAAGAAAGAAAATGAAACACGGCTGCTGCAAAAATGATGCACAGTGCAGTTACCACCTGCTGACCAGTGCTCTGCCTGTCACTGAGCAGTCTCCCCCAGTTCTGTTGTTCATTTTGATGCCATTATGTATGGTATAGGGTATCCCTTTGGCCAGCTGTCCTGGTTCTTTCCCAGCTCCTCACAGGCAGGGCAGCAGGAGCAGAAGAGTCCTTGACTCAACTTAAGAACAACAACTATCAATGTATTATCAACATATTTTTTTACCTTTTTTTTCTTTCCCAAAACACAGTAGCACACCAATCACTGTGAAGAAGATTAACTGTCCCAGCCAAAACTAGGACATGTGCAGATAGCTTTACTTTGAACCTGAGGTTTATGAGATCCTTTAGAGGGAAGGGGGTGGCGATATGAGGTACACAGGGACCTGTATACCTGAGGTATACAGGAGGTAAAACACCTTACAAATGGTTTTATTTCATAGTAATCTGAACGCTGCATATTGAGTCTGTGGTGGTAGAAATAACAGTTCTGGTAACTGGGGGGGTGTCTGTATGCAGCTGACTCAGTCATATTATTAATCTCTGGAAATGATTCTGAGAATGCTTGATGTAACTTCTCCAGGTATGCACTGCTGATAGTGGACAGTGCGACAGCTCTGTATCGGACAGATTACTCTGGGAGAGGTGAGCTGTCAGCAAGACAGATGCATCTGGCCAGATTTCTGCGTATGCTTCTCCGACTTGCAGACGAGGTAAATGCTGAACCTTGCTCCTTGGTGATTCTTTCTCTTGTGAAGCTCAGCAGTCTCGTACAAAAGGTGTTCTGCCTGCTCACTGTCTGCTTCTGTTGTATATTGAGAGTGGGTATCACCTGCAGACAGGAGAGCAGAATTACAAGCTTATCTTTTTTTCCTATTATTATTATTATTTTAATTTACTCAGGTGGTGAAAAATGATTTTGCTTCGTTGCTTTTCTCCTTCTAGTTTGGTGTGGCTGTTGTGATCACTAACCAAGTGGTGGCGCAGGTAGATGGAGCAGCCATGTTTGCAGCAGATCCCAAGAAACCTATTGGAGGAAATATCATAGCCCACGCTTCCACCACGAGGTGAGAAGACTGATTATCACCTCCCGTTGGTCTTATTTTGGAAGGTTTTGTGTCACTGAATACATACTTTTTAATGCCGGGTCTCTCTTTGGTCTCTTGGTGGCACTTCCAGTCTGATTTGCAGAAACAGGTGCCACACTGAGCAGGTTCAGTTCTTACAGCCCAAAGTGTGCTACATTCCACGTAATGCTGCAGTGTAATGTTTTAACAATTACCATCAGGATTCTCTCTCTGGAAGGAGGCTATACCTCTTGCTTTTCTTTCTTTTTCCCCTTCAGACTCTATCTGCGAAAAGGCCGAGGTGAAACCAGAATATGTAAAATTTATGACTCTCCTTGCCTTCCTGAGGCTGAAGCAATGTTTGCTATTAATGCTGATGGAGTGGGAGATGCAAAAGAGTGAAGACTTCATTTCGTTCCTCATACAAACTGAGACTGGGTGGCCAGAAAGGGCTTCTGTGGCAGAAGCTTTCCCAATGCAGCTGCTGTTCAAATGCTGGCCGAGGATTCTGTTGTATTTCAGCATACACGTCCATCAGGTGAATTCAATTTGAGACACGTCTGCAGGCATTGCTTGGAAGAGACTGTCCCTCCTGGGCTTTAGTCGCATGTTAAGTTAATGTGGTTTCTTGAGAATATTTTCAGAGGACCATGTGCTTGAAGTTCTCCTCACAGCTGTTGCTCCCGTTGAATTCTACAGGTGGACGTAGCACAGTGATCCAAAAATGTGTGCCAATAGTTTGTAGTAAGTCAGGTAAGAAAAATGGTGGCTTGAGAACATAACAGGTTGCCTTAAGAATTAATTACAAAATAAAGCAGAACGGCATTCCACAAAAAGAATGTGTGAATGTGGCTGTGACTGAGATTATCATCGAGTCCTGTTCTTTTTGTTAATCTTGTTCTGAATTCTGCAATAAGCTGCTTTTTGGGGACTGCTGGTTTACTTTGCAATAACGTCCTTTTTTTTTTTTGTATGGCATTATTTCTCTGTGGAAATCTGCTTTTTAATAAAAAGACCGTGAAAATAGCAATGACATTGCAGGTGTTTGGGATTTAGCCAGGTGCTAACTCAGACTGAGGCACTCTTTGCCTGCAGGTAGGGAGAAGATGAGGTAGATCTTCAATGACTCTCAGTGTGTTTTTTCTACAAAGCACATCATTAGGATTAGCGGGAATGGTTTCGTGATGCGGCAGGGGAGGTTCAGGCTGGATTAGGAAATGTTACTTCTCAGAAAGGGTGGTCAGGCACTGGAATGGGCTGCCCAGGGAGGTGGTGGAGTCACCGACCCTGAGGGTGTTCAAGGAATGACTGGATGTTGTGTTGAGGGACATGGTTTAGTGGGAGCTGTTGGTAATAGGTGAACGGTTGGACTGGATGATCTTTTAGGTCTTTTCCAGCTTTGGTGATTCTATGATTTCCTTTTCTGAGACATGCTGTACAGATGTGCAGCTGCTCACACTTGCCCTGTGTACAGATGAAGCTCTGACCGACTGTAAAACCCCGTCCTTGCCTGAACTCTGCTACGTGCTGCTGGTGGCCGCCACCTGGCGGTGGTTTGTTGTAGGCTGGTCACAGTCCTCCAGTGTCAGTGCTGTGCAGTTTAATCTAACAAAACTGTTATATTCTTCTTTTCAGTCTCTCTGAAAACTGAGGTAACCTGCAAACTGCTTTCTCCTATAGCGTGTTTGCACAACCATCTAGCTTGCATCCAGCCAGCCAATTTTTGCTCTGTTTGAACCCACACCTAGAGGTGAGGAGGGATTTGTTAGTGAAGTGTGTGCAGAAATGCACGCGTTTCTCTGAACCGCTCATTGTTTCAGCCTTTATTTTCAGGGAAAACTTAAAACATGGATGGCACAGAGAAAACTGATCTATGTACTGCACACTTCATCGCTGTCTCGCTCAAGCGTGAGAAGATTAGCTTTGGAGAGCTGCTTTCTATATCTAAAATCCTGCACTGCACGTCCGGGTTCTTAACTCAGGTATCAGGCTTCAGGGGAACATCTTAACGTGGCATTTTGCCCACCCACAGCCCCCCTGGGACCCTGCTCCCTCCTCACCCCCAGCTGTGGAGCTCCACCATAACCCCATCTCCATGTGTCCCACTGGGGTGGTTCTGCCCTTGATCTTCCTTCCCACAAAGCCCACAGCGGCCTCCTGGGGGGAGAAGAGAGGCTCGGTCCCCTCAGGCAGCCATAAAGCCACCAATGCCATCCTCTTGACAGCATCTCGGAACATGTGGGTATTTCCAAGTCTGCTTCACACCAGTGCTACCTACCACAGATGCTGCGATGGTCAACAGACCCAAGATCAGGTCAGTGAATTTTAAGGAATGCTGAAGTACAGCTGGTGCTATCATTCACTCTCTGCAAGGTAATTTGGAACACAATAAGATAAAGGTTGTCAGGAAGTCTAAAAGGCCCAAAAGCAATGCTAAGCACGGCCTGCAAGCCCCTTGTTTATGGCTATGGTTATGGCCTTCAGGCCATGGAAGTGGAGCACACAATACTTAGGCTTGGTCACAACTCATCACTCACATTTATTGAGAAACAACCTCACCTGTAGCATGCTGCTCACCACAGTGTGTGGCTGTATTACTTTGGTGCAATGTAGAAACATAAGCTGTAGTCATGGTATTTACATACAAAATGTGCTACAGGTGTAACCCACGCTGTTTAAATAAACACACATATATATAATTAGTGATATATAAACAACAGTTTTACATGTTACCTTCCCATAATGTTCCAGCACACCACACACACAAACACCGCGATACTTTGTCAGACTTCCTCCTGACTACCGAGTTTCTTCACCTGTCTATGTAGCAACACAACAAGCAAGACAGTTGACAAAGGAAACTTGAAGCAGGATTGCCTTCTCCTTTGATTACAAATACCTTATCTCAAACAGACCAGCAGAATGAGGATAAATTAAACAGCTTCAGTTATTCTTCAGTATCATAGTTCAGCCACAGGGAGGTGTGTTTCCAAGGTCAGCAATAAGCCTAGAGAAACACGAGTCTTCTATGAAAACCCAATTTCTGTGAGCGTACAGTGCAGGCATCTTTGAGGAATTCACATTGTCCTTAGGGATTAATCTGCACAGTTTATGTGCCAAACTAAAGAAGCCTTGTTTTCTGCACTGTCTGAAAGCTACTGAAGCACAGACAGTGAGGATTCCCTCACTTCGCCTTCTACCAGCAAGAAAAACGAGACTTCAGGATTCATTTCCAAACAGGCTGTGTTTAGTCTGTAACCCAAAGCTTCATTTTCCCATTGCTCTACCATCTGAAGTTGTCCTTCCATCCATAAGGCACCTTGACAAGTAACAATTCTTTCCTCATCCACAACCCTTTTAAAGCTAAGGGGATTTACATCATCACCCCAGTGAACACACACGGGACACAATGTGAAACACTGAAACCTCACACAATGCAGGATCCTAAGCAGAAGATGAACAGCAAAATCAGCATTTTCTTCCCTCAAACTTAGGCTGCTCACTGTATGGGAACAGACATTAAGCAAGAAAGAAATGGAAAAAATCAGGAGAAATTACACCTTTGAAAACACAACACGTGAACTACCTCCAGAAAATACCTAATTCAAAACCACCTCTAATGGTGATGAGTTAGACAACAGGTGAAGGCCCGCAAGTAAGAAAAGCTGTGGACTTTTGGTACCTTTTGGCAGATTCAATTTAATCAATTCAACCTGGCAGAATTCAGTTCTCCATTGGTAAGAATCATATATGTGGTCTCAAGCAAATCAGAACTGTAAAGAGTTCCATTTGGGCCAACATAAAATAGCTAAAATGAGTCAAATGTATAAAATGAGTCAAATGTATAAGCTGGGAAGTTTGTGAGTTACACATCTACTCTGTGAAAGTAACATCGATGGGGAGAAGCTGAAACGTGCTACGAAGCCTCACTCACCTTTGGGAGCCTTCTGAACATTGCTTTTGCTTTTCACCCTTTTTGTCAGCATACAGCAGAGTTTACTTTCTTTGTTTGGTACCCAGAAGCTGCCAACTCCATTTTCTCAGTGCCGATGCATTTGTCAACAAGAACTGGAGGAATATTCATCAAAGTGTCAGCTCTGCCACAGAGTATTCCTGTTCCTGTAACCAGTGTTACACTGAGAAACGAGTGCGAAGCTGTGACATCTAAACCAAAGCTGCATAGTTTGGTGGGACACACCAAGTTTTTGCTCTCGTGAGAGAAAGTCCTGCAGTTGAAAGTCTCATGACTTCTTGTTCTGACGACCTCTTAAAAATGAAGTTCTTGGGAAAGACATCTTGGTCCCTCAGTACTTTCTCACTGTAACGAGCAGTGCTGGTTTCTCCTCAATAGAAAACCAGGAAGGTAGTTTAGGTATAACCAGACAGGTCCAGCAGGACCATGTTTTGGACATCAGTTTTCTCCCAGCAAGGAAGAAAAGGAACTGGCAACTCATTCTAAGTCAGCGTAGTCCTTTTTTTGGGGTGGCCTCTCCTCAAGCCATTGCATCAGTGTCCACTTGAAACAAGAGGCTGAGGGAAGCCAGGAACTCCCATGGCTTGCAGTGCATCAGGGTGCTAAAAGTCAGCCTCACAGTGCCCACCGACTCTCATTTCTCTGGGCAGGACGACTATGTGAAGATGCAATCAGTTACTCCAACTGATTCAGTGAGTGTGTTTTAGAAAGGATAACAGTCAAATGAGAGAAAAATATCTGCTGAGGACTTCCCCAGGAAGTTTCTCAGCAAGCAGACCTGAAATTCAGGTATCATATACATACATGTGTATATATATGCATATATACTCCTACATGCTTGTATCTGGTTGGTTTTTGTGACTATTTGGCTTTTTTTTTTTTAAGGAATTTTAAAAGCAAACATCCATTGTGCTCTCAGTAGGGAAGTAACACAACATTTTATCTTATTAAATCCCACCGAGATGCTTTCCTGGAATAGCTGGTGTTACTGCTGAGCGTGTCCTCCCGGCAGCTCCTCTGGCTTATCTATGCTGTGCAACCAAACCTGTCGGGATCATAAAACCCCTTTCAATGGAGTTTTATTGTCTGTGCGGTGTTGAGTGCAATGAGCTCTTCTGCCCTTATTCTTCCAAGATCGATCGCATCTCCTCAAGTTCTCTCTCAGTTTCTGAATCCTGGAAATGCAACACAAGGCATTCATATACAGGCTAACTGGATATCATTTAAAAAGACCATTCTCCTTCTCCAACCCCACGCAGGTTTGAAGTATACCCTAAACCTTGTGTTTTTCCTCCTAATGCTTCTCTTTTCATACTTGTCTCTCAGCAGCCTATTAAAACTCTCAAATATCAAAGAGTTTCTCTTATGTTTCCTTTTGAAACAACTGAAAACCAGAACAGCAGATTTGAAACTTTTGTTCCCTCCAGGACTCTCCTACCCCAGTCAAATGCCCTTTTATTTTCTTACCCTTCTCAGTCTGACAGAAGTTATTTGATTGCCTCTTTGGGATGAAACGAGCTTTAACATGTGCAAAGACTCAGCCAAAGCCACTAAAATACTGGCACCCTCACTGAACTCCCACTTGAAACTGCAGATCAGATGAGAGTTAACTGTTCTTGACTTCTCTACCCACAGCTCTCGGCTGCTCCTTCCTGAAAATCTCAGTGCTTTCCTGGATTAATCCTTAAGCCTCCAATATATAAAAACTTCCTCTATTTATCTGATATATCACTCCAACTCTGTCTGAAGTGATTTCCAAGAAGCGGATGGTGAGGAGGCTCCTCAGCTGGCAGAGCTGGGATATATTTCCTTCTATTTCCTTCTGGAAGAAGGGATGTTCTTCCTGCTTGCTGCTCTGGTTTCCCAGCAGCAATACTGGCCAGTGCCCTGCAGATGGCAGCACAGGCAAGTCTGCACTGACAGATGGTGGGCCAAGATCTATTGCACACCTGTGAATTTTAGCACTGTGCTTTTGCTACAGCAACCCAGAGACTAAAGATGCCCTTAAAAACAGTGGCAGAAATATCTGCCATATACTTGTGCCATACATCCAGGATTCCATCAGTATAATGCTGAAGGTGTGAGATCTGGAGGATCTCGGTCACTTCACTGCCTTTTTCTTGACAATGGAAAGAACAGCGGATTGATATCACGAGTGTTTTCATTTAGTTTCTACCTGGCTCTAATTTGATGGCAACTTGTACACAGCTTCAGCTTAACAGAAAAAGTGCAAAGGAAAAAGACTGGAGAAGAGTTCCCAGATGGAAAACACAACCACAAGGCAGTTTCTAAAATGCAGTACGTTCTGCTCTCAGAAACCCTGTGAAAGTAACAGAAGAGCTAAAATATCCTAGATATAAAAAAGCAAATGCTGGGCAGCACACGCAGATTCCTGATCTGACCCAACTTGGAGGAGCTTAGGAGCCAACCTGGCACCAAGAGCTTTATAAGCAACAGACAGAACCTACCAGATGACTGAGGTGCAAAAATGTCTACACTCTTCAGTTCTTTGGGCCTAACACAGAGAGCTCCCTTAAGAGCTGAAGCTGAAAACCAAAAGTCTTAAATTGAAACCATTCAGCTTACCTTTAGCAACTGACACCTTAAAGCAAATGCAGCCTATAATGCTGAGTGGCCCAGAGAACGCGCATGCCAAGTCTGACTGCCAGAGAAAGCCCTGACCTTAAGTTAAAATGACTGGGATTTTAGAAAACTGAGAAGATTTTACATAACCACGTTTGATTTGAAGGGTCAAATGCACACAACACGAAATTAGTTTCAGTTTCTTGTCTTTCTTGGAAAACAATCCTATACCTCTTTAGTGTTAACTGGCAATTCTGAAGCAAGGCTGATCCAGAGAAGAGCTGCAGAGTTGTTCCCCAGGTCCTTGTAGCACTGAAGGAAAAACAACAACGTGAGGACAAGGAGATCTTTTTCAGCATCTTCCACTATTCTTATTTCCACTCGCATAGCTTGCATCACAAAACCTCCACACCAACAGCAAATCATCTGATTTCACTCCCCAGGCCTTTGAAATCAAGTCCAAATGTAACACTGTAACATCTCATCTTTACAGCTCTCTGAGGTTTCATATGTTTCATCATGAACTTCTCAAGCAGAACAAGCTCAATAAACTGACAGGTTACCTTGGCAATGTACACTCTTACTGCTTTGGAAAACCCAGGGCTCAGCTCCTCGACCTAAAACAGCAGAGGGAAAGGGTCAGGCAGAGAAAACCAAACAAGGATATGCAAAGGCCAGTTTGAAAGCTGTTACAAGTTTCTACATCTCTTCATTAGATTCACTTGCCCTACTTTTTCACATCCATACTTCGCTTTTCACAGGCTAGCCTGGTTGGGATAGTAAAAGCCCTCATACTTTCCCTGTTCCGCTGCAAGCAAACCCTTTGCTGCACCCTGTGTCCTATCTGTATTCAAATTTCACAATGCATGCAACCAAGACATCAGAACCCGGGTATCAGAGCAAGCACAGACAGCCCAATGCAAACAGTGTTCCTCTTCTTAATTCTGTTGTCTGGTTTTAGACCTAGCTCAGCTTGTAAAACACCCAAAGTTGTAATCCATGGGATGCCTTCCATTCCCCTCCAACGTGCTAACTGTGGTTGAATGCTGAAATGGACTCTGCTGAACATATGGGAAGTGCACTTGTTCAGGGTGTTCCCAAAGCTGAAAGCCTACACATCTGCCTCTGAAAGCTTAAAAACTTGTGTTCAAAACCTCATCAGGGGCCTTTATTAAAATATTCTGAGGGTAATTGAAGTGACCAAACTTTGTGACTACCTATGCAAGTGTTCCCAGGGATAAGCTTGAACAGACCTTACAAGATCATGAAAAGAGTACAGGCCTAATACATTTAGCACCAAGCAATGAATGTATCAGCTTTTAAAAGGAAAACCCAAACCCTCTGAAAATCTTTGGAATGCTCTGGATCTAGTTCTGAGCTCTTGTAAATCATGTTCTTCCATCTGGCTGTTCTACAGTAGAGGCTCCTAACTGTGCTGGTAACAGTTTTTCCTCTACAGGTTCCAGTCAACAGAGAGATATCAAGAAACACTTGGAGAGTGATGAGCTTAAGTGGAAAACAAACACTCAAATCCCATGCCTGTGATTTGTCAGGTTAGTGATTCCCCTGTGTGTCAGACTTCAGTACCTTTAAGAAGTTTTGCAGTGCATCCTGTACAGTGGCTGTAGGAGGGGTTTCAAACAAAGCAGAAGCAGTCTTTTTTTCAAGCCATCCCAGGTGGGAAACCTGCAGAGACAGTAAGATGAAACCATCAAACCCACGTATGCAAAGACAGTGAATTATCTAGTTTCTTATTACTGCTTCAGGCACCTGGGAGACAGCCAAAAATAGTGGTAGTACCAGCAGATTCTGGTCAAGCACCCAAATCCAGCTACAGATTTAAACCTGATTTGCTTTTCTTTGTCCTACACTGCTAGTCACCTGCAGTTTCATCCATTAGCTGCCATACGCATAATGTTAAAGACAGGATTTGTCTCGACAGCTCACTATCACAGCAGTGCAATTGTGCAGATGGTCTGAAATCCCAAAGCTCCTCAGTGCAACCACACCAGCTCCTGGCAGTATTCACCTATGCACCAGAGCAAAGGCACATATGCAGCCCTCCTGTCTCCCTTCTATGTGGATCTGCCTGTTTCTCATCTTCTGCAGCTCTGAGAGCAGTAAGGCTGAGCAGGAAGTTCTGAACAGAGTGAGGAGCTTCCACAGGCTGAGCCTGTTGCTCCTCTGTAATTAACCAAGTCAGTTACCTCAGCTACAATCTCTGACATGTGACTTTGTTTCTGACAGCAGCAAAGCACTTTCAAACTGCATAGAGTGAAAAGTAGTTACTGCAAGCCCTTATTTATTTCTATAGGCACTAAATCTTACTTATGGCATTTGACTTTGAGCTTTTCCTTGTCAAGAAATATAAAGCAGCTAACGCATTTCTAATACTTGCAATACTTTGTGTAGCAGAGGAACCACGTGCAAAGGATTATAGAGTTGTACTGTGTGCAGAAGCACATGGCAGCTCCGAAATGTCCTTGATTTAAAGGTTTAAAGGTGGTTTGTTTTTACTGAGTAAAGCAGGGCAAACAGTAGTCTGCAGCCAGTGCTTTCCTTAGCCCATTCTTTGCCATGTCACCTCCCATGCCACCTGCAGAGACTAAAACATGAAGGCTGGAACCCCAAACTTGTGTTCATTGGTTAAGGCTTCAATCCACCTAGCTTCCATTCAAACAAGGTACCAACTGCCAAGGAAGAACTAAGTAATCAGTATTAACCAACTGTTTTACCTGGTAACACCACCTGCCCAATAGGTAGTAAGACTTTGGGTCCTCGGGTTTCAGTGCAATCGCTTTATCAATGTGTTCCTATGGAAAATCATCACCAACACACATTATGTTCTTGTTAGAAGCCAAGAGCAGATGAGCATGTATGGAAAGAGGAAAGGAATAAGGCCACAGTTTGTCAGCGATCAGGAAAACTACAGTGACCAAGAGATTCCAAATTCTCTTTAAAATGTTTCAGTGAAACCCAAATCAGCATCTTATCAGGAAAAAAAAGAACAATAAAAGAAATACTACACGCAAAAAAAGAAGCTGCCCTTCACTTTACCTCCTTTTCCTAACCCTGACATAACCAAATTAGTGGTTATGTGAACAGCTGCCAGCTTACTAATCTTATGTGGCCAGTTCTGCAGCACCTTTGCAAAGCATCCCTTTGAGACACACAGCTCCTCTGCTAAGAGCCGGAGCCTGTCTTCCTAACTTACCCTCCTACGAAAGTATTGTTCAATGCACACAGAAGCCAGCATGCTCCTTCCACTCACCTTAAAAATATACCCAGTTTGAATGCGCTTCTGGATGCTCTCATGTTCTGCCAGCTGCCCACAGAGAATGGCGTACCTGCATGAAGAAGGCATCTGTGTGAAACTAAATGGGCAGTTTTAAATATACATCTGTATTCTGCATCTATCTTCCTTCTCAAGATATGAGCATGTTTAAGCTTCATATCTTTTACATGGAGGGGACATATGCAGCAAGCATGGAAAGGCAATAGGTCCAAGGGTGTCAGCAATTGAGCAAGAGCGGCTTTCGTTCATTGCACCCACCAGAGAAAGTCATCCAGTGCATTTCTACACCCTAAATTTCTCCACTCAGCAACGAAGTGTGTGAAAATGCAGAGTGCTGAAGAGCAAATCCTAGTACAGCCGGAGCCAGAACTGCAAAAAGCTCTACTTAGCTCTAAGATGCACAGCCATCCCCCGTACACAACAGCAAATCCATAGCACAATAGCTATCCCAGCTAGGCTAGGATGCCTACTTGGAAGGAAAATATTGTGACAACCTACCTATGTCTTGCAGCCTGAGCAGCCACCGCATTTGGGAAACAAAATAACATGGTTTGAATGCTGCAAGCTCAAGCCGATTTAGTTTTCGCTAGTAAGAGACTCTACAATCCGACCCTAGCAAAAGTAGCTATTTTGTGAGCAGTGAAAGCAAAGGAAGCTCGATTAGCCACAGATTTACACTCTCCCATCTCACCTCCCCACACACTGCTCTTCCCTGAAACTTGCTCAGAGGCTCACAATTAAAGCTGAAACGAAGAAAGATGCAATTACGTCTCCTCTGTGACTTCTTTTGCCATATCCTCAGCCCTGCTCATGCTGCCGGACGCTCTGTCTCCTCGTGATACCCTCCAAGATCCCAGCTGAACATGGTTCCTCAGGCCGTATTATTTAAGTCTTCTGGATACATTCATGATATACAACTGGGTCAGGTTTCAGATCGCACTACACAGCATTAAGTTCTGGAAACAGCCCTTCTTTTTCAAACGGGCTAAAATTCTGTATAATATTCCTTTATACCACTCCCTCCATTCCCCAGGGCAAGGCTTACAAGCCTGTTCCCATAAATCCAATGGGATGAAGGGAGCCTAGCCTGACCTCTCCGACAACCATCATACCAACATCAAGTGGTGCAATACTCGTTTGTCAAGCAAAAATAAAGATCAGATCTTTATTTTTTTCAGCAGCCCATTGAAATGTTAGTAAAATAAGCCATCAACAGCAGACCTGTCATGAAACAAAGGGTAAGAAATAAGACAAGAGGTGCCTGAACTGGAACAGGTTGAACAGAGAAGCCGTGTTTGATCCATTCCTGGCCAGGTTGGATGGGGCCATGGACCTTGCAAGTGGTAACCCTGTCCATGACAGGGGGGCTGGAACTAGATGATTGTTAAGGTCCCATCCCACCTAAGACATTCTGCTATTCTATGAACTGGTCTTTCACTTTAGTCCCAAGAAGAGCAGCCTTAGAATGAACCTTCCTTTCCCATTTGTGCCTCAAGATCCAAGGCATGGTGGTGGTTTCCACATATGAAACTCTGCTGACCTGAGATTTCTTGAGGTCTTTAGCCTCCCTTCCTCTCCCTCTCTGCAGCACCAGGATGGCTTCATGCTTTTCTCTCTTCTGCTTGCTTAGCTTGGCCTGTTCTTCAGTATTGGGTCTTTGGATGAAATGTCACAAGAGGGACTACCAAGCTGCATGAAGACTAACAATAATAGGATAGATTAAGAATAATGAGTTCAGGCAGGGGATTTCATCTTTTGTGAGCACTTGGAAACTACGAGGATCAATGTCTCAGCAGTTACTCAAACCCTGCATTATGAGACTTGCTGGACTAATTATTAACCAGACTACTCATTAAGGTCAAACCACAAGTTCCCATAGAACTCTCAGCTCATTAAGGACTTCCCCATTCATTAGAAAATAAACTCTATGCTGTAGGAGAGAAGACACCACCAGATGAGGGCCTGCCTGTTTTTCCTGCTAAAGTCCCCAGGCTCAGAACACGTAGCTTTGATGGAGCTTCATTTTCAGTGCTGCACTCTGGCTGACTCCCATTTGAAAGCAGGACTTTTGGCCTCTGAACACAAAGTACACAGCCCAGCAACAACAGCATCATGGTCAGGGTACCTTGCCAACCCAAACACAGCTCTTATCTCTTCAAACACTTTCAAAGACTCACTAGTTAAGTCTGCTGGTACCTCTTTCTGAACAGGACAAGAAGTAAATTGAGTTGGACCGCTGATGGCAGCACAGGGATGTGGAAGCCTTTGCGTTCTATTGAAATCAAGTTTGGCTTCACACATATTCAACTAACTACTGCATGCATACTACAAGTTTAAGCACAATAAATTGCTCTGGATTAGAGCAACACTCATTTGCTACGGTCTCAATTTTCCATGGAAATTAAAAGAAACAAAAGTGTATTCTCACAGTTGGGAATCACACCACAGAATGGAATGACGAGCAGCAGCTTCATCCCCATTCTGACTCGCTGCTTTAAACTGTATGGCTCAGACACATGTATAAGAATACAGAACTGATTTTATGTAGTTATATAAAACCTCGATACATAAAATCAAGGCTGTACATAGGAACACTTCTCAGATTGCTTCCCACTGCTCCTTTGAAAGCATTTCACTTATAAATTCTGAAAACTGGCTGCTGTCCACAGACATGAACTCATTTCCGTGCAACAGATGTATTTAAAGGCTGCTGTCTGCACTAATCTCAGAACTTCAAGTGTATCTGATGTGAAAGATGCACTTGATGCCATTTCCACAATACAACAGAAGCCTATGAATGTTCCTTCCAGATAATGCATGAAATAAACAAAATGTACCTAACCATCCCGTATCTTCCAAAACCAAAAACAGATTTAAAAGCCAATTTATAGTTGAAAAGCTTGCTCTTGCTTTTGGAGTAATATCGAACTTTGAGATGCTAAAACATTTTAGCCTTTGACTGACCCACGTGGGTCACCACGCATGGTGCTCTGCAACTTCCTCAACAGTTAGTGGATGAGAAGTCTTTTCATGCATATGCACATATGCTGTTTTACTGTACAGTTTTCTGCCTGTTTGCTTTACCAACACAGGTTCTGCACTCTGTCCTTTGAATCTGTGTTTCCGAAGCCCAACATTTCCTTCCCAAAGGAATTCCTCTTTATATCTATATGCCAAAGACCTTCAAACATTCTGCAGACCCTGTAGGGATGGCGAGCTCATTTTATATAAAATATCCAATACTCTGCAATTAGCACTAGCAACCTTGATTTCCCATGAATCACAGGCATTGATAGCCAGATGACTGCTTCGTATTTGATGAATGACACAAGGTTTTCTTCATCAAACCCTACATCTGAACACCACTAGAGCCATAGCCCAGGACGCTCCTCTGTGAGTGCAGATCTTCCCGGGTGAGTCATTTTAAGACTCTATCCCTAAAATGACAAACCAAGTCTCACAAAGAAAAGAATCATCATCTCACAACAGTTCCTCCTGTTACATGTTGTTGAGGACCGTGTTCTTCCAGGACCAGATGGACTTCCTACAGACCTGGTTTTACATTGCAATTAACGCTTTAACATCACAAGCCACCAGAGCTACAGGTGTTAAGTGAGGAAGTGCCAACAAAAAATATTCCAGATGGCATCTTGGTTTTGCCTTTAGCACCATCACTTTGACTGAGGTCACTGAACATCAAATCCATGCAGCTTGTTTGAACCATCCTCTACTAAAATGAATTACTCTAAAGAAAAGAAAGGTGCACTAAAACCTGGTTCCCTGCCACCAATGCCTTGTTTCCTGCATTTGATGAAGCCTACAAATACTCTTTATTGTCATTCCATGCAATGACACTCTTCTACAACTTTCTAAAGCCAGTTTTGGTTTAGCTTTAGTTTGAGCCATTCTACTGCACAGGACTCTGCAGGACGTTGTCTTGCAGTTTCCATAGTCTCTTCTGATGTAACCTGCTCTGGTAGGCTGGACTCAAGCCCTCAAAAGAGGACAATAGAGAAATCTTATGAAGGAACTAAGAATACCCGGGTTTCTCCTGTTCAGAATTCCTGCTGAGAAGGTAGAAACAAGATGGAAAAACAAACTAAATACATTTAATGGAATAGCCTAACGTATCTAAATTAGTTGATCTCCTTCCCTTAAAGAAAGCTGCAATCTAAGAAGAGACCTAGTGAGCATAAGCATAACCTTTAGGACTATTCTCCCTTCTACCCCAATGAAGTTCCGAGTAAGTACTAAGCTTTTTTTTCTTGGCTAATAGATAAAAAGCAACTCACAGACTGTAAATGTCAACTTACTTCACTGTCTCCAAAAAGAAGAGTGGAAGAAAAGGAAGAAAATTTATCCCTGCTGAGATTTCCTCTGTTCCTGCCCACAGTCTTCACAGCTTTCCACTTCCCTGGCTCTTCTTCAGCATCTCCAGGGCTCAGGACACAGAGATGCCCAGGATGCTGACAGCCTTGGAGAAGGAAAGGACCTTCCTGAGAATGGGGAATGCCATCAGGTGCTCTTTCTGCATGCTATTCTTTGTCTTCTACATAACAATATCTTGCAATGCCTATTCCTGTTTGCTGTATTCTCTTCTGATGGAATCTCCTGTTTAAACTACCTGGGGAACACAAGAAAAGCTCAGCACAAAATCGAGGCACAGCTCAAAATGGGTCAGCTCTGGGCAGCAAACCACAAAGAATGAAATCCTGGTCTTCCTGGTCTATAAGGCTGCTGTTAGATACTTGAAGTCGCACTACAAACACATGCCAAAATGGGTAGAGGATACTAAGAATGATTCTTCCCTCACTTCATGAGGATGTCACACACGTCTAAGCAGCAAAATGCATGGTTTTGTACAACAATCTATGTCTTCTCCATCCATCTCTAATAGCAAGCAAGAACAAACCTAGAAGCCTGTGCTGTCCTCCTACTCATGAGCTGATATGTACTTAGTATGCAAATGATCTAATTGGGCATCGTATCTACCTGATCATGGTGGGACATGGTTTAGTGGGCAGGGTTGGATGATTAGACTTGGCAGTGATGGTCTTGAAGGTCTTTTTCAACCTTAATGATTCCATGATTCTTTCAATGACAATTAGACTGAATGCAGAGCATGTTCTGTCCTGCTTAACAAGCTTAAAGCCGATGAGGCAGGGGATGGTTTGTGTCACAGGAGTGAAGAACACATAGAGGATGGTGTGGAATGGGAAGTGATTAAAAAAGGACTGCACAAACAGAAGACAGGTCCATCACGGGCCATCATCTATCAGCAAACTCAATTCTGTGTTCCTGCCTGCAGGGGTTAAGGACTGCAAACTGAAGGGAAGACATCATTATATACCTTCTACCCCCCATTTTCCTAAACAGACGGTGTGGTGAACTGAAAGTAATTATAAGCTTTACTCGATTCTAAGCATTACTCATTACTCAAGCAAAGGGAAATCAAACTACAGTGTCTTTTGGGATTTATCTCACATTTTTCATATATATTCATCTTTGGATGCATGAAGCATCATTTCATTAGCAATACTTTTTTTTTGCCACAGTTAAATTAATTAATGTAAGGAGGGGCTGTAATTAAGGCAGCTTGCAACCATCCCATGACCCAGACAGAGGTGGAAAGGGAGTAATTTCCTGTTCTATTCATGACAGCAAATAATTATTCCTGCAACTGAAAAAGGTAGTTACATATTCATTTCCAATAAATCCCAGGCCTCCCACAGGCTGCTCTGCTATTTCCCTTCCCCATCAGCCCTCTCTGCAGCTGTTCTCCATAATTAACAGCAAGATGCTGATGTGCAGAAGCCTTCCTCCTGCTTATAAAAAGGACAGGTCCAAAAGGACAAGAATTGTCTTTATTCAGGAATTAACTACTCAGGAAAGAGGAGAGCACAGGCTCTAACACAGGTACAGAGAACACAGAAGTGTGCTCAGCTCCCAAGGCTCAGTCCAACCCGACTTCCAAATCAAAGATGCAAAGAATCACCAAGACTGGAAAAGACCTCCAAGATCATTGAGTCCAACCATCAAATTACTCATCTGAGAGGAGCGTTGTTGTTGATTGGCAGACGTTCTGCACCCTGCTTCCCCAACAGCTTCTAATATTCATTCATTTCACTTTTGCTCTATTTTAAATGTCAGTCATGGCCTCCTCTAGACCTGCTCCAACAGCTCTGCATCCTCCTTGTCCTTGTGTACCTTAATGCTTCCCTGCCTCCATACTAAAATCCTAGCAGCTGGAGAATTTACGTGGGTACTGCTTGGTAAAATTACAGGTCATTTCATCTTTTATCATGTAAAAAAAATCTACACATATCAGTGGTCAAAGAAAGCCATACGGTGCTACTGCTATTAACTCACTTCAAAGCCAGAGCGCTCTGCAGACTGACAAGCAGCACACGTGGTCAGACTACAGCTATTATATGCTTCCCAGCAGACTCAAAATCTGGTGAGAATAATGTTTCTCCTTCCTCCAGAAGGAAGATGAATGGAAGAACACTGGCACAGCACTGAGCCCATGCTAAGAGGCCTAGCTGATTGATGCGAATACATCACTCTTGACATAAAGCAAGCATCCCTGCGCAGAAGAGCATTATTGAAATGTCAGTAAGAGTAAAAACCAGCAATTAACCCAAGTGTGTTGGAGGAACACAAAGGACAAAAATCATATATCTTTAATATGTAACTCCCAAGGCTGCCCCCACAGCTGTGAGATTTGGCTTTCAATGATACACATCTCGCTCTACAGGGATCTGAAAAGGGACCAAAGGAAACAGAAGACTTGTCAAAGAAAATAAAAGCAAGCCTCGCCATACTGAGGGCTCAAACTCAGCTCTCTGCAACTTATCTGTGTCAGACATCTTTTGGCAGCTCCTCTACACCCAGGATGCTCAAATATGCGTTTTCCCAGGGTCTGTGCAATAACCAGGTGGTGCTGATGGAGTTTCTGTGCCAAAAGGCGCAGACGGGGGGGACTAAAAGCCAGCTGCTAAGTAAAGCATCCTCCGCTTTCTGAAAGAGAAACTTTGGAATTCCCTGGAAAGCTTCTAAAGCAAATTTTCATTCATTTCACCTTTTCAAAACAAAAGCAGACCAAAGACAAAGCAGTTTGAGACTGCTGAATTTCCACTAGAGCTAAATGTAATGGAGCTCATTGTACTAATTCACCTAAAACCCACAGTATTCCTGCAGAGAAGAGCAGCCTTCACTACCACTGTCTGTCTCGCTGGGTGCAGATGCACAGAAGCCTTTATACAACCAGAGGACTTTGTCTTGTCACAGAGAAACTCATAATTAAAGTGGCAAAAGCAAAGCAAAACAATGTTTCTAACTGCAACAAAACATACCACTGATGACACTCAGCACTTTGATCCCATTTCTGAAAGGCGATCTCCAGTTCTTCCTTCCCTGCAAATAAGAAACTCAATCACTCTTCAGTTTCTTTCTTTAAAGTTGTTAGAGTACAATAAGCATGAAAAGCTATATATTTGTTAGTGTAATAACACTTTGCTCAAATGCATTCTGTTGTACTGGGTTGCAGTGATGAGGTTTTGGTAGTAGCAGGGGTTGCCAGGAGAGGTCTCTGTGAGCACAGCCCAGCAGCTGCCCCTTGTTAGCTAAGAGCAAGACCCTACAGGGACCCACCGCTGGCCAGACTGCCTCTGAGAAACCATGTTGATAAAAGGGCTAAACTGCTGTGCAAACAGCTGCTGGGAGAGATGAGAGAGAAACTGGGAGAGAAGTAGCCCTGCAGAAGCTAAGGTTAAGGCAGAAAATGCATGTTACAATTCCTTACCATCGGATGCATATGATTTCTTCTCATCTGTGTCTTCTGCGATATCATACATGTCACTGTGTGCTCGGGCCAGGCGCCAAAGGAAGTCTCCCTGGTCTGCATACTGCAGTAGAAACGTATTCAGGTTAACCTCCCCACTTAATTAAAGCCACCAGCGGAATGGTACTGTTCCCTCTATTATACACAGAAGTAATACAAGTCTTGCTTTTTAAAAGGCTGGTAACCTGACAAGCTGCCTTTACTGGCTTAAGAAAGCATCAAAAGAGGGTGACAGTGCCAGGGACAGGCATGCTTGAACCAGCTGTTGTTACATTTCAGTGCTGGGTACATCACCATGCAAGCTTTAAGGTGACAAAAACCCAGTGCTATCAATGTTCTCTATAAGTTTACCGAGCTTATGATGTGCTGTTCTTTCACACACGTACAATGTTATCGCCTCAGGGAAAGACATGACACCAGGAGACACGGAACTCCAGGTCAGGCAGCAACTGGAACTGTCTGCTGCTGCAGCCTGAGCAGTTTTGACCTTCAGCTTGTTCCAAACTGCTCCTGAGAAAGAGGGCAACTGGAAGCTGGCCCAGCCATTGCATAGGACTGGACCCTGCTAAGAAACGTGATTTCCTCTTTCCCATCTATTTAGCTAAGTCACAAATCACTGCTGGAAAATACAAAAAGGCAACTTTTACCGCCAGTTTATTATTCAGCAGCAGCTGGAATCCCTCTCTCTTCTCCTGCTCATCTCCGCTGTGCAAGTGGTCTGCCTGCTGCAGTAGCTGGCCCAGTCCTTCATCCAGAGAGGAATCAAGGATTAAACGTGTTTCATCCTCGTTGACGAGATCCAGGGAATCCCGTCTTGCTGTTCTCACTGTTTCACAGCTCAGTTCATCCTCCCCTTCTTCACTCTCCTTCTCAGACTCTCGGTCATAATCAGACTCAGCATTGGCTGTGGTGTACCTTTCAGAAATAAAACCCCAGCATGTATATTAGTTGGTGGAGATGCTATGCTGGGACACAGACGGCACACAAAAGAAACCCCTTCCTAATAGAGGAATATATCTTTGTTTAGCCTAGAGAGTACCATGCTGTTTGCCGTGATGTTTGCTTACACAACTAGGCCCAGGTGTAAGAACAAAGCTTCAAACAGATAAAGAAGTTGCTTTAAAATTATTTCCCCTCCCTTCACATTTATCTGTGTGTATCTGAACAAAGGATAAGCCCATGATAGCCAGGAACTTAAGAAATCTGCATTTCTGTATTCACATAGAAGGCTCTCTTCTGAAGCAGGAGACTTACTCCCATAAATAATATAATTCTAGGGGACGTTGGCTGTTGTTACCAAATAAACTGTGCCCAAACCACATACTGAAAACTCTGTTTAGGATTAAAAGCCATCGCAGCCTGGAAGTAATGAGTAACTACAGCTTGACTCCCTTTGTCCTGGCTGAATGTTTCACTGTTCTCCAAGGCAGAGCCTTGTGCTCTGTGTGTGAAGCTGCCTTTGTCTGGAGACAGAGATATGCAAGTAGGCTCTGTATCTAAGGAAAGCAGTCACGCTCGTGTAGCCACATGCAGATAACAAAACACATTTGGCTATCAAAACTTCATGTTTCCAAGAACCATCCCTTTTGCTCAAGCACTGCCCTCTGAATGTAAACCTTCACTCATCATTGCCTCCAACCCTCATCCATAAACTGTAAGAAGAACAATTTCATAGTGGAAAATTAAGGTGAAAAATAAAGTAACCATCGGCCTTACCACTGCAAAGCCAAACACAGGACAACATGCTGGAGACTAAGTAGGCAGCAATGAATTTAATGGATGGTGTAGCAACCACGTAGGTAACACCAGTGTGGGTCTATTTCAGACTGAGTTAAAAGCTCGATTTCTTGGTGTTTTCTTAGTAATGCTGTTATTAGTTCCCCAGACTACTTCATTTTCAGCACTTAACAACAACTCCTTTTTAAGTGCTTCTGTATGTTGAGGCCTCTTGCTGGCACTCATCCTGATGGAAAATGAAAACCATAATACACCAATGATGGACTCCCGATGCTCCCAACTCTCCCATTTTGTATCAGTCCAAACCTTCAGAGGTTTTGCATCTGTGTATGTGTTTGTTTTGATCTGTGCTCTGTTGTTCAGATTACCAGGGAACTTTATCAGGCTTCATCAAGCACCTTCAAGATGTTATCCAAACATATCTATGTATTTATATAACATCTGGAAGGTATATATATGTGCGTGTGTACATATATACATGTGTATATACAGGTATCTATATTCCAGAGTTACAATTGAGGCCAACTGGAGGAAAGACAAACAAACAAAGCCCACCTTCACATCATAAACTGCTCAGAATAAGCATTTGGACAGCAATGCCTACAAAAGCAGCCACCAACACAGTGTTTGCCTTACCCGCCTTCACTTTCTCCATCATCTGTGTTGGTTGCTCCTGAATTAGCAGTGAAATAAATTGAACTGGACCCTGTGGAATCACTTCTTTCTCTGTAGAATGGGAACCGCCTTCGGCGTGTTACTCTCTGGGTTTCCTCCAGATGGGACCTGTAAGAAAGGCAAAAAGAACAAATGGACACTTGACACTGTGCCGTTCTGCTTCCATGATGATCACCTCCTGCTCATGCTGGCTGCACTATTTCTAACGCAAGCCAGGATTCCCCCAGCCTTATTAGCTACCCAAGCACACTACTAGTCAACAGTCATCCAGCTGCTGACTAATACCCCCAGATCCTTTTCCTCCGTGCAGTTTGCCAGAAACTCTGCCCCAATCCTACAGCGATGCATGAGGTCGCTGTGACCAAAGAGTGGGACCTGGCACTTGGTCTTGTTTCAACATAATCTCACTGCCAAGATGTGGCGGCAGCAGGAACTAAAAAGATGGTTGTTTTTTTTTCCACCTTTGCTACTTTCCATTTAACAGACACTGAGCTGATCGCAGTGTTATCCTGTGCTGTAGAACACAAGCATACAACAGCGGACAAAAGATGACAAAAGAAGGGCAGCTGCTCACCTGACTTCACCCACAATGTCAGCAGCGAGGTGCTGCAGGCTGTTTTGTAGCTCCTCCACTTCCTTCCTCAGCTCTGAGATGTTTGTCAGCACGAAATCCAGGCGGTCCAGCACATCCAGCTGCTCGCTGTGTGTTAACAGCGGCGTGTACACAGCGCTATCTCCTCCCTCTACAGGAACTGACTTTTTGGGCAGAGCTTTGAGAAAACAAGGCCCAAAAAAAAAGGGTTATCAGATGTAAATGGGAAAGGGTTGCTCATAGGAAATGTCGGTTTTGTCTTCAGAAAACAGAGGGTATCAAGTTTAATCTCGAACATTGCCCCCTGGCCTGGGGTTTTTGGTTCCTGCACTGGTTTACCACTCATCAGCATGCAGGTCACACTAAACACTTTCGCGACGCTAATTAGGGGGGTGAATATAGGGGGGTGAATAGCGTTTACACCTAGAAACACTCAAGGTCGGGCTGGACAGAGCCGCGAGTCTTTTCCAACCTTAATGAACCTGCTCAACAGCTGGGAAGGAATCAGCGGGTCCTCCCCGCGGTTCAGCCCCGGTCCCGGCCCTTACCCTGGCTCCGACTCCCCGCAGCCTCCGCGCCGCCGTCCCCGAGTACGGCCGTGCCTCCGCCCTGCTCCCCAGCCGCCTCCCGGCCTCCTCCGCCGCCCCGCCGCCAGCCGCGCCGCCACCGCCGCCTTCGCCGCCATGCCCACAGCAGGCTGAGGCCTAGGCCCGCCGCCGCCGCCGCTCCCAACGTCAGCCCCAGAGCCAGGCGGCCGGGCCCGGGCCGCGCCATGCTGCCCGCAGCACCGCGGACGGCTCACTGATGACGACACGGATGATCACATGTTACGCTCTACATCATCATTTCACGACGGGGAGTTGGGAGAGGCTGTGTTTGTGTCTGCTGCACCGCCGTACGGATCTTCCTTTGCACCTATACCTGTGTCTGCGCCTACACGTAAAGCTATTACCCACACCTGTACCTACAGCTGCTCCTGCAGCTTCACGCACGGCCCTACCTGCAACAACTACAGCTGCCCCTACACCTACCCTTTATGTGCCCCTACACCTACCCTTTATGTGCCCCTACACCTACCCTTTATGTGCCCCTGCAGCTGTACCACAGACCCCAGTTCCTCCAGCTCTATCCCCACACCCGCAGCTCGCCCCCAATAAGCCCTTATAGCCACCAACCTGCCCGGCCCTTCCCAATCGATGCAGACATCCCGGGTGACAAGCTGAGGAACGCTTCTCTGTGCAGCCCATGATGTGGGTATGGAGGTAGGAAGCTGAATCTCTTTGCCTGCTTATCAGGTACAACCCAAGGCAGCACGAATCCGTGGCCCTGCAGATATTAAAGATGGTATCAGAGAAACACAGCGTGCTGCAGCTGGGTTGTTCCTGCCTGTCGTGCATCGAGATTTAATGAAAGTAATAAAAACAAGCTTTTTTTGAAGGAAATAACTCCCAGAAATAATAAGTTCTGCTTGAGCTGCTCTGCTCTTTCTAAAAAGAAATGCAATCACTTTTCTATGCATCAGTTTTGCATTAAGCACAATGTTCTTGGAATATCAAACCTTTTAGTGCAGCAGAATTCTTCAATGTCCTTCAATGCCACTTTGTGCATAAAGGATTTATGACTGTATGTATCTTTTGCCAAAATGCCTTTTGCTTTCTTTCTGTCCAGGTCTGACTTTAAGCAGACAGCTCAGAGCCATGCCAAGGGGCAGTAACTGCTTTTCAATGATGAATGGCGCCACTGAGACACGTTGCAGTGTGCTTTATAGCTTGCTCTCACGCCACTGCTGTGCAAAGCACTTGGGCTGGTCTCCCAGGTTTTGATTTCTCCACGGGAAATCTGATACCAAAACATGGTGTGCAGGCTCTGTTTTCTTCTTTCCTCTCTTTTCTTCCCCCTCCTCCCTTTAAAAAGAGCCTTGCAGGAGACAAACTGAGCAGTGAGAGTGAGCATTGGGCAGCCTGCCACTCCATAAGAGCCCTGGATATATCTATATCTATATCTATCTATCTTTAATTTGCAGAAAGATCCAAGGGTCTGGATTTCAGCTGTGGACTCCCTTGGGATGGGAATGCTGTCACAGCAGAGATTATCTGATCCAGGTTTTGGGGTGATGGATTTAGGTATAGGAAGCAAAAACAACTGAGGTGGAACCAGCAGGGAAAGCAGTTGTTGGGTAATGGGGGGGGGGGGGGAAGTGAAAATAACACAGGGAAATAAATCTTAGGAATAACCATTTGGGTTGTTTTCACATCAGGGAATTCAGGAAGACCTTCTTTAGCAAGGAGGTGATCTAAATGAGTGGATGTGTAACCCAAGGGTCACCCGAACACATCACCCGTACGCCCATATCCCATGCACATCTTAGGAAGATGAAAACACCAATATCTATTAGTTCTCTTATTTTTGTCAAATCAAAACCAAGGACCATGACAGGAACAACAGCAAAACCTGGCTTTCACGGAGATCTTCCTTTAGACTAATGAGTAGAAATATGGAATTTCTCTCTCAGTCCCCGCTGGGTTAATCAGTAACTGTGGCATTGCAGGGCAGCAGGCCCCAGGTCAGGCAGGAAGGACACAGCATGCCCCAGCAGCTTGGGAACAGCCATCTGCTTTGCCCCTGAGCTGCTTGTTTCTGAAGGTCAGTAAGAAATAAGGAATGAATTGTGGCATGCTAACAGTTGCTGATCAAGATGGGGAGGGACTTTTCTTCTCTCGCATTTTGAAAGGATTTAAACCACCATATTTAAAAGCTACAAGGACCGGGGCTCACCTTGCCCATCATCTCCCTGTCCATCATCTATCTATCATCTTTCAGTCCTTTGTCTTTCTGCCCCTCATCTTCCAGTTTATTGTCACCCTGTTCAATGTCTCCTGGTCCACCGTCTCCTGGGATATCATGTCCCATCCTTCAGCTCCCATTCTTTAGCCCCCTGTCCTTAATTTCCCTGTCCATCATCTCGTTGTCCTTCATCTCCCTGCCTATTGTCTCCCTGTCCATCACCTTCTTGTCCATCACCTTCTTGTCCATCACCTTCTTGTCCATCATCTCCCAGATCATTATCTCACTATGCAGTGTCTCTTGGTCTGTTGCCTTTTGGGCTATCATCTCCTATCCTTCATCTCCCATCCTTCATCCTCGTATCCTTCATCTCCCTGGTCCTTCTCTCTGTTCATCATCTTCTTATCCATCATTTCCCATTTCTCATTATCCAATGTCTCCTGGCCCACTGCCTCTTAGACTATCATCTCCCATCCTTTATCTACCTGTCCTTCACCTCCTCGTCTTTCATCTCCTTGTTCATCATATCCCCATCTGTCACATTTCTGTCCATCATCTCCTGCTCCATCACCCCCCGAGCCATCATCTCCTGTCCTTCATCTCCTTGTCTATCATATTCATGTCCATCACATCCTTACACATTGTCTTCTGCTCCATCACCCCTGAGCCATCATCTTCTGTCCTTCATCTCCCTGTCTGTCTTCTCTGTTCTTTGTCTGTCCATCATCTCCCTCTGTCCTTCATCCCTCTGTCCTTCATCTCCCTGTCCTTCATCTCTCTGTCCTCCCCCCTCCCCCCCATATCTTATCTCTGTCCTTTGTCTCCCTGCCCATCACCTCTCTAACCCTCATCTCTCTGTTCCTTGCCTCCATTATCACCTTGTCCTTCATCTCTCTGCCCCTCATCCCCTGTCCTTTGTCTCCCTGTCTATCATTTTCTTATCCAACATCTTCCTATCCATCATCTTCTTGTAATTCATCTCCTTGTCCGTTATATCCATCACCTCTCTCCTTTGTCTCCATCTAACCCCACGTCTCCCTGCACATCTCCTCCCTATTCCCCAACCCTCTATGGCCCAACAGAGCCATAGAGCCTCGCACAAAGCTCCGTACCTCCCTCCCCCCCCCTTCCCTCCCCCTCTCCGTTTCCCCGGGGTGGGAGTAACGCGGCCACCTCCTCCCTCGGGCGGAGCGGGGGCGGGACGGGAGGGGACTCAGCCTCCCCTGGGCACTACCCGGGGGCTGCGGTGCTAGCGGTGGGATCATGCCGTACCTCCTCATCAGCACACAGATCCGCATGGTGAGTCCGCCCTACCGCCGGACCCTCCCGGGCTGTAGGTCCTAGTTAAGGATGGGGGATTGCATAGAGCGAGGGGCGACGCGAGCAGAGGGATGGGAAGGGGGGCTCCCCCATAGGGTGCGATGCTCCAGAGGTGCGTTGTGCAAATAGCGCTGTGCACAAGCCTTCCTCCCTTCGTACCGTCCCTTCTGTGCTGTGAGCTGCCTCTAGTGCTGCGCTGTTCTCTCTACTAACACCCAAAAGCATCACTTGGGAAACTTGTTGCAGGAGCCCGTGAAAGTCAGAGGAAATAATTTCCAGCCATGTGGTTTCATTGCAGGTTTTCCCTCTTCCCCAAGAAGTTCCCATGAAAAACACAGACCCAGACAAAGGGAAGGGTGTTATTGGCAGTGGGATCGTTGCATAGTACCCAAAGCCACATTTGTATAGAAAGCCATAAAGGAAATGCTGCTTCCTGGTGATTGCAGCATCCACTGCCCTCGGAGCAGTTCTTGCAGCCAGATGCACATCTGTAAGAGCAGAAGGGTGTTCAGGTGTGTTTTCCCCTTTTCCCAAGGGGAGCTATAGGTATATATAGGTATAAATGCCATGGTTTTGCAATAGGTGCGATGAGGAAAACAGCAAACCAAGTTGGCAGGAATTTAATGAGAGATGCAAAGATGCCTCATTACAGGTACAGCTCAGACCCAGAAAGCTGAGAACTGAGGAAGGACGTGCTGGGATGCTGTGGCATGAGATCACAGAACTGTGCAGTGGTTGGGATGGAAGGGTCCTTAAAGATCGTGGAACCATAGAATGGTTGGGTTGGAAGGGTCCTTAAAGATCGTGGGACCATAGAATGGTTGGTTTGGAACAGATCTTAAAGCTCATAGAATCACAGAATGTTTGGGTTGGAAGGATTCTTAAAGATCATGGAACCATGGAATACTCGTTTTGGAACGGATCTTAAAGCTCATAGAATCACAGAATGTTTGGGTTGGGAGGGTCCTTAAAGACTATGAAACCACAACATGGTTGGGTTGGAAGGGACCTCAAAGCCCCCCCAGCCCCCACCAAATCAGGGTGCCCCATCCAGCCTGGCCTTAGAAACACATCCCTGGAGGTGCCTGTGTTTGTGGTGGCATCTGGCATCATACAAGTTGACTGAATGATTATGGACTGAGCTACAGTGTACTGGGTAGATGTTTTAAGGTGCTTCAGGAAAATGCATGCAGTGGAATGGACTGAAATACTTCTCCCTGCAGCCTTTGGGAACTCTGCTCTTTAGCAAAGCAAAGCAAACATTTACAGCCTGAACCCTGGCATCAAGCCACAGCTGGAAGCAGCTCATGCTGGCACATAGCAGGAGGTGATGGGCTTTGCTGCTTTTGGTGGCTTACCA
The DNA here is from genome assembly GCF_039878825.1 of Excalfactoria chinensis. Lineage (NCBI taxonomy): Eukaryota > Metazoa > Chordata > Aves > Galliformes > Phasianidae > Excalfactoria > Excalfactoria chinensis. The sequence goes on along the minus strand of NC_092829.1, from coordinate 53,981,823 downwards.
AAATGTTTGCTCAGTGGCACTGCGTAACTACTTCCCAGTTGGGGTCTGGTAGAGGCTCACAGTTAACACACAGCTTGCTGGGCTGGGGATGGATGCTGCAGGAAGGCTCTTCCATCTCTACTCTTCAGCCTTTCCCAAACCACATCTCTTCAGCTTTCCAAGCCAAACACAGTTTCTCTATAGTCAGACTGTCCATCCCTTTGCATATTACAAATGAATGACCATTAACGCGTGTTTGCCGATGGCAATGCCAGTGGATGGGTGACATTCTTCACAACACTTGCAGATTTTTCACGTGTAGAATGGAGGAGAATGAAAAGGGAAAAGCGGCTCCTCGTATTAAAATCAATTAAAACCATTTGTTGTGGTTTTTGTTTTGAGAAATACAAGATCTTGCAGGGGTAAGGAATTGGAATATGGGAGGGTGTCAGCACAGCCAGCGTGGTCATGACGGAGGTCTCATTGGAGCTGTGTCCTGTGTCTGCTCCTTAGTTCTTGGAAGTTGTTTGAAGTGAGAATAGCTCAATAAACAACACTGGTGGATCATGCTGTGAAAGCGTCCCTGTCCCCTCCATATGACACGTGGGAAGTCTTTCGGATGGTTTTCTTGGGGAGATGACTCACATCTCTGACTGCCTCCTGTCTCTCCAACGTGACAGTCCTTTCTTGTCCCATAGGTGCCAATCTGCCCAAACTAACCCATGGCACCTCCTTGTCACAGTAATGTGACTCTGAGGAACGTGGGTTAAGTGGGCACAGTGATGTGTTGATGGTTGAACTTCACAACCTCAGAGGTCTTCTCCAACCAAAGCTGTCCTCTGCCAGGACAAAACCTTAAGTGGCCCTATCATTTCATGGCCAAGCATTGAGGTTTTGCTGCTTTGGTGCAACAAGACCATGAGTGCCACCTCATAGCTGTCCTACAGGCTGAATGACCACCGTGTGCCTCCAGAGCAAAGCCCTCATCTGAGACACACACGTGGCTTTGTCCTGGGACGCATCCAGGCTGAGGAACCCACGCCGATCTCATTATCAGTGGCAGTAGGAACCTCGTTCTTCTCAGGACACTGTTCTCTTCCCAGTTAGTTGCACTGCCACGCATTGCTCAACCCTTTTCTGCTCCTTTTCTGCAGGAAGTCGGCCCCACCATGGTGGGAGATGAGCACTCGGATCCCAACCTGATGCAGTTCCTGGGGGCCACAAAGAGGAACATGCTTGGGAACCACTTGTAAGTGCAATGTTTCAGTCTCTCCCCCGTTCCCTTTCTCCCCAAAGCTTCACTCTCTGGCACACCTACTTCTAATCCCAGGACTGTTTTGCTACTGGAGGGGCACATGCCTGTCCTTGCCCCCATCTGCTCAGCCAAGGGTATTTTCCTATTACTTCGATCAGTTTTCTGTTATTTTTTCTCACTATGACCCCATTGTAGCACCCGATGCATCTTCTCATCCTCACACCTTGCATTCTTGGGATGCTTTGGGGTACGACCTGCCCTGGCTGAAATAAAACAGACACGGTGGGCATTTTCACCTTTTTGCCTTTATCCCATCCTTAATGACACACCTTCTCTGTTTTGGTACCACTTCCAGCCCCAAGCTGCTCAGAAGCAAATGGTGCCCATTCTCAAAGCCTGCCTCTGTCCAGGTTTAGTGCCAACCCACATTAGCTGCCCTCCCAACAACCTGTCCCAACCCATCCCAGCTCAAGCTTTCTCCCTGTTACTGAGCATCCCTCCCTCTTGGGGTGCTGAGCCCCTGGGCTTTGAGCCGCTTTGTGTCCCCAACCCATTAGACTGTGTGTTTCCAACACATCCAAAGCTTCTTTGCGTTCCTGTGTCACTCTCTGCCTACGCTGAGATTAACACCAAGGGTGAAGCTTGGAAACGCTGCCATCCTGTTCTTTACATCTTGGCACACATCCCGTCCCTTCCTCTCCTCCCCCTCCCCCCAATTCGGTATCTTGACTTCTTGTTTTTTTTTCTCTAGGATTCAAATCATAATAACAAAACAACAAAGAAACAAACAAAACCCCACCAAAGCAAAAGAAAACACCTAAATGCAAGTCAAGTTAAAGCAGAAGGGAGCAGTTTGATTTCTGCTCATGCTTGCCCACTCGTGCTGTGGTGCAGAGGAGGAGTGGGAGGAAAACCAGGCGTTTCCTTGGTCCCAGCATGTTCAGACTTCCATCAGTAGAGCTGGAAAGACCCATGTCCTCAGCAGCGGGCTGACAGGCATCAAGGCCCAACTCCTCCATTGCATCACAGAACTCAGGAGTTTAAAAAAAAAAAAGAGCAGAAAAATAATGGAAGGATCCCCTGATTTTCGAGAAACTCTCCAAGTTGCAAACTTGGGCCACCTGCTTCGGCAGGAACTTGGCCTCTTCCATTTGCTCCTTCCCATCAGCAGAGGCTCAGGTGGGTTTGCAGAGCTGAGCCATCTCTGAGCTGCTATTCCCAACCCCGTGGGTGGCACAGAAATTGGCAGCAGTGCCAAGCTTCGTGCTGCCGCCTTTGGAGCTGAGCCTGGGAGTTATGCAATGGGAGAAGAGACCCGAGGAGAGAACCAGGAGAGGCTTCGAGGATGAAGTGCTGCTGGCTCTGAAATAGGGGCGAATCTCTAGGACTTGGGTGGAACAAGAAGGGAAGGAAGGCAGAATGCCTCCATGCTGCCTGCCCAAGCAGCCAGAGAGGAGTTCATTGTGGGAAAGAGTTCATAAAACTATAGAATCATTAAGGTGGGAAAGGACCTCTGAGATGATCGAGTCCAATCCCAACCCATCCCCAGCATGCCCACTGACCGCGTCCCTCAGTGCCACATCTCCATGGCTCTGGAACACTTTCAAAGATGATGGTGATTCCACCACTACCCTGGGCAGCCCATTCCAATACATCACTGCTTCTTCTGAGAAGAAATCTTTCCTAATATCTAACCTGAACTTCCTCCGGTGCAGCTTAAGGCCACTGCAGGGTTATAAGGAAGCAGAGTGGCAGATTTTGCTTCCTGGGGGATCTTTCTACTTCTACTAGTGCCTGCTTGCGGCCCGATAGGCATTTTCAAGCTTGTCTTCCCTGTCTGTTCTTGAGCAACACAGGGTGGAGGAAACAATGTGGCTGGAATACCGACACCCTGAGAGGCACAGTGGTGTGCCAGCAAGGCAAGCCCCATTCACCTTCCACCAATAAACCCCCTGGGGAGGAGCAGGGTTTTCTATCCCACTGCCACATGACGACACAAATCTCACCCTTTCCACAGCACTGTGAGATCCAAAGCCTTAAACATGACTTAAGGAGCTCAGAGGGAGCCTGCAAGAAAGAGCCTAAGCAGTATGGATCTGTTGTAGCACTGTAATATACATAAAACACTTAATTGCCTCTAATAAAGGGGAATGTGGATCCTGTTAAACAACTACTGCAAATGGCACATCATTAAGCACCATCAGTTGCAAGCACGCATCCTCCATCCCTTACCTAATGAGCAGGGGCAGAACCTTTGGGCATTTAGGTCGCAAAGCCAATCTTATGCTACTGCAGAATGGGATTCTGAGTAGATGCTGGACGATGTCCCCTGCACCTCTTGTCATAATAAAGGCTATCAGTCAATGGTGCTACTTTTAAATAGCAAGCTTTCTAAAGTCAGACTAAAAGTCACTGCGTTAGGATGCTCTCGCTGTAGCTCAGCCCCATTCCCACACACAGCATGTGCTCCCTCACCTACCATTGGTATACCTGAGAGCCAAAGGCTGGCGTACTTAAAATGAGCACGTGAAGGATTCTCTCATCTCTGGGCTGACCTCTGTCCCCTGCTGGCTTCTAGTTGAAAGACTTTACAAACATCATCCTCATTCAGACTGCTTCCATGTGGAGAGGGTGGCACACTTGATAGGCATCGTGCAAGGTGTTTTGTGTCACTCAGTGCGGAGCTGAATTTAAGGCCCTAGGCCACTCAGCTTGCCTTCTGCTTCCAGCTCAGCCACTCCAATTTAGGTTCCTACAAATAACAAGCCCTGCCTCAGCTCCTTCCTCTGCATAATGGCAATAATATTTACCTACTCCAACATGTGAATCTGAAGGGTATGTGGCAAGCCTCTTAGAGAAAACATTAAGTTCAGAGGCACTGTAATAATAGATACTATCTTTATATCGCATCTATAATTCTTGCATAGCCTTGTCTTGAGAAACTGGAAAAATACTTTCACGTCTTAGTGATATTTCATGCTTTAAAAATGCTCACCACTATAAACCTCCTGCAATCTTAGAAACTTTGGCAATGCTTTTTGGGTCTTTTTTTTTTTCATTACTATTAGCACAAAAGTCAGGATAGTCTTTGTTAGGATGCCCAACTGAGATCATCAACGATCCCACAGCCCATCATTATCAGCTTATCAGGCATGGTGAGTCACCTAAGAGCTACACAATTATGAAGCTTATCCCATCTGCTTGAATAAATACTGCAGCCCAAACAACTGTATTAAAGGAACAGAAAGGCTGCCGAATCCAGCACTGAAGGGTAGACTTGCCATTTGAGTTCTGCCACTTCCCAACCTAATTCAACACATTTTATGTCTGTGTTGTGCTACCTTTCCACTCCATGATCACCATCTGTTTTCTTTATGGTAAGAGCAATGCAGAACATTGGTATTTCACTCCTTTAAAACACCCGAATCCTTTTGTAAAAAGCTTCCAGAAAGGTCCAGCCGTGTCAATTGAGGTGAAAGCAACAGTAAACAGGGTCTGATAACAGGGAATTGTCAGGCCTGCAAGCTGTAGGTCTGCAACTTGCAGGAACAAGCAAAGATCTTGCTGTTATAACACTGTTTGAAGCTGCTGCCCTACATTTATCCCCTGCTTTGCAGAGACCGTTCTCTTTTTCCATGAATTCTGAGCAGCTGTGGTTTCAGCTCAGCTAAACAAGCAGCTTTGGATAACCAGTCCCCAAACCACACTTCAGTTTAAGATCAATTTCCACTCTGCGCAGCTTTCTCCTTGCTTTGGAAGCTGCGTGTTTTGCTCTTCCAGTCTGGTTAACCAAGGTGTTGCATCACACAGGCAGTGCGCCAGGTGTGACCACTGCGGTGTTTTGTACCAGTTAATAAGCGAGGAAAACCCAATTCCACGAGGAAATTCTCATCTTTCACTCCAGCTTTCCTCTTTTTCCCACTTGCAGCTGGGAGTACTACGTGAACGATGCACCGCGGGTAGTCCTGAACAAGCTGGAGAGCTGTGGTTACCGGGTGGTGAGCATGACGGGTGTGGGCCAGACGTTGGTGTGGTGCCTCCACAAGGAATAGCGAAGAAGGACTTCTGCATTCCACCTCAGCAAGGCTCTGCTGGGGAATCATCTCACACCGGACCGACATCAAACATTTCCCCTCGAGTAATTCTTTTCTGTCCCAGACTCCAGGCACTCAGGCGTCAGGGGAGGAGCAGTGCAGAGGCAAGGCTTCACCTAATGGAAACTCAGCATCCCTGCCATTTCCAAAGACCTGCGGGGAGGAAGGTATGCCCAGTCCAGATTATATCATGCGCATAAAACAGATGGCTCTAACTCCACGTTTGTCTGAATGGCAGTCTGGCAAATACCATCTTTCTGCATTTTAATAATCTATTTAGCATGCATTGGAAGGAGCTCAAATCACAGCCTTGCCTGTCTGTTCCTCAGGGCTGTCTCAGAGGGTATGTGCTGAACTGTGAGCTCAGAACAAGCCTCCTCCCAGATCCTGGGGGGCAAGGATGGGAGGTCGAGAACAGACGATGCACTATCTCACCCCCAGAGAGAAAGCAGGAACTGATTAATCTACATAGTGCTCTCTGAGAATCTCTTCATGCAGCAGCAAGTCCAGTTTCCCTCCCAAACGAAGCCATGGTTAACAGCATCAGGCTTTCAGTCTCAAGTTCCATTCAGACATAACACATTGGTTCCCAAAGTGGCCCTATGATCAGCGCAAACAGGTCTTGTCAACATATCAATTACGGGCCATGTAGAGTTAATAGCAGCAGTTGCAACGCTGCGTTGTTTGGGACCGTGTATCAATCCTGATGTAAGAGTTAACACCAATAAAACATTTCACTACAGAGGCTGATGTCTTTGTGTGGGTTATTCCGATCAGTTGGTGCCAAAGACTTTCCATATCTCCTAAGCAAACATTCAGGAATTACAACACTTTTAGAGGTTTGGTGTTTGTTCTCATAGCACCTCTCAAATCCTGAATGCCGGTGGGACAGCTACACCGAGCACACAGGCTAACATAGAAACTTATTCCGCCATCTTTTCCTGTTCTCTGAAAAGCGCTGCAGGCACCAACAACCGTTTTTATTTTAAAAAGGAGTTTTATTGCCTTAATTTAAGAAACAGCTTTGGAAATGAACAACGATGGGGTGGGGAGAATCCATACTTTCATTCTAGGTGTGAGATTCTTCCTCATCTTCCTGCTTGAGCTGTGCAATCAACTTCTGCCTCTCTGCTGCTTGGCGCATCCGCATCATCACCAAGCTCTCGTAATCCCGCTCGGAGACCACAGATGCCTAGGAGCAGAAAACAAATGCAACATGTCAAGGATAGCCCACAATTCAAAGTCACCGACTCCCCGCAGTCCTCCTCTCCTTAAGTCACGCTCTCAACACGCACATTTGAGTCAGGAAGGCAGCCCAGGGCACTTTGACGTGAGGAAAATCGGGTAAGGTGGGAAAACTGCCTACAGAAAGTAGTTGGCTTCGTAGCAAACAGGACTGAGCCTTGACAGTGCTAGTGCTGAGACAAAGAATGGAACCATTGGGGTAGCTGAAGTAACCTCTCGCTTCTCACAGTGAGGGTGGATGGGGAAGCATGGCTTGCCTTGCTGTGGTTGGTTATTCTGGATGACAAGCTTGCTCCGCAAGTACAACATCGATGCACAATGTCCAGCACACACTTCATTCATTATAAAGGCTAACGCCATAAAACCCAAACCTTTATGACTTAGCTATGGAAGGAGTTGCACAGAAGAAAACCAGGTACGTTCACAAACCTGGCACAAGAGTTTCGGTTCCCAAAAGCTCTTGGAGCCCTTCTGCAGCGTGTGGTAGTAACTGTCACATCAGCTACGTGGTGATTGCAAACTACCTAATAAACGTAGGCAGCAAATGACAGCTGCTATCTCAGAGCAAAAAGGTAGTTTTGCCATTCTCCTTTCAAAAGTCATTTAGCATTAGTAGGTGGCCTTACTTACTTCAGATGTATTTAAAGTGCCACAGTGCTTGGAAACATCCATCTCATTTGCTTGACAGCTTAGGCAGAAATAAAAGCATCTTGACAAAAGGTGACAAAAAACAAACAAACAAAAATCTCACATTCATTTTTTTTTCTACTAAAATTAATGGTGATTTAAGGATAGCTTAAATAGAAACTAAAAGGGATGAAAAGAGAGAAGGCCAGAAAAAAATAGCAGACCAGGAAAACAGAGCAAGGAAATTGGTTACTCCAGATGCAGAGCACATAGCTGTGAGGACAAAACAGAAGCCCACAATAGATGAGAAACTTTGAGTGGGGATTTCAAGAGACTAATAGGCTGTAATTGGTATCTATGGAACTGCATGAATGAAATAACCTTTCAGTACCGTGCAGCACAGATTTTCATAGCGTCTGAGAAAGCAACAGATTTCTATCAGCCTTCAGTGGCAGAACAAGGTTTCTTCAAAGCTCCTGTCCACTAACCACAGATATATTTACTGTCATCTGCCCTGCTGAATGAAATAGGCTATGTGAGACTCATGCAAATGAGTCACCCATGCAAACCTGAATCACTACCTCACGCTCTGGATTTAAATTTAAAACAGACAAGAGATTATTTCCGGCCTCATTTGGGAGTCCTGCTGATACAACAAGCCATTAGGAGCAGCAGTTGGGAAGAAGCAGTCTGATTCAAGATGGGCTCCAAGTTGACGTCCATGTTGACGGTTCTCAAGCAATCTGGGTGCCTGTCTCCGAGGGAGCTTGCTTTCTCCTCAGGCAGAGTGTGGGCTGGTGCTTTGCCACTTTACACACCTACTTCCTGCAATCCTGGCAATTACCAATAGTGTAAAACCCAGTTTCTGACGTGGCTGACTCAGCAAGGGCTTGGCTCAAAACAAATATATACGAGCAAGGAACTGCAGCCTGGGAAGCAGTGACAAGAAGCACATGAAGAGAAGGCGGCATTGTGGATTTTTATTGCTCTAGGTCCAATCTGGCTCAGTTGCCCCTGGACTTTCTTCTTCCAGCATCTCAGAACGTGGTGGTCCCTGTTCTCTCAGTACTTCAGCAACTTCTCTTCTCTGCCTGTTGGACTCGGGTGCGGCTCCAACATACCGTAAGTCTATTTTGCATTCCATTTTCCTAACGCTCATCCTTAACATTTTGGTTTTGTAGTTTCTGTTTGTTTGCTTGTTTCAATTTTCCTTTCTTTGGTTTCCTTCAGCATTACTGAGTCACCGGCTCCCTTCCTAACCACCCACTGAGATTTTTATACTGTGCCCTTCACCATGAAGGTGGCTGGTTACCATGGTACCAAAGTGCCCTTCTGTTCTAGATGCTAGATTAAATCTGTTCTCATGGTGACTGTGTGCTTTTGCTATTCTTCATCAGCTTGCTTCTGCAGCACAGATTTAACAAGCTCAGACATCACCGTTCCTTCTCCACCGAATGAGATTCCCTAATTTATCAGACAGGTCAACTGCTCCTTAATGCAGAGATGTAGTGTGAAGTTTGCATTTCCTGCAATACCAGCCTCTCTGTTTTCCTTCCAGCTACGGGAACAGGGAAGGAAGAGGTTGTTCCTGTTGTGCGACTTGCTGCTGAGCCTGTGACTGAAGTTCGACACCTGACTGTGAAGAGTCAGCAGTTTTCTTCTTTTCTTTGCTTTTTATCAGCATGGATACTTGGCGGAGAGGATCCATTAAATCCACAACGTTCTTCAGACGTTTCTCACTCAGGAGACACAAAAAGCTGGGCAACCAGGTCATTATCTTGAACAAGAACAGCCACACACTGGACAGCGATGGACAGTGCCAGAAGAGGGAATGCTTGAGGGATCTGAAGGACAAGTCTGATTACCTGTCATGTCAGAGTGAGCAAAACCTGGCCAAGGCACAAGCACCTCCTAAGCCTCCCCGGCTGTACCTGGACAGCTCTAGCTGCCCTAACATCATTGATCACACGGATTCCCACTCTGATGTCTCCTTTTCTGGTACTTCTCATCAATACAACAAAGCCACTCAAACGCAGTTCCACAAGGACCAGGCTACAGACTGCGTGACTTCAGAGACTGGTTCCCAGAACAGCACCACTCTTTCTGATCTGTCCGATCCTTTCCTGTCCTTCAAAGTGGATTTGGGGCTATCACTTCTCGAGGATGTTCTGCAGACCCTCAGGAAACAGAATCCTAGAGATTATGCCATTTGAAGGTATTTATCACTTAATGTATCACGTTTACCTACTGCTGATGCCGTTTTCTCTAGTCCTGATGGGAAGAAGGATACTGTAGCACCCCTGTTGTGCGTGGTCTGTTTTATTGTTGTTGCCTTACCCATCACAGACTGTTCTTGTCCTCGCCAAGAAGTCCTTCAGAGCAGAGCTGACAGGCTCCATGCCTAGATGAGAGCAATGTCTGCTGGAACCTTGTGGGCAAGTTTCCATTCTCCACACTGGGAATTTCTCACCCTTGACTGTGTATCTCCTCCACATAGAAGACTGGTATTCTTTAACTAAAGACTTTTTGGGGGGATGTGGCAGTGACATGGCAGAGTCTGAACAGAAAGGGGTATGGCATGCACAGTTTGTGGATCAGCAGGCAGCTTGTAAGGAGACAGTGTTATTAGCTCAAAACCACGGCTCTGGCAAGGGTCAAGAGACAGAAACTGATGTTTCTTCTCTCAACATATCTGTATGTGGAAAATCAAAGCTGTTCCTCTCCCTTCATTTCTTTCCATGTGAGCTTCCCCCCTCCCCCCATAATTCAAATGCAGTTGGTACTTGCAGCCTGGAAACAGGTAACCATCTGTATAAGCTCTTAATACAGGAACAGCAGTTTATTTAGCCTACTAGCAGAAGAAATTTCTCTAGATACTGCTGCTTGAAGCATGCACTGACCTATCAGCTGTACAGACATGGAAGAATAAATGTATCTGTGACTAGAAGTGCCTTGTTGCCTCATTTCTTTGGTAGCAAGCCAAAACAACAAAGGCCACGTAGCAGAAGCAAAGGTCTACCAACTGTGGTGACCAAGATCAATCCTCTCTGGCACTTGAGGTATTTATTGAGGTAGGAAAAGATGCACGGCTCTGCTTTTCTGGGTTGGGAAAAGGCTAGAGCTGCTGGTACCCTATCTTCCCCTGAGAAGGAGAGTTCTTCATTCTGTGATGTGGACGGTGGGAAATGCTCTTCTATGCTGAGTAACACTTAGGCACTGCCCTGCTAAAAAGACACTGCAGAGCCTACTGGGTCATCACAATGTTTTATCTTTTTCTCATAGCTAGATAAGAGACTAAGGATCTTCTTGAAACAAAAACAAACAAAAATCCCATGGGCAAAGACAACTGTGAGCTTTGGAAGTAGGCTACAGCAAGGTGCACAGAGATTCCAGAGAAGGCACAGAACTCAACCTACAAACTGATGTGAATCTGGTGAAGTCAGATAATATGAACCACATCTGCCGAAGCCCTGAAGCTTAGAAAAGATTGCGAAAGGATATCAGAAGGCTTTTCTCAGCACTTTACTGTGGCTGAATGGATGGCCAAAAATGAATGGGGAGCACATATAGGGTGACACCACTAAGTGCAGTGATGACTTTCCCATGAGCGAGCACTTTATGCTGTTGCAGTGGCATAAAATACTCCTCATAGCACTATATAGTCTTCATGTGCTTTGAACCAATCAGAGCCGCAGCAATCAAATGGCTGTTGCTCTCAAGTATCCTAAAGTAACAGCGGTCAAACCACAGCTTTTGTAGCTTTATAATTTGTAAAGCTTAACCCTCCTGTCCTCTAGGAAGGACAACACTCATCCTTTGCCTTGGGATGAAACAAGTCAGCAAAAACTGTGTAGGTACATAATTTACAACTTACTGTCTCCTCACAGCATGATGTTTCAGCAGTCAGCCTTCCTTTCTCCTAGGAACTGCTTCCAAAGCTGTCCTGGTCTAGCCTGTCTGTGGGTCTCCATTATTTGTGGGTTTTGGTGCACAGCTGTCAACCCCACGCATGAAACACAGACAGGGGATGGGTAGTGAGTATGTTGCCATGAGAACAGTGCAGCTCTTCAGCTGTCTCCTGAAGCACAGCAAGGAAGGAGCTGCATTTGCAAAGAGTGGGAGCAAACAGAAGGTGGAATCAGACAAAAATAGGAGCCGCCCAGAGACAGCAAAGAGGAAGTGAGGGCAGCTTAAAAATCAGAATGAGCCTGAAAGAAAGAATGTAGCTCCTGATGGATGGAAAGCTAGACTGCGTATGAAAGGGATAAGGTCGGTAGTAGACTGAAGCAAAGTCAAATGATACCCAAAAGACTCCACTTGGAGGACTGGGACTGAGGAGCTGAGAACAAAGGCTGTTACGACAGCTAGAAACAATAAGGCCAAGAGAGGGGATTATCAAGGTGTACATTTTGGAAACAGCCAAGCAGAAGCACAGCAGGACTTTGGGAAGGCCTAATGAAGCAAACAATAAAACAAACAAGAGCAGCGTGGGTATCTTAGCCTAGACAGCAAGACAGCAATGTAATTAAAGAGACTGCTGCTGCTTACACATAAAAGCAGTCAAAAGAACACAAGCATTGGAAGTGCAACTCTTGGAAAAGGTTGCAAATCGCTGGACATAACCCATCATTCTGAGAGCTAGCAATGGACTGATGAGGGTATGCTGGACCAGTGTAGCCAACTCCACACAGCATGAACTCCATTTGCTGCTTTAGCCTGTCCTCCCTTGCTGCTGCTCCACCATCTAATCCTTCGCAGCAGGCAGACAATGCAGTTTCAAATTAACAAGCTTTGGTCATGGAACAAGCCAAGATCAATTCAGTTGAACAATAAGTCTTTAACAGTTGAAGACACACAGGTAAGAACACATTACCAACCTCTGCACTAGTAACTCCTCCTCTTAGGTGTGAATGAGCTCTCCAGAGCCAGTTCTAGTTCTCTGCTAGTAAGGGATACTCAAAGACACTCAACTGAACTCTGCTTTTTTTTTTCCAAAGCACTTCAGCCACCTTTCTGAATCTGCTCTGCCTGTAAGACACTGATTCTACACTGTGCATGGAGATCCTGCTTGGCTACTGGACTATGATGCTCAAACTGCCATTGCCTGAGATTTCTGGGTAGTGATGCTGCTCAGAAAGAGAACACAGAACCCTAAACAAAACTAGGGTAACAGCAACGCATTCTGACATGTAAATAAAATCCTCAGGAGAGAAAGTATTGAACAATCTTACAAACTACTACAGTATTTTGGTTGTAGATGTGTGGACTGAGGGTACCTGTACAGCATGAGGCAGTGAAAGAGAGGAGAGGAAGCAGCATATGAAGTCTGAAGAGGAATTCAAATAGCCAGAGGATCTCAGGCCCCTTCACACTTCCTCTCAGAGAATAAACGATTAACCAGATCAGAACACAGGCAGAGCATGAGTTATATTTACACTTTGCTTTAAAACAGAATTTAACACGCTCCAAAAGAAGTGGATACAGTTCCCAAGTCAAAGGGGCAACAGGAGTAGGAGGTAACTGATGGCCAACGATTTGACACAACATGGCACGTTAGAGGAGACATTTTCTATGTTTTAACCACTACATGTTGCATTCCAATCACAAAGCACATAAAAGGCAAAATTGCTATTCAACAGCAACAGCTTCAGGTGTATTATCTGGTGGAACAAACAAGAAGTTGGTAAACTTTGCACTGGAAGTGTCTACCAAGCTGTAACAACAATGGTAAAGAGGAACCAAAACAGAAAAGGACTCTTTACAAACATATTTAATTTGATATTATTTTAGTTTCCCTCCTGCAGATGCTAAGAATGTAGGTTTGATTCTAGCACTGGAATTTCACCCTCTTTTGAATGCAGTAACTAAACCTCTCTAAAGGTTCTAGACCTCTTTCAGTGAACTATCTGCCAAAGGGTTTCGCAGTCAAAGTACAGTAAACTAAACTCACAGAAGAAGGGAATTAGAGGCTTTGTGTTGAGCAAGGATCAAAGTTTTCACTTTTAAGAAGGGGATATCGTGCAAACATCCAGTCATTCAAGTAGCTTATACCTCAGTGTGTTGCTACACCGACAAAAAGGTCCTTTAAAAAAAGTCACTGCCTCAGCATAAAAAGGTTCATCAGGAAGCCAGTCCTTACACTGTCAGTTTCTTTTCTTGCTCCACTAGGAATCAACGCATCCTACCATAAACACAAAGCACTCCTAAATTTAGGTTGCTAAATAACAGCTGCTTATATTCTTCTTACCTGTGAAGTCCTATGCTGACCACTGCTGTCAGAAAGGACACTGCTGGGATTGTTCCGGGGCTGGCCTTCCAGCCAGGAAATCTTCAGAGGATTATCTGTCAGGCCAACTTCATTCTTCAAAGCCATTTCCTACCAATGAAAATATTCCATCATCACCATCTGAGTTTTGGGTCACACTCCCTCACAGCTCACTCACAATCCTACCAATTTTTCTATCTCAGCCTGTTATCAAGGTCAATGAAGATTTCACAGATGCCCTACATGAGAAGCACCCTTCATGGTTCATTTCTGCATCAAAGATGGGTAAATCAGAGCAAAGGCAGTTGTGGGTTGTTGTTTTGTTTTGTTTTTTTTTTCTCAATTATCTGGATAGATTAAGGGAAAGAACAGGTGACATTTACAAGAAAATTCTTGTAAATTTAAGTGGATGGAACTACTAACATTACAGGTTTATTTAATCACAGTAGTTACTGTACAGATTATTTCTATTTCCACAGTAACACGAATTATTAGAACTCCTCATGAGTTAAGACATTTTAATTTCTTTTAAACTGCAAATGCTTGATACAATCTCTAAGATCCATTAAGCCCATCACCCCCCGTGAGAGCTGGTTGAATAGTTTGGTGCCTGCCCTTTAAAGCAGTGTCTCTTCCCTCAGAAGCTTACAAGCACAGCCTACTTGTTTATGTGCATGATCTGCTCTGAGTTTACGCCTCAAGCTTTGCCACTCCCTTCATCCATCCATACCTTTAGACTCTCATTACCCTTCTCCACTGCCTTAATAACAAGGCAGCATTTCTAGGCTGTCAGACAGCTAACTCTTCCCTTCTGAAACACCCCTTCTTGCCCACTCTCCACTGTTCACATCCGTGGTCTCCACCAGACTTACGGCAGCTTTAACAGTAGCAAATTCCACGACTGCACTCCCAGCCTTCCTACTGGAGATCAACAAATTTAGCACATCGCCATACTGTTGGGAGAGAGAAAGAAAAGTTAATCACAAACCCAGAAGAAGAGTCAAGCTCACCTATGGCGTGACTGCAAGGAAAACGTGTCTTCACAGACATGAGACTTGAGCCGTCACCCTTTCTGTCTTTCAGGATGCTCCCATTGATCTCAATCTGTCCTAATTTGTCCCTCCAGGAAACAGTGCTGGGGCTGCACGTAGCTACAAACTTTGCTTCCAGCAAACCCCAAGGCAAGAGGGCTGCTCAGCTCAGTGACAGGAGATATTCACCTGAATGAAGACTACATGCTGGGATTAATCAGATCAAAGGCTTGTCTGTTCCTGCCTCTGAACTCCCCATAGAAGTTAACATACAGTGCTTTAAGTAAAGGTAAAAAGTGCACTATAACCACACAGCCAGTCTAACCTTTATAAAGGGCATGAATCACTCTGGAGAAGAGTCTGTGGTTGCTCTGTTTCACTGGGGATCCCTACTAGGGAGAAGGCAAGCGTGCACCTAGGAACAGTTCACAACAAATGGATTGTGCTGATATCTCTGAAAATGGCATGAATGAGAGGGCTCAACAAGAGAAGAAAAATCAGCTTCTCTGGTTTATATGGGGCTTCCAAGAATTTACTGCCCTCTCTTATAACACTGAAAACAAAGGAACATCAAGTAACAGCAAAGCAGTACCTTCTGCAGAATCCGCAGTAGAACTTCTTTTGAGTATCCCCCTCCTGTCTCATCTTCTTTCCTGCATTTCCATTTTAGCTGGAAAATAAAATGTGAGAAGTTAATTTTGTCCATTTGAACACGCTGAACACAGCTCGCACCACCTGCACAGTAATCAAGTTTGCTATTTACAGCTACAGTCCCAGAATGGCCCAGACAATAACTTCAACATCACAGTGCGCGCAGGGAACATATTATTTGGGGAACAGTGAGAAGGACTCATGGGAGTCAAAACTGCACCTGAAGGTATATTAATGGCTGTATCAGGGTAATAAGCAGATGTTTCTCAGTGCCTAAAGAACGGATGAGTCAAATTCAGGCTCAAATGTTTACAAGAGAAAGTAAAAGAAGAAAAAAATAAGGGAGGAAGGGTATTTTAAAGGCAGGGATGGGAGGTGCTGGCTTGCATAATATGCACTAAATAGAGGTGCTTCACCACCGCTGTACCAAAGGGCATGCCAGCTCAGCAGAGGAGTCCTTTCCGTTTTCCAAAGCTGCAAATATTCTACCTGCGTTTTGCCAAATCCATCTTCATGGAGGTGACTTACTTTGAGTTTGGGAGTTATTTGGCCTTCTGCTCCATTTCCTACTCGGTTGCCTAAGTGGTACAGAGAAAAAAAAAAATTACAAAAAGACGTAAGAAAGTGAATAAGTGGGTGAAAATCCATCAGCTAAAAAGCATCAGCACAAGATTTGACCTGAGAATGTATTCAGCAAGTGTACGTCTCTGCTCCTGTTCCAAAGGCCTCTTAAGTTCTCAGCCAGAGTGAACACAGTAGGAAGCAAGAGACATTAAGTTTTTCTGCTGAACTGAAACTCTAAACAGCACTCTATCTTATTTTGAAAAGCAGAACAAAACTTTGTGAAATACAGAACTGCACATTTTAAACCCACCTAGACGCAGAATGTTAGAAAAGGCAAATGTATAGAGATGTATGGATGGGAATGAGGTTCAGGAATACCAGAGGCTGAGCTCCTGGGATTCTAGATACATCTCATCCAGTCCTGTATGAAAGGGACTAATTACAGCTAGTGAGCAGACCCCAAGAGTTAGAGGGAGATAATATCAAACATAACTTGCTGATGTCATACAGTAACACAGAATTCAGGTGTTTTCCTGTTCAATGTGTTGCTCATCCTGACAGATTTGTTCTCAGCCTTTGTACAAACCTGGGATGAAGACTTCATACACCCAAAATACATGAGAACCAAATTCCAGTCAGTAAAAACTCAGGAAATGTACACCATACAAAACCTCAATGTCTTTACTACATCTCTTTTGGGTGACAGGTACTGGGAACTTTCAAAGGGATACAGAGGCAGCAATCTTGATGGCAACTTTTTTTCTCGCAACCTTCAATCAGTCCCTGTTTTGTGTGCCACACTGACTGATTTCATTATGATGGACAAGTAAGACTTCAGGTTTCCCTCCAGCACAGCTGAGGTGCTCCACATCAGGCCAGCTCCATTCAAAGCTTTAGAATCTTTATTGAAGAGGAGCAACAATACGTTAAACAGCAATCTGCCACATGCAAGAAAAAAGGCCTCACAGGAATGCTAGTCTTACTCTCGTCAAAGGTCTAAGTAGGGTTCTATATGTGGCAAGGTGACCAAGTCAGAGGGCCTCATCCATATGTAAGCCCTGCTGCATCTATAAAGAAGTTGGAGACCCAGGGGTATCTAGTTTGGCTAGGCACCCCAGTCTCACCTATCTCACCTTGGATACGCTGCTGTCTTTCAAGCTGGATCTGCTCTCGAATGAGTCTCTGCTGCTCTTCAAGCTGACGAGAGCCTTCTTCACGCAACCGTATTATCTAGAGCAAAGGTAAGACAGCATGGGAACAGTTCCATGCTTGACTCATGCCAGTTGAAAACTACCAAGGACAGCTTTTAACTTAGCCCCATCTTCTGACATAAACCTTCTATTAGCCCCGTGTGCCAGCTCCAGTGCTTGTTTAATATTTAGATCCCTCCTGTTCCTAATGACATAGTCCCTATCAGCCAGCATCCACCCAATTAGTTACTTTCTGCTATGCCAAAAGGCAAGACTGACATTTGTCAGACTGTCACACATGCCCCTCTTTACAGAGCCCATCAATCCAAAAGGCTGAGGGGCTGCTACACAGAGTTGCCACAACTCCTGTGTTTTGCATAGACTTTCAGCAGTTATTCTCAAATGCAGTATACAAATCTAAGAATGGATCGTTACTTCTTGTTCTAAGGTCCTCGTTATCCGGATCTCCTCCTCTTCACTGTCACGGGTCTGGGCTTCTCGTTCCCTGGCTTCAAGATCTGCAGAGAAAGATAAAAATTAAAACAAACCAAAGAGAATTTTCACTGCTGTCCAGAGGTGGGTGTAATGATCCAACACTTGGCTACACCTCTAATCAAAGCAGAGACATAATAGCTTTTCTGTCTCTCCTCTGCTCAAACAGAGCAATATATCAGCAGTCCTAATGGGCATACAAAGCCCCTGTGTTCCTTGCCAGAGCAGAATCATCCCAAGCTGCGACTACTAGAGATTTCACACAGCTCCTGCATTGTACCGAGTGGGCAAAAAGTAACCAGCCCATAACAGATGAACAGCAACATAACAATCCACGGTGAATTCCAGCGCCAAAGAAATGCAAGTGCCCAGCGAATGAAGAGCCCAAAGAAAACGAAGTTCTGATTTCATTACCAAGCTTTACTTTCTTTCGCTTCTCATCAAGCTTTTGTGTCCTTTCTGCCGCTTGCTTTTTGGCTTTTCTCACTTTGTCATATGCCGCCTGTCAAAAAACCAACAGAACAGTGTGACTACGCAAAGCAAAAGGGGTAAAATGTAAAGCTGTGAGTAGAAGGGAGGTCAGCTACTGAAAAACTGTAAGAAGAGGTGAAACATTTTCCGCTTCTTGCTAACGCTTTTAAAACGTTGGAGTTAACATAAATAACACAAGAAGGACCTCCAGATTGAGCCTGGAAGAGTGAAGACATCTAGAAGTAACTGCAAAGTGTAATGTAGGAAACAATCTCACCCATTTTTAGAGGTGAGAAAAATATATGTGTTTTTTTTTTCCTCTGAACAGGTCAAAAGTAACTTTAGGGGCACCAGAAACAAATCAAGTTTGATTTAGAAGAAACTTTTAGGAGGAGAAAAGGTTTATATAAAAGATTTGCTGATAAGACAGATGGTTGGCTCACATAAATGTAACAGAGCAAAGAACACCGGTATTCCTCAGTTGCGACAGCACATCAACGTTCATTTAGTGACTTCAGAATTGGGGTAAACTAACAACTTCACTGACATCTGCTCAAACCATTCTCATTATCCTTCATATCATTATCCTCTTCAATCTCTGTCAACATATGAAGAGTCATTTCATGCTTTTAAATCTTATCCGGAATTTTAATATGCCTTCTCTCCTGAGTTTATCTGGATGATGTATAAGATGCTCCTGCTGACTCACTTTCACGCTGTTTTTGTTCCTGCCTTTCACATGGATTACTTTCAGGCCTTGCAGTAAGTACTCAGCCACTTTACAGGAAGAACAGAGTCCAAGCTACATCTGGCAGCCTGCAAAGCTTGTGCAGCAAAAGGACAGAGATCACAACTATGATTCAGCTTTTCTGTGCCCCACTGAAAGAAGGGCTCTGAGCCTTAGTGATCCCATGTCTAGGTACTATGTGCTTGCCACATCTTGATTTCAAGTGAACCAGAACTGCACTGCTGCCACAGAAACTGAATGCATCCTGAATCAGTCGCTGGTGGTTATTTAATTCTTTAAATGAGACAAGTTCCAGCTGAGCATGTTATTAAAGACAGTATCTCATACTCACTGCAAACAGAGCTACTCCCAGCACATCAGATCAGAAAAAAACATTTATCAAAGCTCTTATCTGGCACCTGCTATTTCATCTCATGGAGGGCTACAGGGAATAACAGACCAGACGTGCACTCACAGGGGCTCAAGTGGAGAAGAGATCAGGGCAGGATGAGAGTTTCTACTACTTCTCCAGCATGCAGCATAACAACACACAGTCCCAATATAACCAAGGGATGGGCATCCTTACCCTTGCTGCTGCATCTGTCAGAACAGCTAAGGCCTGAGACAGCTGGTGGAAGACTTCCGCTGGGAATTAGAAGAAAAAAGGGTAAGATGCAGAAAACCACGCTAGCGGCCTGGAGATCAAGCAGAAAACACAATCCTTTCTGAAAGAGACCTGCAGAACATCAGAAAGAAGAATAATCCTTCCAAAGCATTTTGCAAACCAACTTACAATCCACACAGTCGAAAGAACACTTGTGACATAAACTTCAGCGTACATCAAGAAACAAAAACACCGGACATTTTATTTTAAGAGAAACCTTGCAAACATGATCTCAATAGAACCCATCTACAGGCTTGGAATTCCTCCACCTGCAGTTAGCCTGAGTGTTATGAACAGCATCCTTCCAGTTACCACCACTGTTCTTTGCTACCTATGGCTACAAATGAAGCAGGTGTAAAAAGAACAGACCTTGCTGACATTTTGTATATACTCAATTCTACAGTGTTTGGGCTACTAGGCAATAATGGGTAATGCTGATACAAAATACTGATTTATAAGTTTGTTATTGAAGTTTTGACTTGAGAGAGGTATCAATTAAAATATTGAACTCCCAGTAAACACTTGGAACAGTTACAGTTATGTGATTCAGGTGTCACGTAGGGGGATTTTTGCATGCGTTTAAAAAACCGAGCTAGTTAATAGTGATGCAAGTAACTCTGAGTCTTACATACACAAATCTAGGCATTCTCTTAATTGCATAAAAAGACAGACATGAAGTTAAACAGAGACACTTCCAGGAGTCAGTAAGTGTGAAAACAAACAAGAGTGGCTTGCAGCCATGCAGTATCATCTCACCTGCTTGGGGATTATCTGGGTTCTTATCTGGGTGACAAGTCAGGGCCTTCTGGCGGTATGCTTTCTTAACCTACAAGAATCAGATCTGTCAGCTGGTATCATTTAGGCCATGCTGAGAAATACAACTTGTTAAAGATAAACAGATAAATAACACTGTATGAACAAGAAAGTTACAGCTGAGTGGGTGTTTCTGTTTCTTTGCTTTTGCTGTCCTTTGTTTTGTTTAATTTAAACCACATCTCTCATGAACTGAAGGCTTGGTTGAACCAACTTTCACTTACATCACTGAATACTCCCCATGCCTGATAGCAAAGTCCACTTCTAGAGTGTTGACAGCACCATTACTCCATCACGTTAGAATACCTTCCACTAGTCTGCTGTAATAGCAGGAGACGTCTGAAAAGCTATTTTCAACCTCAGTGAAGCAACCTGTCTTTTTAAACCACGTTGTACTACAAGCATAAAGCATCCGAGCCCAGGACACAAGTTACCTGCCTAGGGCGGGCAGCCACATTTTGAATGAGTTTTCATCCTTTTGAAACTTGAAGTTTTACTTCAAGGTGCACCGTATTGCAGAGTAATCACCCTGATCATCAAGGTCAAGTCTGGTTTACAGACGTGGTTTTCTAGCCAGAGGGATGCTCTACTCTTTGAGGTTATTTGAGACAGAGACGATATAGTTCACTGTGCAACAACTGAACGTGGTGATGGGCTAAGTCACTAGTAAAGCTTTTATAACGTTGAGTTTCCTGCCTCAGCAGAACATCTGCACGCATGAAAGCTCAGTTGCCAAACAGAACTATCAGATGGGATGGAACAGGAGGTGGCTCAGCGCCACCTTGTGGATAAAACACCCACTTGGTCATTTCCTCATCCTCATCCCCAGCCCAGCAATCAGCTCAACAGCAAAGCCCATCGCTTCGCGGTGCCCCGTGAGCTCTATTTGATGCGCTTGATGTATCAAGGCAACACATCTGCTGGTTACACACTGCCTTTGGCTTCCACGATTTACCTGCTGCACTTGTACTGCTCTTAAGGACACAGAAAAAGCCCAAGTGGGGGAAACAAAGCTGTTACTTGAACCACGTTCGGGTGCTAGCTGCACTCAGAGCCTTTTTCCCCTCCGCCAGGTCGCGTTCCCAGCTCAGAGCTATTAGTGCCTGGGGTAATTAGCATCGATGGAAGCGCTCAATTAAAGCGAAAACATAAACACGCCGTTCCAAAGGCACAACACGAACGCGATGACTCCTGATGGCGGCTAATTGAAACGCCCCAGCTCAGCCGATCCCACCCTTCCCAAACCGAGATCCAGCTTTGAGCTGAGGAAAGAGAAGGGCAACGTGAGGCAACGCAGCTCTGACCTCCTTCTCCGACGCCTTCTCGCCGACCCCCAGCAGGCCGTACAGATCCAACTCCAGCAAGTCCTTATCGACCGCCATGTCGTCGCCGAGCGGCTTCCGTCCGCGCCGCCTTCTGGGCCCGCGTTGCCTGCTGGGAAATGGAGTCTTTCCTCACAGCCTCCCCCTGCTCGAGGCTAGTAGAAGTCGGGTAGATTGACTACACGTCCCACAATGCTCCGCGGCAACAGGGTGCTGCGTCCGCTCCCAATAGGCAGAGCGGGGCGCGAGGCATTCTGGGGGGTGTAGTTTCACGCTTGCTGCTGTCGGAGGGGGACGGGGGGGCAGAGGAACTACAACTCCCGTCGGGCTGTTCGGCACGAAAAGCTGCTCTTGTTCAGCGTGGAGACCAGGAGGCTGCTGAGACTTTGTCCTGCTCTACTGAGCAGCTGGAGCTGGGCTGGATGGAGCTAAAAGGAAGGGATCCAAAGGAAATGGTAGCTAAAAGGAAGGGGTCCAAAGGAAATGGTAGCTAAAAGGAAGGGATCCAAAGGAAATGGTAGCTAAAAGGAAAGCCTTCAGAACTTGCTCCATTTTGGTAACCAAAGGCATAGGTACATTAAAGTTTGTGTAATCCTGCCCAAGAAAGGCGTCTTAAAACAAATTAGATGCACTTGTCTCTTATGAGAAAGAGTCGATGCTGTTTACTATATTCATTTAAAGTGTGTATTGTTCCATTGCCACAAACCTCTTGTTTCCCATAGAGTTGTAATGCTTGTTGGGTCAGTTTATTGTTCTCCGAGATGTTTGGGTTATTCTGAGGTGTGGAAATGATCCCTTTTGTATTTGAAGAAGAAATAGAAAAGCTGCTGTTGATTAGCTCACATTCCGACTGCCTGTTTTTATATCAAGCTCGATATGTTGAATGTTCTCAGCGTGATTCATCCCCCCAAAAAATAACAATGAAACATAGAAGGGCTTGTTGGAACAGGCAGAAACATTTCAGGGAAGCACAGGTTTCATCAGAGGATCTAAATGTCAACATGAAAATGATCTGTGGGTGAAGAATACTTTTACAGGCCAGGATTCTCGAGAACAGCCAACAGGAGGTAGGCAGCCACATCCCACCAGGATGGCAGCGAAGGCAGCCACACTACAGAGCCACAAAAAACAGGGAAAGAAAGTGAAAGAAAGTATCTCACCAAGAAAAAGAGTAGAAGGGCTATTCATCTCTGGAGAATGCAAAAGAAAAGATGCTGCTATCTGACAAGCTAGCAGCCTGCCTGCCTGCAAAAGCTGCTAATTCATGCAATGCTTGCATGATGAAATATTAACAACTTTTGGTTTTAGTATGTAGTTATAGATAATGCCAGAACTGGCTTCTCACTTTGTGTACTGTGAAGGAAACTGTTGATCACAGCCTGAACCTCTGATTTGCCATCTGAGGCAAGTGATGCGTCAGCTGTGGGAGCACAGGTGAAGGTTATTCAGCTGTGGGAGCACAGGTGAAGGTTATTCAGCTGTGCTCCTGAAAGGGGTGCAGCTTGACTCTACCTCTCTTAGATCCCATTTAAGGGCTGACCACCACTAAGGTAGCATCTCTTTCTGGAGGTTGCTTCTTTGTGGGTTTTTTGTGCTGAGCCTCAACATTGGTGGCTATCCATTTTGACTGAAAGCCTCAGCACTGGTGAGTCTTTTCTTAGATACTCTCTGGCTCTCCTTTTACTCTGTAGTTGCAACTATACACTTATGTTATTGCATGCGTCCTTTTATATCTATTTAATTTGTGTGTGTGAGAAGATAAGCACCAAGAGGGTGTGCTGTAGCAGCTATTTTTAATCGCTGTTGTCTGGGTTTGTCTGTGACACTGCATCATGATAGACTTGAGGAATACAATCAGCAGGCTTTTTGTCCATATGGGATTTTCTCAATAGGTGGCTCACCCAAATGATTGCTTTACAGTGCAGGCAGAAACAGAAGAGTAATGCAAACACTGAGTGTTTTAGTAATATTTCACCACTGGGGGAATCTTTTTGCTGTAATAATTTTCGTGTCTTTCTCTTGTGTAGCTGGCAAACTGAATAGCCCTGGAGCCTCCTAATTAACAGCAGCGTCATGCAGGTTCAGCTCCACTGACTTCAGTAAATTGGCATAAACCAAAGATCTGGGTAGGCCCCAAGTCTAGTAATAGTGTTTAATGTAGATTTGCATACTAAAAAAGCCACCAAGTGTGCAGTGGAATTGTTTCCTACCCTAAAGCTGTTGAAGGCTTCTGCTGCTGCCAGTGAAAGAGAGCCTCCGCTCTGTCTGGATGCAGTGGCTGGCTGCTCCGAGCCTGGTTGCTGGGGCTGGAAGTATTTGAAGAGAGTACTCTGTGATTCAGAATAGATTAGACTGATGATGCCGGATGCTGAAGTCCCTTAGGATAGGGGTATCAATGACAGCAACTCAGGCTTTCTCTGCGTGTCACTATAGACAGGGCTGCTACCATCCACACTGTGTGTAGTAGGTTCTTCACAGCAGACGCAGTCAATGAATGTGAGCAGATATTACTGTGATATTACTGATTGAAATATTGCAATTCCTGCAATTTCTACTTTTATTTTGTGTTGTTGTTGTTTCTGACGTTGCGTTTCTTTTTATTTCACAAGTTATTCATCACGTGGCCTGATGAACACATGAGCAAATACGAAGCTGAGTGGTTGAACAAATGATGCTTCTCTGAAGGAGCCAGAGCAGAAATGCAAGGTAGGAATTAACCCCACATGTGTCACACATGTTTTGAACCCACGTGGTCTGACGCTGCAAACCCTATCTGTTGTAGATGCTAACGAGGCTGAACCTTGTAGTATTCGGAGGGGGGGAGATGTTGTAAACATATAGGCGGTAGCGGGTCTCGTTTAAACTATAATTGTGCACGGCAACAGTGTATATATCTGTGTGTGTGTGAGTGTGTGTGTGTGCGCGCGAGTGCGCGCGCGTGCGCGTGTGTAAGGGTGTACGTGTGTGTGTGTGTAAGTGTGTGTGTGTGGGGCAAGAAAAAGGGGTTTAATATGGGTGGGGCCAATAATTAGGGGTTTAATGGGGGTGGGGGGCAATAAATAGGGGTTTAATGGGGGTGGGGGGCAAGAAAAAGGGGTTTAATGGGGGTGGGGGGCAAGAAAAAGGGGTTTAATGGGGGTGGGGGGCAAGAAAAAGGGGTTTAATGGGGGTGGGGGGCAAGAAAAAGGGGTTTAATGGGGGTGGGGGGCAAGAAAAAGGGGTTTAATGGGGGTGGGGGGCAAGAAAAAGGGGTTTAATGGGGGTGGGGGGCAAGAAAAAGGGGTTTAATGGGGGTGGGGGGCAAGAAAAAGGGGTTTAATGGGGGTGGGGGGCGAGAAAAAGGGGTTTAATGGGGGTGGGGGGCGAGAAAAAGGGGTTTAATGGGGGTGGGGGGCGAGAAAAAGGGGTTTAATGGGGGTGGGGGGCGAGAAAAAGGGGTTTAATGGGGGTGGGGGGCGAGAAAAAGGGGTGTAATAAGGTTGGGGGGAAGAAAAAGGGGATTAATATAGGTGGGGGGGAAGAAAAATGGGTTTAATGTGGGTGGGGGGCAAGAAAAAGGGGTTTAATGGGGGTGGGGGGCAATAAATGGGTGTGTGTATATCTGTGTGTGTATATCTGTGTGTGTATATCTGTGTGTGTATATCTGTGTGTGTATATCTGTGTGTGTATATCTGTGTGTGTATATCTGTGTGTGTATATCTGTGTGTGTATATCTGTGTGTGTATATCTGTGTGTGTATATCTGTGTGTGTATATCTGTGTGTGTATATCTGTGTGTGTATATCTGTGTGTGTATATCTGTGTGTGTATATCTGTGTGTGTATATCTGTGTGTGTATATCTGTGTGTGTATATCTGTGTGTGTATATCTGTGTGTGTATATCTGTGTGTGTATATCTGTGTGTGTATATCTGTGTGTGTATATCTGTGTGTGTATATCTGTGTGTGTATATCTGTGTGTGTATATCTGTGTGTGTATATCTGTGTGTGTATATCTGTGTGTGTATATCTGTGTGTGTATATCTGTGTGTGTATATCTGTGTGTGTATATCTGTGTGTGTATATCTGTGTGTGTATATCTGTGTGTGTATATCTGTGTGTGTATATCTGTGTGTGTATATCTGTGTGTGTATATCTGTGTGTGTATATCTGTGTGTGTATATCTGTGTGTGTATATCTGTGTGTGTATATCTGTGTGTGTATATCTGTGTGTGTATATCTGTGTGTGTATATCTGTGTGTGTATATCTGTGTGTGTATATCTGTGTGTGTATATCTGTGTGTGTATATCTGTGTGTGTATATCTGTGTGTGTATATCTGTGTGTGTATATCTGTGTGTGTATATCTGTGTGTGTATATCTGTGTGTGTATATCTGTGTGTGTATATCTGTGTGTGTATATCTGTGTGTGTATATCTGTGTGTGTATATCTGTGTGTGTATATCTGTGTGTGTATATCTGTGTGTGTATATCTGTGTGTGTATATCTGTGTGTGTATATCTGTGTGTGTATATCTGTGTGTGTATATCTGTGTGTGTATATCTGTGTGTGTATATCTGTGTGTGTATATCTGTGTGTGTATATCTGTGTGTGTATATCTGTGTGTGTATATCTGTGTGTGTATATCTGTGTGTGTATATCTGTGTGTGTATATCTGTGTGTGTATATCTGTGTGTGTATATCTGTGTGTGTATATCTGTGTGTGTATATCTGTGTGTGTATATCTGTGTGTGTATATCTGTGTGTGTATATCTGTGTGTGTATATCTGTGTGTGTATATCTGTGTGTGTATATCTGTGTGTGTATATCTGTGTGTGTATATCTGTGTGTGTAATTATACACCCCGCACACCCTATACCCATCCTGTTGTTCCTATTGCAGTACTGAAGCCTTTATTAATCCGCCCTGCACGTTGGATTCCTCCACTGATTCCAGATTGTTGCCGCTCCGCATCCATGTGTGTCAGCTCAGCATCTGTGTGCACAATGAAACACCAGTCACCGATTGGCTGCAGGATCATCTTATTGCCTGCAGGACCCCATTGTGTGCGGTAGGATCATCTATCTCCATCATCATCACCTCCATCATAATAATAATGGCCAATTGCTAATTAATAATGCTCCGTCAAATACTAATTCCGCTTTAGAGCTAGTAAAGTTCCAGTGTTAATAATAAGACTCCATTGCCAATAAATAAGACTCCATTGCAAAGGAAGACTATATTGCTAATAAATAAGACTCAAATGCTAATAAATAAGACTCCATTGCTAATAACTAAGACTGCATTGACAATAAATAAGATTCAATTCCTAATAAATAAATCTCCATTGGTAATAATGAGATTCCATTGTGAATAAGTAAGGCTCCACTGCCAATTAATGAGTCTCCATTGCCAAGAAATAGAACTCCAAGGCCATTAAATAAGAATCCATTGCTAATTAATAAGACTCCATTGCCAACAATTAAGACTCCATTCCTTATTAGACTCCGCTGCCAATAAATAAGACTCCATTGCCGATAAATAAGACTCCATTGCCGATAAATAAGACTCCATTGCCGATAAATAAGACTCCATTGCCGATAAATAAGACTCCATTGCCAATAAATAAGACTCCATTGCCAATAAATAAGACTCCATTGCCAATAAATAAGACTCCATTGCCAATAAATAAGACTCCATTGCCAATAAATAAGACTCCATTGCCAATAAATAAGACTCCATTGCCAATAAATCAGCCTCCATCCATGTTACTCACTCAGTGCCTGCTTGTGTTCCCAGCCCTATTCCTGCAGGTAACAGCATTGTTCACAGTGTGGTACCTGCAGATGTGGGCAGCGCCTTCATTGCCGTGTCGTGTCCAACAGGTGCCAGCAGAGCCCCGAGAGATGGGAGCCCCCATTCAACCCCTATTAGACCCCAGAAGCCCTCATTAACCCCCATAGAAACCCCATAGGCTCCCCTTAGACCCCATAGGGACCCCATAGAGACCCCATAAAGGCCACATAGAACCCCATTAAACCCCATAGAGATCCCATAGGCCCCCATTAGACCCCATAGGCCCCCCATTAAACCCCATAAAGACCCCATAAGACCCCATTAACCCCATAGGGACCCCGAGAGATGCGTGGCTCCCGATGAGAACAGCGAGGAACAGAAACCTGCATTGCCTGGAACGCCTCGGAACTCAACTTTGCTGAGCGGGAATTGCCTGCCCTGCAGGTAAGAGCAGCACACACTGACTGTGTTGGATCTGTTCCTTAGTGGGACTTGAGCTCATGAGCCAGAGCTCATTGCTGCACTGCTGAATGCTGAGTGCAGTGCCCTTCTTGCTGCCCCCAAATGCAGCCATTGCCTTTTGCCCCCCAAGTGCTGCCATCACAT
This sequence comes from Excalfactoria chinensis, assembly GCF_039878825.1. NCBI lineage: Eukaryota > Metazoa > Chordata > Aves > Galliformes > Phasianidae > Excalfactoria > Excalfactoria chinensis. Next base: position 53,954,055 of record NC_092829.1, on the reverse strand, counting down.
TCTGCCCCCCAAGTTCGTTTCTGTTCCCCCATGGCTCCATTCAGTTCTTTATTGCTGCTGTTGCTCCTCCGTTGCAGTTCTGCATTGTGTCCACAAGGCGGCGCTGTTGTAGCTCCCATTGCTGTTAATAGGGCTGCAATGCAAAGGGAGATTCAGACTGCTGCTATTAATGTCCTCTATGGTCACTATGGGGTTTAATGGGGGCTATGGGGTTTTATGGGATCATTTGGGGCCTTTATGGGGTCTCTATGGGGTTTAATGGGGCCTTTGGGTGTCCGATGGGGTTTAATGGGGTCTTATGGGATCCCTATGGGGGTTTAATAAGGGCCTATGGGATGTTATGGGGCCCTTATGGGGTTTAATGGGGTCTTCTGGGATATTTATGGGCCATGATGTGTGTGTGTATATGTGTGTGTATATATGTGTGCATATACCCCATAAGACCTCACTGGCCCCTGTTAAACCCCATAGAGACCCAAAAGGACTCCATAGAGACCCCATAGGACCCATTTGAACCCCATAGAGACCCCATAGGCCCCATTTGGACCCCATAGGACCCCATAAGACCCTTTTGAACTCCCTAGGACCCCATAGACACCCCATAAGACCCCATAGGCCTCCATTAAACCCCATAGAGACCTGATGTGAGATGTGTCTGTGTGTGTGTCTGTGTGTGTGTGTCTGTGTGTGTGTGTCTGTGTGTGTGTGTCTGTGTGTGTGTGTCTGTGTGTGTGTGTCTGTGTGTGTGTGTCTGTGTGTGTGTGTCTGTGTGTGTGTGTCTGTGTGTGTGTGTCTGTGTGTGTGTGTCTGTGTGTGTGTGTCTGTGTGTGTGTGTCTGTGTGTGTGTGTCTGTGTGTGTGTGTCTGTGTGTGTGTGTCTGTGTGTGTGTGTCTGTGTGTGTGTGTCTGTGTGTGTGTGTCTGTGTGTGTGTGTCTGTGTGTGTGTGTCTGTGTGTGTGTGTCTGTGTGTGTGTGTCTGTGTGTGTGTGTCTGTGTGTGTGTGTCTGTGTGTGTGTGTCTGTGTGTGTGTGTCTGTGTGTGTGTGTCTGTGTGTGTGTGTCTGTGTGTGTGTGTCTGTGTGTGTGTGTCTGTGTGTGTGTGTCTGTGTGTGTGTGTCTGTGTGTGTGTGTCTGTGTGTGTGTGTCTGTGTGTGTGTGTCTGTGTGTGTGTGTCTGTGTGTGTGTGTCTGTGTGTGTGTGTCTGTGTGTGTGTGTCTGTGTGTGTGTGTCTGTGTGTGTGTGTCTGTGTGTGTGTGTCTGTGTGTGTGTGTCTGTGTGTGTGTGTCTGTGTGTGTGTGTCTGTGTGTGTGTGTCTGTGTGTGTGTGTCTGTGTGTGTGTGTCTGTGTGTGTGTGTCTGTGTGTGTGTGTCTGTGTGTGTGTGTCTGTGTGTGTGTGTCTGTGTGTGTGTGTCTGTGTGTGTGTGTCTGTGTGTGTGTGTCTGTGTGTGTGTGTCTGTGTGTGTGTGTCTGTGTGTGTGTGTCTGTGTGTGTGTGTCTGTGTGTGTGTGTCTGTGTGTGTGTGTCTGTGTGTGTGTGTCTGTGTGTGTGTGTCTGTGTGTGTGTGTCTGTGTGTGTGTGTCTGTGTGTGTGTGTCTGTGTGTGTGTGTCTGTGTGTGTGTGTCTGTGTGTGTGTGTCTGTGTGTGTGTGTCTGTGTGTGTGTGTCTGTGTGTGTGTGTCTGTGTGTGTGTGTCTGTGTGTGTGTGTCTGTGTGTGTGTGTCTGTGTGTGTGTGTCTGTGTGTGTGTGTCTGTGTGTGTGTGTCTGTGTGTGTGTGTCTGTGTGTGTGTGTCTGTGTGTGTGTGTCTGTGTGTGTGTGTCTGTGTGTGTGTGTCTGTGTGTGTGTGTCTGTGTGTGTGTGTCTGTGTGTGTGTGTCTGTGTGTGTGTGTCTGTGTGTGTGTGTCTGTGTGTGTGTGTCTGTGTGTGTGTGTCTGTGTGTGTGTGTCTGTGTGTGTGTGTCTGTGTGTGTGTGTCTGTGTGTGTGTGTCTGTGTGTGTGTGTCTGTGTGTGTGTGTCTGTGTGTGTGTGTCTGTGTGTGTGTGTCTGTGTGTGTGTGTCTGTGTGTGTGTGTCTGTGTGTGTGTGTCTGTGTGTGTGTGTCTGTGTGTGTGTGTCTGTGTGTGTGTGTCTGTGTGTGTGTGTCTGTGTGTGTGTGTCTGTGTGTGTGTGTCTGTGTGTGTGTGTCTGTGTGTGTGTGTCTGTGTGTGTGTGTCTGTGTGTGTGTGTCTGTGTGTGTGTGTCTGTGTGTGTGTGTCTGTGTGTGTGTGTCTGTGTGTGTGTGTCTGTGTGTGTGTGTCTGTGTGTGTGTGTCTGTGTGTGTGTGTCTGTGTGTGTGTGTCTGTGTGTGTGTGTCTGTGTGTGTGTGTCTGTGTGTGTGTGTCTGTGTGTGTGTGTCTGTGTGTGTGTGTCTGTGTGTGTGTGTCTGTGTGTGTGTGTCTGTGTGTGTGTGTCTGTGTGTGTGTGTCTGTGTGTGTGTGTCTGTGTGTGTGTGTCTGTGTGTGTGTGTCTGTGTGTGTGTGTCTGTGTGTGTGTGTCTGTGTGTGTGTGTCTGTGTGTGTGTGTCTGTGTGTGTGTGTCTGTGTGTGTGTGTCTGTGTGTGTGTGTCTGTGTGTGTGTGTCTGTGTGTGTGTGTCTGTGTGTGTGTGTCTGTGTGTGTGTGTCTGTGTGTGTGTGTCTGTGTGTGTGTGTCTGTGTGTGTGTGTCTGTGTGTGTGTGTCTGTGTGTGTGTGTCTGTGTGTGTGTGTCTGTGTGTGTGTGTCTGTGTGTGTGTGTCTGTGTGTGTGTGTCTGTGTGTGTGTGTCTGTGTGTGTGTGTCTGTGTGTGTGTGTCTGTGTGTGTGTGTCTGTGTGTGTGTGTCTGTGTGTGTGTGTCTGTGTGTGTGTGTCTGTGTGTGTGTGTCTGTGTGTGTGTGTCTGTGTGTGTGTGTCTGTGTGTGTGTGTCTGTGTGTGTGTGTCTGTGTGTGTGTGTCTGTGTGTGTGTGTCTGTGTGTGTGTGTCTGTGTGTGTGTGTCTGTGTGTGTGTGTCTGTGTGTGTGTGTCTGTGTGTGTGTGTCTGTATAATGGCCTTATATCCCATAGCTGGATGGCATTTTGTCCCTATGCTGTTCCTGTTGTGTGTTGGTGCCTTTATGAGCCATCCCTGCCTTATACCCCATATCCATCCTGTTGTTCCTATTGCAGTGCTGATGCCTTTATTAATCCTCCCTGCTTTCCATCCTCACATGCTGCACGTTGGATTCCTCCACTGAGTCCAGATTGTTGCCGCTCCGCATCCATGTGTGTCAGCTCAGCATCTGTGTGCACAATGAAACACCAGTCACCGATTGGCTGCAGGATCATCCCATTGGCTGCTGGACCCCATTGTGCACCACAGACCCCACTGTGTGCTGTAGGATCATCCCATTGGGTGTAAGATCATCCCATGGGCTGTAGGATCGTCCCATTGTGTGCTGTAGGATCGTCCCATTGTGTGCTGTAGGATCGTCCCATTGTGTGCTGTAGGATCGTCCCATTGTGTGCTGTAGGATCATCTATCTCCATCGTCATCACCTTCATCACCATAATAATGGCCTATTGCTAATTAATAATGCTCCATCACTATTACTACTCCATTGCTAATTAATATTAATACCCTTGTGGCCGCTGAGGGTATTGCAGCTCCCATTAAACCCTATGGTCCCGATTAAACCCTATGGGCTCCATTATAGCGCCGCCTTGTGGCTGTTAATGGTATTGCAGGCCCCCATTAAACCCTATGGGCCCCATTATATCCTATGGGCCCCATTAAACCCTATGGGCTCTATTATAGCGCCACCTTGTGGCCGCTGAGGGTATTGCAGCTCCCATTAAACCCTATGGGCCCCATTAAACCCTATGGGCCCCATTAAACCCTATGGGCCCCATTAAACCCTATGGGCCCCATTAAACCCTATGGGCCCCATTAAACCCTATGGGCCCCATTAAACCCTATGGGCCCCATTAAAACCTATGGGCCTCATTAAACCCTATGGGCTCCATTATAGCGCCGCCTTGTGGCTGTTAATGGTTTTGCAGGCCCCCATTATACCCTATGGGCCCCATTAAACCCTATGGGCTCCATTAAACCCTATGGGGTCCCATATAGCTTATGTTAGAGCGCCACCTGGTGGCCGCCCCTTTGGACTCCAGCCTACCGGGGGTGTGGCTTCATGGCTCATTAGCATATGGGGCTCCGCCCCTTTAGACAGGAGACTGCAGACCCCATTAAACCCTATGGGCCCCATTAAACCCTATGGGCCCCATTAAACCCTATGGGCCCCATTAAACCCTATGGGCTCCATTATAGCGCCACCTTGTGGCTATTGAGAGTATTACAGGCCCCCATTAAACCCTATGGGCCCCATTAAACCCTATGGGCCTCATTAAACCCTAAGGGCTCCATTATAGCGCCGCCTTGTGGCTGTTAATGGTATTGCAGGCCCCCATTATACCCTATGGGCTTCATTATACCCTATGGGCCTCATTATACCCTATGGGCCCCATTAAACCCTATGAGCTCCGTTATAGCGCCGCCTTGTGGCTGTTAATGGTATTGCAGCCTCCATTATACCCTATGGGCCCCATTAAACCCTATGGGCTCTATTATAGCGCCACCTTGTGGCCGCTGAGGGTATTGCAGCTCCCATTAAACCCTATGGTCCCGATTAAACCCTTTGGGCCCCATTAAACCCTATGGGCCCCATTATACCCAATGGGGTCCCATATAGCTTATGTTAGAACGCCACCTTGTGGCCGCTGAGGGTATTGCAGCTCCCATTAAACCCTATGGTCCCGATTAAACCCTATGGGCTCCATTAAACCCTATGGGGTCCCATATAGCTTATGTTAGAGCGCCACCTGGTGGCCGCCCCTTTGGACTCCAGCCTACCGGGGGTGTGGCTTCATGGCTCATTAGCATATGGGGCTCCGCCCCTTTAGACTGGAGACTGCAGACCCCATTAAACCCTATGGGCCCCATTAAACCCTATGGGCTCCATTAAACCCTATGGGCTCCATTATAGCGCCGCCTTGTGGCTGTTAATGGTATTGCAGGCCCCCATTATACCCTATGGGCCCCATTAAACCCTATGGGCTCCATTGCCAACAGACAAGACTACAATGCTAATTAGTAAGACTCTATAGCTAATAAATGAGACTCCATTGCTAATAAATATAACTCCATTAAGACTTAAGAGTCCATTGCCATTAAATAAGAGTCCATTGCCAATAAGTAAGAGTGTATTGATTGTAAGGCTCCATTGCCCATAAATGAGACTCCATTGCCAATCGAAAAGATTAATTGAAATAAAACTATATTTTCGGAAATATAAACTAATAAACTAATAAACTAACAACTAGTAAAACTATATTGCCGGAAGGGACGCTACTGCGCATGTCCAAAATGGCGGCGGAGAAGCGCTACTGCGCGTGTCCAAAATGGCGTCCTCCAATTTTGGCGGGATATCCCACAATGCACCGCGGCGGAAAAGACGCTACTGCGCATGTCCAAAATGGCGTCCTCCAATTTTGGCGGGATATCCCTCAATGCACCGCGGCGGAAAAGACGCTACTGCGCATGTCCAAAATGGCGTCCTCCAATTTTGGCGGGATATCCCACAATGCACCGCGGCAGAAGGGACGCTACTGCGCATGTCCAAAATGGCGGCGAAAACAGCGCTACTGCGCATGTCCAAAATGGCGTCCTCCAATTTTGGCGGGATATCCCACAATGCTCCGCGGCAGAAGGGACGCTACTGCGCATGTCCAAAATGGCGTCGGAGAAGCGCTACTGCGCATGTCCAAAATGGCGTCCTCCAATTTTGGCGGGATATCCCACAATGCACCGCGGCAGAAAGGGCCGCTACTGCGCATGTCCAAAATGGCGTCGGAGAAGCGCTACTGCGCATGTCCAAAATGCCGACCTCCTCCTGCCGCGTTATATCCCACAATGCACCGCGGCAGAAGGGACGCTACTGCGCATGTCCATAACGGCGGCGGAAAAGCGCTACTGCGCATGCCCAAAATTGCGGCGGAAAAGCGCTACTGCGCATGTCCAAAATTGCGGCGGAAAAGCGCTACTGCGCATGACCAAAATGGCGACCTCCTATTTTAGCGGCGTTCTCTCCCGCCTTTGGCGCGCCCCGCGGTTTCTCGTTCGTTCTCCCTCAGCCGAACCCCGCGGGAGCCGACAAGGAGCCTCCATCGGCGGAGCGGTTTGTGCGTGGGATCAGGGCAGCCCGTCAGCCGGACGGAGCCGTCCTACGCGGGGTAGAAGCGCAGCGATCGTCGCTGCCCCCGGCCGGGTGAGCTCCCGGGTCCGGTTGGTTCCGGCTGGGGTAGAAAAGCTGCCGGCAGTTCCTGCCCGGGGAACAACAGTCGGACCGTGGAACAGCGTTTGGACGCAGGGAAAAGTCCGGGAGCGTCGCAGCAGGAGCTGCAGGTTGTTGCCTCGTTGCTGTTCTCAGCCATGGCAACGATAACGGTGTGTTCGTGCTGCTGTTCCCATCTATTGCTTATGGCCAGGTACCGTGTATTGCAGTCAGTGCTATCAAAGCGCTTGAAAGAAGGCCTGCAGCTCTGACGCAGTGCAGTGTGAAGCCGGCAGTGTGTGTGACTATGAAATAGATGGTCGTCTATTGTTGGTTTACTTATGATATATAGAATTGCTGCTAATGTCCCCCTATAGCCCCCCATCATCCCATTGCCCCCTATAGCCCCCCATTGCTTAGAAGTGTGGGGGTGAGCCATGGAGTGGGGTGAGTGATCCTTTCCTTGTGGGGTGGGGTGAGTGTTCCCTTCCTTATGGGGTGAGCCATGGAGTGGGGTGAGTGATCCTTTCCTTATTTTAAGGCTGTGTTTTTCTCTTTTTAGTGGATCCTGACCCCATTTCAGGGCTGGCAGCGGCAGGAGCAGCATCTGTACCTGATTGCTTCCTTGGGAGTGTGGGCTGTTTGTCTCTGGAATGAGGTGAGTGATTCCTTTATTTTGGGGCTGGGAGCTCTGTTTTTCTCAGGGGGTTGTGACCATATTTAAGGGGTGCCACCTGCAAGGGACACATATCTCCTTGCAGACTGTTTTCTGTGGGGTGAGCCCCGCTCCTCGGGAAGGGGTGAGTGATTCCTGCCTTATTGCAGGGCTGTGATCTGCCCCTGTTGGGGCTCATAGCTGCATTGGAAGGCTGGCAGCCATGAGGGCAGTATCTCTCCTTGGGGACTGCTTCCTTTGGAGTGTGGGGTGAGCTCTGGGCCTTGGATTGGGGTGAGGGGTTCTTTATGTCAGGGCTGTGCTGCCCTCATTTCTGGGGCAGCCTGACCACATTGCAGTGTCAGCAGCTGTAAGGGTGGTGTTTCTCCCTGGAGTTTGCCTCCTGCGGGCTGTGGGTGAGTGTTTGTCTTTGGTTTCTGCTTTGTTTCAGGGCTGTGAGCTCTGCCATTTTTAGGTATCCCGACCACTGCAGTGCCTGCTTGTGCAAAAGGTGCTGCCCTGCACATGTGGGTAGTGCCTTCATTGTTGCTTTGTGTCCAACAGGTGCCAGCAGAGCCCTGAGAGATGTGCAGCTCCTGATGAGAACAGCGAGGAACAGAAACCTGCGTTGCCTGGAATGGCCCTGAACCAGCTTTGCTGACCGGTAACTCTCAGCCCAGCAGGTAAGAGCAGCACACACTGACTGTGTTTTATCTGTTCCATACTGAGACCCAAGGTAACGTTCCAGAGCTCATTTCTGCACTCTGGGGTGCCCTATGGGCTGTCTGCTCTTGTCCTTCTGCATTCTGTTTGCCTTTGCACTCTGTCATTGCTCATGTATTTCCTGCAGTGTTCTCTTTGCTTTCAGTTTTGCTGTTCTGTTCAGCATTCTGTTGGGTTTGTTTTCTGTTTTGGTGTTCCCTCCTGTGTTCTCTTGGGCCTTCCCTCCCATATCAGAGTCCCTTGCAGCTTTCTTTGGTGCCTTACATCCCATTATATTGTTCACTGCAGCCTTGGAGGCCATGCTCTCCATCTCAGTGTTCCCTGCAGTGCCCTTTTGGGCCTTGCCCTGTGTTTTATTGTTCTGTGCAGTGCCCTTTTGGGCCTTGTCCTCACGTTAATGTTTCTTGCAGTGCCCTTTTGGGCCTTGTCCCCACGTTTATGTTCCCTGCAGTGCCCTTTTGGGCCTTGTGCTCTGTTTTAATATTCCTTGCAGTGCCCTTTTGGCCCTTGTCCTCATGTTAATGTTTCTTGCAGTGCCCTTTTGGTCTTTGTCCCCACGTTTATGTTCTGTGCAGTGCCCTTTTGGGCCTTGTGCTCTGTTCTAATGTTCCTTGCAGTGCCCTTTTGGGCTTTGCCTCCTATCTTGATGTTCCCTGCAGTGCCCTTTTGGGTCTTGCCCTGTTTTTCAATGTTCTCTGCAGTGCCCTTTTATACCTTGCTGTTTGTTTTATTGTTCCCTGTGGTGCCCTTTTGGCCTTGCATTCCATCTTGATGTTCCCTGCAATGTTCTCTTGAGCCGTGCCCCCCCGTTTAGTGTTGATTCAGTGTTCTTTTGGTGTTTCCATTTGGCCTCCTGCGCTGCCTTTCCTTTGGCCTCTGTTCTTGGTGTTTCATACCACGCTCTCTTTGCCCTGCCTTTCCCTTGTGCTTTCCCTTGGCTGTTCTCTTGTTTTTGCCCTTGTGTTACTGTTGGCTGCTTGCTTTGCTTTTCTTTTTTTGGGGCTTTCTGTGGGCGTTCTGCTTCCATTTGCCTTTGGCTCTCTGGGATTTGCTGGGAGGCAGCGTTCATGTTAATGTTGGCCTGAAGCTGCACCTTAATGGGAGCTCTAGTGATAATTGCACTTGACTGCAGAGTATCTGTAAGTAGAACCCTTTGTTTTTGTTTAAGTAACCTTAATTCTGATCCTAGTGCAAAATACCACTTGTAAAGTAACTGCACCTCTACCCTTAGCAATAGCATTACTTCTATCCCTAATAGCATGAATTCTATCCTACTGCTCCCTTCCATCACAGTTAGTGTCATGTTCACAGTGTGGTACCTGCAGATGTGGGCAGCGCCTTCATTGCCGTGTCGTGTCCAACAGGTGCCAGCAGAGCCCTGAGAGATGCGCGGCTCCTGATGAGAACAGCGAGGAACAGAAACCTGCATTGCCTGGAACGCCTCGGAACTCAACTTTGCTGGCCGGGAATTGCCTGCCCAGCAGATAAGAGCAGCACACACTGACTGTGTTGGATCTGTTCCATACTGAGACCCAAGGTAACGTTCCAGAGCTCATTTCTGCACTTCAGTGCTTAATTCTTATTGCAGTGCCCTTCTTGCTGCCCCCAAATGCAGCCATTGCCTCTTGCCCCCCAAGTGCTGCCATCTGTTTCTGCCCCCCAAGTCCAGCCTGTGTGTCGTGCCCCATAAGTGCCGCCATCACGTTCTGCCCCCCAAGTCCAGCCATCTTATTCTGCCCCCCAAGTTCGTTTCTGTTCCCCCATGGCTCCATTCAGTTCTTTATTGCTGCTGTTGCTCCTCCGTTGCAGTTCTGCGTTGTGTCCACAAGGCGGCGCTGTTGTAGCTCCCGTTGCTGTTAATAGGGCTGCAATGCAAAGGGAGATTCAGACTGCTGCTATTAATGTCCTCTATGGTCACTATGGGGTTTAATGGGGGCTATGGGGTTTTATGAGATCATTTGGGGCCTTTATGGGGTCTCTATGGGGTTTAATGGGGCCTTTGGGGCCTTAGGGTGTCCGATGGGGTTTAATGGGGTCTTATGGGATCCCTATGGGGGTTTAATAAGGGCCTATGGGATGTTATGGGGTCCTTATGGGGCTTAATGGGATCTTCTGGGATATTTATGGGGCATGATGTGTGTGTGTGTGTGTATGTGTGTGTGTGTGTGTGTGTGTGTGTATGTGTGTGTGTGTGTGTGTGTGTGTGTGTGTGTATGTGTGTGTGTGTATGTGTGTGTGTGTATGTGTGTGTGTGTATGTGTGTGTGTGTGTATGTGTGTGTGTGTATGTGTGTGTGTGTATGTGTGTGTGTGTATGTGTGTGTGTGTATGTGTGTGTGTGTATGTGTGTGTGTGTATGTGTGTGTGTGTGTGTGTGTGTGTGTGTGTGCGTGTGTGTGTGCGTGTGTGTGTGCGTGTGTGTGTGCGTGTGTGTGTGCGTGTGTGTGTGCGTGTGTGTATGTGCGTGTGTGTATGTGCGTGTGTGTATGTGCGTGTGTGTATGTGCGTGTGTGTATGTGCGTGTGTGTATGTGCGTGTGTGTCTGCGCGTGTGTGTGTGTGCGTATGTGTGTGTGCATATACCCCATAAGACCTCACTGGCCCCCATAGAGACCCCATAGGCCCCATTTGAACCCCATAGGACCCCATAGCCCCCCATCATCCCATTGCCCCCTATAGCCCCCCATTGCTTAGGAGTGTGGGGGTGAGCCATGGAGTGGGGGGAGTGATCCCTTCCTTGTGGGGTGGGGTGAGTGATCCCTTCCTTATGGGGTGAGCCATGGAGTGGGGTGAGTGATCCTTTCCTTATTTTAAGGCTGTGTTTTTCTCTTTTTAGTGGATCCTGACCCCATTTCAGGGCTGGCAGCGGCAGGAGCAGCATCTGTACCTGATTGCTTCCTTGGGAGTGTGGGCTGTTTGTCTCTGGAATGAGGTGAGTGATTCCTTTATTTTGGGGCTGGGAGCTCTGTTTTTCTCAGGGGGTTGTGACCATATTTAAGGGGTGCCACCTGCAAGGGACACATATCTCCTTGCAGACTGTTTTCTGTGGGGTGAGCCCCGCTCCTCGGGAAGGGGTGAGTGATTCCTGCCTTATTGCAGGGCTGTGATCTGCCCCTGTTGGGGCTCACAGCTGCATTGGAAGGCTGGCAGCCATGAGGGCGGTATCTCTCCTTGGGGACTGCTTCCTTTGGAGTGTGGGGTGAGCTCTGGGCCTTGGATTGGGGTGAGGGGTTCTTTAAGTCAGGGCTGTGCTGCCCTCATTTCTGGGGCAGCCTGACCACATTGCAGTGTCAGCAGCTGTAAGGGTGGTGTTTCTCCCTGGAGTTTGCCTCCTGCGGGCTGTGGGTGAGTGTTTGTCTTTGGTTTCTGCTTTGTTTCAGGGCTGTGAGCTCTGCCATTTTTAGGTATCCCGACCACTGCAGTGCCTGCTTGTGCAAAAGGTGCTGCCCTGCACATGTGGGTAGTGCCTTCATTGTTGCTTTGTGTCCAACAGGTGCCAGCAGAGCCCTGAGAGATGTGCAGCTCCTGATGAGAACAGCGAGGAACAGAAACCTGCATTGCCTGGAATGGCCCTGAACCAGCTTTGCTGACCGGTAACTCTCAGCCCAGCAGGTAAGAGCAAGTAAGAGCAGCACACACTGACTGTGTTTTATCTGTTCCATACTGAGACCCAAGGTAACGTTCCAGAGCTCATTTCTGCACTCTGGGGTGCCCTACGGGCTGTCTGCTCTCGTCCTTCTGCATTCTGTTTGCCTTTGCACTCTGTCATTGCTCATGTATTTCCTGTAGTGTTCTCTTTGCTTTCAGTTTTGCTGTTCTGTTCAGCATTCTGTTGGGTTTGTTTTCTGTTTTGGTGTTCCCTCCTGTGTTCTCTTGGGTCTTCCCTCCCATATCAGAGTCCCTTGCAGCTTTCTTTGGTGCCTTACATCCCATTATATTGTTCACTGCAGCCTTGGAGGCCATGCTCTCCATCTCAGTGTTCCCTGCAGTGCCCTTTTGGGCCTTGCCCTGTGTTTTATTGTTCTGTGCAGTGCCCTTTTGGGCCTTGTCCCCACGTTAATGTTCCTTGCAGTGCCCTTTTGGGCTTTGCCTCCTATGTTGATGTTCCCTGCAGTGCCCTTTTGGGTCTTGCCCTCTTTTTCAATGTTCTCTGCAGTGCCCTTTTATACCTTCCTGTTTGTTTTATTGTTCCCTGTGGTGCCCTTTTGGCCTTGCATTCCATCTTGATGTTCCCTGCAATGTTCTCTTGGGCCGTGCCCCCCCGTTTAGTGTTCCTGCAGTGTTCTTTTGGTGTTTCCCTTTGGCCTCTGTTCTTGGTGTTTCATACCACGCTCTCTTTGCCCTGCCTTTCCCTTGTGCTTTCCCTTGGCTGTTCTCTTGTTTTTGCCCTTGTGTTACTGTTGGCTGCTTGCTTTGCTTTTCTTTTTTTGGGGCTTTCTGTGGGCGTTCTGCTTCCATTTGCCTTTGGCTCTCTGGGATTTGCTGGGAGGCAGCGTTCATGTTAATGTTGGCCTGAAGCTGCACCTTAATGGGAGCTCTAGTGATAACTGCATTTGTCTGCAGAGTATCTGTAAGTAGAACCCTTTGTTTTTGTTTAAGTAACCTTAATTCTGATCCTAGTGCAAAATAGCACTTGTAAAGTAACTGCACCTCTACCCTTAGCAATAGCATTACTTCTATCCCTAATAGCATGAATTCTATCCTACTGCTCCCTTCCATCACAGTTAGTGTCATGTTCACAGTGTGGCACCTGCAGATGTGGGCAGCGCCTTCATTGCCGTGTCGTGTCCAACAGGTGCCAGCAGAGCCCCGAGAGATGCGCAGCTCCTGATGAGAACAGCGAGGAACAGAAACCTGCATTGCCTGGAACGCCTCGGAACTCAACTTTGCTGGCCGGGAATTGCCTGCCCAGCAGATAAGAGCAGCACACACTGACTGTGTTGGATCTGTTCCATACTGAGACCCAAGGTAACGTTCCAGAGCTCATTTCTGCACTTCAGTGCTTAATTTTTATTGCAGTGCCCTTCTTGCTGCTCCCAAATGCAGCCATTGCCTTTTGCCCCCCAAGTGCTGCCATCTCTTTCTGCCCCCCAAGTCCAGCCTGTGTGTCGTGCCCCATAAGTGCCGCCATCACGTTCTGCCCCCCAAGTGCAGCCATCACATTCTGCCCCCCAAGTTCGTTTCTGTTCCCCCATGGCTCCATTCAGTTCTTTATTGCTGCTGTTGCTCCTCCGTTGCAGTTCTGCGTTGTGTCCACAAGGCGGCGCTGTTGTAGCTCCCATTGCTGTTAATAGGGCTGATATGCAAAGGGAGATTCAGACTGCTGCTATTAATGTCCTCTATGGTCACTATGGGGTTTAATGGGGGCTATGGGGTTTTATGGGATCATTTGGGTACTCTATGGGGTTTAATGGGGCCTCAGGGTGTCCGATGGGGTTTAATGGGGTCTTATGGGATCCCTATGGGGGTTTAATAAGGGCCTATGGGATGTTATGGGGTCCTTATGGGGTTTAATGGGGTCTTCTGGGATATTTATGGGCCATGATGTGTGTGTATATGTGTGTGTATATATGTGTGCATATACCCCATAAGACCTCACTGGCCCCCATTAAACCCCATAGAGACCCAAAAGGACTCCATAGAGACCCCATAGGACCCATTTGAACCCCATAGCGACCCCATAGGCCCCATTTGGACCCCATAGGACCCCATAAGACCCTTTTGAACTCCATAGGACTCCATAGACACCCCATAAGACCCCATAGGCCTCCATTAAACCCCATAGAGACCTGATGTGTCCGTGTGTGTCCGTGTGTGTCCGTGTGTGTCCGTGTGTGTCCGTGTGTGTCCGTGTGTGTCCGTATAATGGCCTTATGTCCCATAGCTGGATGACGTTTTGTCCCTATGCTGTTCCTGTTGTGTGTTGGTGCCTTTATGAGCCATCCCTGCCTTATACCCCATATCCATCCTGTTGTTCCTATTGCAGTGCTGATGCCTTTATTAACCATCCCTTATACCCCATATCCATCCTGTTGTTCCTATTGCAGTGCTGATGCCTTTATTAATCCTCCCTGCTTTCCATCCTCACATGCTGCAGGTTGGATTCCTCCACTGAGTCCAGATTGTTGCCGCTCCGCATCCATGTGTGTCAGCTCAGCATCTGTGTGCACAATGAAACACCAGTCACCGATTGGCTGCAGGATCATCCCATTGGCTGCTGGACCCCATTGTGCACCACTGACCCCACTGTGTGCTGTAGGATCATCCCATTGGGTGTAAGATCATCCCATGGGCTGCAGGACCCCATTGTGTGCTGTAGGATCGTCCCATTGTGTGCTGTAGGATCGTCCCATTGTGTGCTGTAGGATCATCTATCTCCATCGTCATCACCTTCATCACCATAATAATGGCCTATTGCTAATTAATAATGCTCCATCACTAATACTACTCCATTGCTAATTAATATTATTCCATCACTAATAATTTGCCATTGGCAATTAATCATTCTCCATTGAGAATTAATAATAGTCCATCGATATTAATACTAAATCAGTAACTAATAATGCTCCATCATTACTTAATAACATTCCGTTGCTAATTACTAATAGTCCATTGCTAATAATGCTGAAATTCAATAATGATGCTGTAGTGCTTTAATAATGTTACATCGCTCATTAAGAATGCTCCATCAAATACTAATACTGCTCTATAGCTAATAAAGTTCCACTGGTATTAATAAGACTCCATTGCCAATAAATAAGACTCGACTGATAATAAATATAACTCCACAGCTAATTAGTAAGACCCAATTGCTAATAAATAAGAGTCCATTGCCAATATCTAAGACACCACTGCCAATAAATATAACTCCATTGCCAATAAATAAGGCTCCATTGCCGATCAGTAGGACTCCATTGTCAATAAATAAGACTCAATTGCTAATTAGTAAGACTATATTGCGAATAAATAAGATTCCACTCCTAATAAATAAGACTCCATTGCTTATAATTATGACTCCTTTTCTTGAAAAGAAGATTCCATTGCCACTAAGTAAGACTCCATTGCTAATTAAACATTCCTAATAAATAAGACTTCATTGTCAATAAATAAGACTCTATAAATAATATACCCTATGGGCCCCATTAAACCCTATGGGCTCTATTATAGCGCCGCCTTGTGGCCGCTATTGGTATTGCAGGCCCCATTAATCCCTATGGTCCCCATTAAACCCTATGGACCCCATTAAACCCTATGGGCTCCATTATAGCGCCACCTTGTGGCTGGTAATGGTATTGCAGGCCCCCATTATACCCTATGGGCCCCATTAAACCCTATGGGCTCTATTATAGCGCCACCTTGTGGCCGCTGAGGATATTGCAGCTCCCATTAAACCCTATGGTCCCGATTAAACCCTATGGGCTCCATTATAGCGCCGCCTTGTGGCTGTTAATAGTATTGCAGCCCCCATTATACCCTATGGGCCCCATTAAACCCTATGGGCCCCATTATACCCTATGGGCCCCATTATACCCTATGGGCCCCATTATATCCTATGGGCTCCATTATAGCGCCGCCTTGTGGCTGTTAATGGTATTGCAGGCCCCATTAAACCCTATGGGCTCCATTAAACCCTATGGGGTCCCATATAGCTTATGTTAGAGCGCCACCTGGTGGCCGCTTTTGGTATTGCAGGCCCCATTAATCCCTATGGTTTCCATTAAACCCTATGGACCCCATTAAACACTATGGGCTCCGTTATAGCGCCGCCTTGTGGCTGTTAATGGTATAGCAGGCCCCCATTATACCCTATGGGCCCCATTAAACCCTATGGGCTCCATTATAGCGCCGCCTTGTGGCTGTTAATAGTATTGCAGCCCCCATTATACCCTATGGGCCCCATTAAACCCTATGGGCCCCATTATACCCTATGGGCCCCATTATACCCTATGGGCTCCATTAAACCCTATGGGGTCCCATATAGCTTATGTTAGAGCGCCACCTGGTGGCCGCTTTTGGTATTGCAGCTCCCATTAAACCCTATGGTCCCGATTAAACCCTATGGGCTCCATTATAGCGCCGCCTTGTGGCTGTTAATGGTATTGCAGGCCCCCATTATATCTTATGGGCCCCATTAAACCCTATGGGCTCTATTATAGCGCCACCTTGTGGCCGCTGAGGGTATTGCAGCTCCCATTAAACCCTATGGTCCCGATTAAACCGTATGGGCTCCATTATAGCGCCGCCTTGTGGCTGTTAATGGTATTGCAGGCCCCCATTATACCCTATGGGCTCCATTAAACCCTATGGGCTCCATTATAGCGCCGCCTTGTGGCTGTTAATGGTATTGCAGGCCCCCATTATAAGTATAGGGAGGGGCGTGGCTTAGTGCCTCATTAGCATACGAGGCCCCGCCCACGTATGAGACTTGAAGGGGGCGGAGCTTCATGCCTCATTAGCCTAGAGCAGTCAAGCTTCGGCCCTTTGGGGGTGTGGCTTCAGTCCTCATTAGCATACGACACTGAGGCCCCGCCCCTTTGGACTCGAGCCTATTGTGGGCGTGGATTCCTAGCTCATTAGCATATAGTAAGTAGGCGTGGCTTCGAGCCTCATTAGCATGCGATACTGAGGCTCCGCCCCTTTAGGCACAAGCCCATTGGGGGCGTGGCTTCATGCCTCATTAGTATACAGTAGTGAGGCTCCGCCCCTTTGGGGGCGTGGCTTCACACCTCATTAGCATACGGTGATAAGGCCCCGCCCCTTTCTTCTTGAGGGGGCGTGGCTCAAGCCTGGAAGGGGCGGGGCTTCAGTCCTCATTAGCATATAATAACTAGGTCCCGCCCCCTTGGATAAGCTCATTAGCATACGGCAATGAGGCTCCGCCCCTTTGGACTCCAGCCTACCGGGGGTGTGGCTTCATGGCTCATTAGCATATGGGGCTCCGCCCCTTTAGACTGGAGACTGCAGACCCCATTAAACCCTATGGGCCCCATTAAACCCTATGGGCTCCATTAAACCCTATGGGCTCCATTATAGCGCCGCCTTGTGGCTGTTAATGGTATTGCAGGCCCCCATTATACCCTATGGGCCCCATTAAACCCTATGGGCTCCATTGCCAACAGACAAGACTACAATGCTAATTAGTAAGACTCTATAGCTAATAAATGAGACTCCATTGCTAATAAATATAACTCCATTAAGACTTAAGAGTCCATTGCCATTAAATAAGAGTCCATTGCCAATAAGTAAGAGTGTATTGATTGTAAGGCTCCATTGCCCATAAATGAGACTCCATTGCCAATCGAAAAGATTAATTGAAATAAAACTATATTTTCGGAAATATAAACTAATAAACTAATAAACTAACAACTAGTAAAACTATATTGCCGGAAGGGACGCTACTGCGCATGTCCAAAATGGCGGCGGAGAAGCGCTACTGCGCGTGTCCAAAATGGCGTCCTCCAATTTTGGCGGGATATCCCACAATGCACCGCGGCGGAAAAGACGCTACTGCGCATGTCCAAAATGGCGTCCTCCAATTTTGGCGGGATATCCCTCAATGCACCGCGGCGGAAAAGACGCTACTGCGCATGTCCAAAATGGCGTCCTCCAATTTTGGCGGGATATCCCACAATGCACCGCGGCAGAAGGGACGCTACTGCGCATGTCCAAAATGGCGGCGAAAACAGCGCTACTGCGCATGTCCAAAATGGCGTCCTCCAATTTTGGCGGGATATCCCACAATGCTCCGCGGCAGAAGGGACGCTACTGCGCATGTCCAAAATGGCGTCGGAGAAGCGCTACTGCGCATGTCCAAAATGGCGTCCTCCAATTTTGGCGGGATATCCCACAATGCACCGCGGCAGAAAGGGCCGCTACTGCGCATGTCCAAAATGGCGTCGGAGAAGCGCTACTGCGCATGTCCAAAATGCCGACCTCCTCCTGCCGCGTTATATCCCACAATGCACCGCGGCAGAAGGGACGCTACTGCGCATGTCCATAACGGCGGCGGAAAAGCGCTACTGCGCATGCCCAAAATTGCGGCGGAAAAGCGCTACTGCGCATGTCCAAAATTGCGGCGGAAAAGCGCTACTGCGCATGACCAAAATGGCGACCTCCTATTTTAGCGGCGTTCTCTCCCGCCTTTGGCGCGCCCCGCGGTTTCTCGTTCGTTCTCCCTCAGCCGAACCCCGCGGGAGCCGACAAGGAGCCTCCATCGGCGGAGCGGTTTGTGCGTGGGATCAGGGCAGCCCGTCAGCCGGACGGAGCCGTCCTACGCGGGGTAGAAGCGCAGCGATCGTCGCTGCCCCCGGCCGGGTGAGCTCCCGGGTCCGGTTGGTTCCGGCTGGGGTAGAAAAGCTGCCGGCAGTTCCTGCCCGGGGAACAACAGTCGGACCGTGGAACAGCGTTTGGACGCAGGGAAAAGTCCGGGAGCGTCGCAGCAGGAGCTGCAGGTTGTTGCCTCGTTGCTGTTCTCAGCCATGGCAACGATAACGGTGTGTTCGTGCTGCTGTTCCCATCTATTGCTTATGGCCAGGTACCGTGTATTGCAGTCAGTGCTATCAAAGCGCTTGAAAGAAGGCCTGCAGCTCTGACGCAGTGCAGTGTGAAGCCGGCAGTGTGTGTGACTATGAAATAGATGGTCGTCTATTGTTGGTTTACTTATGATATATAGAATTGCTGCTAATGTCCCCCTATAGCCCCCCATCATCCCATTGCCCCCTATAGCCCCCCATTGCTTAGAAGTGTGGGGGTGAGCCATGGAGTGGGGTGAGTGATCCTTTCCTTGTGGGGTGGGGTGAGTGTTCCCTTCCTTATGGGGTGAGCCATGGAGTGGGGTGAGTGATCCTTTCCTTATTTTAAGGCTGTGTTTTTCTCTTTTTAGTGGATCCTGACCCCATTTCAGGGCTGGCAGCGGCAGGAGCAGCATCTGTACCTGATTGCTTCCTTGGGAGTGTGGGCTGTTTGTCTCTGGAATGAGGTGAGTGATTCCTTTATTTTGGGGCTGGGAGCTCTGTTTTTCTCAGGGGGTTGTGACCATATTTAAGGGGTGCCACCTGCAAGGGACACATATCTCCTTGCAGACTGTTTTCTGTGGGGTGAGCCCCGCTCCTCGGGAAGGGGTGAGTGATTCCTGCCTTATTGCAGGGCTGTGATCTGCCCCTGTTGGGGCTCATAGCTGCATTGGAAGGCTGGCAGCCATGAGGGCAGTATCTCTCCTTGGGGACTGCTTCCTTTGGAGTGTGGGGTGAGCTCTGGGCCTTGGATTGGGGTGAGGGGTTCTTTATGTCAGGGCTGTGCTGCCCTCATTTCTGGGGCAGCCTGACCACATTGCAGTGTCAGCAGCTGTAAGGGTGGTGTTTCTCCCTGGAGTTTGCCTCCTGCGGGCTGTGGGTGAGTGTTTGTCTTTGGTTTCTGCTTTGTTTCAGGGCTGTGAGCTCTGCCATTTTTAGGTATCCCGACCACTGCAGTGCCTGCTTGTGCAAAAGGTGCTGCCCTGCACATGTGGGTAGTGCCTTCATTGTTGCTTTGTGTCCAACAGGTGCCAGCAGAGCCCTGAGAGATGTGCAGCTCCTGATGAGAACAGCGAGGAACAGAAACCTGCGTTGCCTGGAATGGCCCTGAACCAGCTTTGCTGACCGGTAACTCTCAGCCCAGCAGGTAAGAGCAGCACACACTGACTGTGTTTTATCTGTTCCATACTGAGACCCAAGGTAACGTTCCAGAGCTCATTTCTGCACTCTGGGGTGCCCTATGGGCTGTCTGCTCTTGTCCTTCTGCATTCTGTTTGCCTTTGCACTCTGTCATTGCTCATGTATTTCCTGCAGTGTTCTCTTTGCTTTCAGTTTTGCTGTTCTGTTCAGCATTCTGTTGGGTTTGTTTTCTGTTTTGGTGTTCCCTCCTGTGTTCTCTTGGGCCTTCCCTCCCATATCAGAGTCCCTTGCAGCTTTCTTTGGTGCCTTACATCCCATTATATTGTTCACTGCAGCCTTGGAGGCCATGCTCTCCATCTCAGTGTTCCCTGCAGTGCCCTTTTGGGCCTTGCCCTGTGTTTTATTGTTCTGTGCAGTGCCCTTTTGGGCCTTGTCCTCACGTTAATGTTTCTTGCAGTGCCCTTTTGGGCCTTGTCCCCACGTTTATGTTCCCTGCAGTGCCCTTTTGGGCCTTGTGCTCTGTTTTAATATTCCTTGCAGTGCCCTTTTGGCCCTTGTCCTCATGTTAATGTTTCTTGCAGTGCCCTTTTGGTCTTTGTCCCCACGTTTATGTTCTGTGCAGTGCCCTTTTGGGCCTTGTGCTCTGTTCTAATGTTCCTTGCAGTGCCCTTTTGGGCTTTGCCTCCTATCTTGATGTTCCCTGCAGTGCCCTTTTGGGTCTTGCCCTGTTTTTCAATGTTCTCTGCAGTGCCCTTTTATACCTTGCTGTTTGTTTTATTGTTCCCTGTGGTGCCCTTTTGGCCTTGCATTCCATCTTGATGTTCCCTGCAATGTTCTCTTGAGCCGTGCCCCCCCGTTTAGTGTTGATTCAGTGT
This sequence comes from Excalfactoria chinensis, assembly GCF_039878825.1. NCBI lineage: Eukaryota > Metazoa > Chordata > Aves > Galliformes > Phasianidae > Excalfactoria > Excalfactoria chinensis. The sequence goes on along the minus strand of NC_092829.1, from coordinate 53,933,832 downwards.
TCTTTTGGTGTTTCCATTTGGCCTCCTGCGCTGCCTTTCCTTTGGCCTCTGTTCTTGGTGTTTCATACCACGCTCTCTTTGCCCTGCCTTTCCCTTGTGCTTTCCCTTGGCTGTTCTCTTGTTTTTGCCCTTGTGTTACTGTTGGCTGCTTGCTTTGCTTTTCTTTTTTTGGGGCTTTCTGTGGGCGTTCTGCTTCCATTTGCCTTTGGCTCTCTGGGATTTGCTGGGAGGCAGCGTTCATGTTAATGTTGGCCTGAAGCTGCACCTTAATGGGAGCTCTAGTGATAATTGCACTTGACTGCAGAGTATCTGTAAGTAGAACCCTTTGTTTTTGTTTAAGTAACCTTAATTCTGATCCTAGTGCAAAATACCACTTGTAAAGTAACTGCACCTCTACCCTTAGCAATAGCATTACTTCTATCCCTAATAGCATGAATTCTATCCTACTGCTCCCTTCCATCACAGTTAGTGTCATGTTCACAGTGTGGTACCTGCAGATGTGGGCAGCGCCTTCATTGCCGTGTCGTGTCCAACAGGTGCCAGCAGAGCCCTGAGAGATGCGCGGCTCCTGATGAGAACAGCGAGGAACAGAAACCTGCATTGCCTGGAACGCCTCGGAACTCAACTTTGCTGGCCGGGAATTGCCTGCCCAGCAGATAAGAGCAGCACACACTGACTGTGTTGGATCTGTTCCATACTGAGACCCAAGGTAACGTTCCAGAGCTCATTTCTGCACTTCAGTGCTTAATTCTTATTGCAGTGCCCTTCTTGCTGCCCCCAAATGCAGCCATTGCCTCTTGCCCCCCAAGTGCTGCCATCTGTTTCTGCCCCCCAAGTCCAGCCTGTGTGTCGTGCCCCATAAGTGCCGCCATCACGTTCTGCCCCCCAAGTCCAGCCATCTTATTCTGCCCCCCAAGTTCGTTTCTGTTCCCCCATGGCTCCATTCAGTTCTTTATTGCTGCTGTTGCTCCTCCGTTGCAGTTCTGCGTTGTGTCCACAAGGCGGCGCTGTTGTAGCTCCCGTTGCTGTTAATAGGGCTGCAATGCAAAGGGAGATTCAGACTGCTGCTATTAATGTCCTCTATGGTCACTATGGGGTTTAATGGGGGCTATGGGGTTTTATGAGATCATTTGGGGCCTTTATGGGGTCTCTATGGGGTTTAATGGGGCCTTTGGGGCCTTAGGGTGTCCGATGGGGTTTAATGGGGTCTTATGGGATCCCTATGGGGGTTTAATAAGGGCCTATGGGATGTTATGGGGTCCTTATGGGGCTTAATGGGATCTTCTGGGATATTTATGGGGCATGATGTGTGTGTGTGTGTGTGTGTGTGTGTATGTGTGTGTGTGTGTGTGTGTGTGTGTGTGTGTATGTGTGTGTGTGTATGTGTGTGTGTGTATGTGTGTGTGTGTATGTGTGTGTGTGTGTATGTGTGTGTGTGTGTATGTGTGTGTGTGTATGTGTGTGTGTGTATGTGTGTGTGTGTATGTGTGTGTGTGTATGTGTGTGTGTGTATGTGTGTGTGTGTGTGTGTGTGTGTGTGTGTGCGTGTGTGTGTGCGTGTGTGTGTGCGTGTGTGTGTGCGTGTGTGTGTGCGTGCGTGTGTGTGTGCGTGTGTGTGTGCGTGTGTGTATGTGCGTGTGTGTATGTGCGTGTGTGTATGTGCGTGTGTGTATGTGCGTGTGTGTATGTGCGTGTGTGTATGTGCGTGTGTGTCTGCGCGTGTGTGTGTGTGCGTATGTGTGTGTGCATATACCCCATAAGACCTCACTGGCCCCCATAGAGACCCCATAGGCCCCATTTGAACCCCATAGGACCCCATAGCCCCCCATCATCCCATTGCCCCCTATAGCCCCCCATTGCTTAGGAGTGTGGGGGTGAGCCATGGAGTGGGGGGAGTGATCCCTTCCTTGTGGGGTGGGGTGAGTGATCCCTTCCTTATGGGGTGAGCCATGGAGTGGGGTGAGTGATCCTTTCCTTATTTTAAGGCTGTGTTTTTCTCTTTTTAGTGGATCCTGACCCCATTTCAGGGCTGGCAGCGGCAGGAGCAGCATCTGTACCTGATTGCTTCCTTGGGAGTGTGGGCTGTTTGTCTCTGGAATGAGGTGAGTGATTCCTTTATTTTGGGGCTGGGAGCTCTGTTTTTCTCAGGGGGTTGTGACCATATTTAAGGGGTGCCACCTGCAAGGGACACATATCTCCTTGCAGACTGTTTTCTGTGGGGTGAGCCCCGCTCCTCGGGAAGGGGTGAGTGATTCCTGCCTTATTGCAGGGCTGTGATCTGCCCCTGTTGGGGCTCACAGCTGCATTGGAAGGCTGGCAGCCATGAGGGCGGTATCTCTCCTTGGGGACTGCTTCCTTTGGAGTGTGGGGTGAGCTCTGGGCCTTGGATTGGGGTGAGGGGTTCTTTAAGTCAGGGCTGTGCTGCCCTCATTTCTGGGGCAGCCTGACCACATTGCAGTGTCAGCAGCTGTAAGGGTGGTGTTTCTCCCTGGAGTTTGCCTCCTGCGGGCTGTGGGTGAGTGTTTGTCTTTGGTTTCTGCTTTGTTTCAGGGCTGTGAGCTCTGCCATTTTTAGGTATCCCGACCACTGCAGTGCCTGCTTGTGCAAAAGGTGCTGCCCTGCACATGTGGGTAGTGCCTTCATTGTTGCTTTGTGTCCAACAGGTGCCAGCAGAGCCCTGAGAGATGTGCAGCTCCTGATGAGAACAGCGAGGAACAGAAACCTGCATTGCCTGGAATGGCCCTGAACCAGCTTTGCTGACCGGTAACTCTCAGCCCAGCAGGTAAGAGCAAGTAAGAGCAGCACACACTGACTGTGTTTTATCTGTTCCATACTGAGACCCAAGGTAACGTTCCAGAGCTCATTTCTGCACTCTGGGGTGCCCTACGGGCTGTCTGCTCTCGTCCTTCTGCATTCTGTTTGCCTTTGCACTCTGTCATTGCTCATGTATTTCCTGTAGTGTTCTCTTTGCTTTCAGTTTTGCTGTTCTGTTCAGCATTCTGTTGGGTTTGTTTTCTGTTTTGGTGTTCCCTCCTGTGTTCTCTTGGGTCTTCCCTCCCATATCAGAGTCCCTTGCAGCTTTCTTTGGTGCCTTACATCCCATTATATTGTTCACTGCAGCCTTGGAGGCCATGCTCTCCATCTCAGTGTTCCCTGCAGTGCCCTTTTGGGCCTTGCCCTGTGTTTTATTGTTCTGTGCAGTGCCCTTTTGGGCCTTGTCCCCACGTTAATGTTCCTTGCAGTGCCCTTTTGGGCTTTGCCTCCTATGTTGATGTTCCCTGCAGTGCCCTTTTGGGTCTTGCCCTCTTTTTCAATGTTCTCTGCAGTGCCCTTTTATACCTTCCTGTTTGTTTTATTGTTCCCTGTGGTGCCCTTTTGGCCTTGCATTCCATCTTGATGTTCCCTGCAATGTTCTCTTGGGCCGTGCCCCCCCGTTTAGTGTTCCTGCAGTGTTCTTTTGGTGTTTCCCTTTGGCCTCTGTTCTTGGTGTTTCATACCACGCTCTCTTTGCCCTGCCTTTCCCTTGTGCTTTCCCTTGGCTGTTCTCTTGTTTTTGCCCTTGTGTTACTGTTGGCTGCTTGCTTTGCTTTTCTTTTTTTGGGGCTTTCTGTGGGCGTTCTGCTTCCATTTGCCTTTGGCTCTCTGGGATTTGCTGGGAGGCAGCGTTCATGTTAATGTTGGCCTGAAGCTGCACCTTAATGGGAGCTCTAGTGATAACTGCATTTGTCTGCAGAGTATCTGTAAGTAGAACCCTTTGTTTTTGTTTAAGTAACCTTAATTCTGATCCTAGTGCAAAATAGCACTTGTAAAGTAACTGCACCTCTACCCTTAGCAATAGCATTACTTCTATCCCTAATAGCATGAATTCTATCCTACTGCTCCCTTCCATCACAGTTAGTGTCATGTTCACAGTGTGGCACCTGCAGATGTGGGCAGCGCCTTCATTGCCGTGTCGTGTCCAACAGGTGCCAGCAGAGCCCCGAGAGATGCGCAGCTCCTGATGAGAACAGCGAGGAACAGAAACCTGCATTGCCTGGAACGCCTCGGAACTCAACTTTGCTGGCCGGGAATTGCCTGCCCAGCAGATAAGAGCAGCACACACTGACTGTGTTGGATCTGTTCCATACTGAGACCCAAGGTAACGTTCCAGAGCTCATTTCTGCACTTCAGTGCTTAATTTTTATTGCAGTGCCCTTCTTGCTGCTCCCAAATGCAGCCATTGCCTTTTGCCCCCCAAGTGCTGCCATCTCTTTCTGCCCCCCAAGTCCAGCCTGTGTGTCGTGCCCCATAAGTGCCGCCATCACGTTCTGCCCCCCAAGTGCAGCCATCACATTCTGCCCCCCAAGTTCGTTTCTGTTCCCCCATGGCTCCATTCAGTTCTTTATTGCTGCTGTTGCTCCTCCGTTGCAGTTCTGCGTTGTGTCCACAAGGCGGCGCTGTTGTAGCTCCCATTGCTGTTAATAGGGCTGATATGCAAAGGGAGATTCAGACTGCTGCTATTAATGTCCTCTATGGTCACTATGGGGTTTAATGGGGGCTATGGGGTTTTATGGGATCATTTGGGTACTCTATGGGGTTTAATGGGGCCTCAGGGTGTCCGATGGGGTTTAATGGGGTCTTATGGGATCCCTATGGGGGTTTAATAAGGGCCTATGGGATGTTATGGGGTCCTTATGGGGTTTAATGGGGTCTTCTGGGATATTTATGGGCCATGATGTGTGTGTATATGTGTGTGTATATATGTGTGCATATACCCCATAAGACCTCACTGGCCCCCATTAAACCCCATAGAGACCCAAAAGGACTCCATAGAGACCCCATAGGACCCATTTGAACCCCATAGCGACCCCATAGGCCCCATTTGGACCCCATAGGACCCCATAAGACCCTTTTGAACTCCATAGGACTCCATAGACACCCCATAAGACCCCATAGGCCTCCATTAAACCCCATAGAGACCTGATGTGTCCGTGTGTGTCCGTGTGTGTCCGTGTGTGTCCGTGTGTGTCCGTGTGTGTCCGTGTGTGTCCGTATAATGGCCTTATGTCCCATAGCTGGATGACGTTTTGTCCCTATGCTGTTCCTGTTGTGTGTTGGTGCCTTTATGAGCCATCCCTGCCTTATACCCCATATCCATCCTGTTGTTCCTATTGCAGTGCTGATGCCTTTATTAACCATCCCTTATACCCCATATCCATCCTGTTGTTCCTATTGCAGTGCTGATGCCTTTATTAATCCTCCCTGCTTTCCATCCTCACATGCTGCAGGTTGGATTCCTCCACTGAGTCCAGATTGTTGCCGCTCCGCATCCATGTGTGTCAGCTCAGCATCTGTGTGCACAATGAAACACCAGTCACCGATTGGCTGCAGGATCATCCCATTGGCTGCTGGACCCCATTGTGCACCACTGACCCCACTGTGTGCTGTAGGATCATCCCATTGGGTGTAAGATCATCCCATGGGCTGCAGGACCCCATTGTGTGCTGTAGGATCGTCCCATTGTGTGCTGTAGGATCGTCCCATTGTGTGCTGTAGGATCATCTATCTCCATCGTCATCACCTTCATCACCATAATAATGGCCTATTGCTAATTAATAATGCTCCATCACTAATACTACTCCATTGCTAATTAATATTATTCCATCACTAATAATTTGCCATTGGCAATTAATCATTCTCCATTGAGAATTAATAATAGTCCATCGATATTAATACTAAATCAGTAACTAATAATGCTCCATCATTACTTAATAACATTCCGTTGCTAATTACTAATAGTCCATTGCTAATAATGCTGAAATTCAATAATGATGCTGTAGTGCTTTAATAATGTTACATCGCTCATTAAGAATGCTCCATCAAATACTAATACTGCTCTATAGCTAATAAAGTTCCACTGGTATTAATAAGACTCCATTGCCAATAAATAAGACTCGACTGATAATAAATATAACTCCACAGCTAATTAGTAAGACCCAATTGCTAATAAATAAGAGTCCATTGCCAATATCTAAGACACCACTGCCAATAAATATAACTCCATTGCCAATAAATAAGGCTCCATTGCCGATCAGTAGGACTCCATTGTCAATAAATAAGACTCAATTGCTAATTAGTAAGACTATATTGCGAATAAATAAGATTCCACTCCTAATAAATAAGACTCCATTGCTTATAATTATGACTCCTTTTCTTGAAAAGAAGATTCCATTGCCACTAAGTAAGACTCCATTGCTAATTAAACATTCCTAATAAATAAGACTTCATTGTCAATAAATAAGACTCTATAAATAATATACCCTATGGGCCCCATTAAACCCTATGGGCTCTATTATAGCGCCGCCTTGTGGCCGCTATTGGTATTGCAGGCCCCATTAATCCCTATGGTCCCCATTAAACCCTATGGACCCCATTAAACCCTATGGGCTCCATTATAGCGCCACCTTGTGGCTGGTAATGGTATTGCAGGCCCCCATTATACCCTATGGGCCCCATTAAACCCTATGGGCTCTATTATAGCGCCACCTTGTGGCCGCTGAGGATATTGCAGCTCCCATTAAACCCTATGGTCCCGATTAAACCCTATGGGCTCCATTATAGCGCCGCCTTGTGGCTGTTAATAGTATTGCAGCCCCCATTATACCCTATGGGCCCCATTAAACCCTATGGGCCCCATTATACCCTATGGGCCCCATTATACCCTATGGGCCCCATTATATCCTATGGGCTCCATTATAGCGCCGCCTTGTGGCTGTTAATGGTATTGCAGGCCCCATTAAACCCTATGGGCTCCATTAAACCCTATGGGGTCCCATATAGCTTATGTTAGAGCGCCACCTGGTGGCCGCTTTTGGTATTGCAGGCCCCATTAATCCCTATGGTTTCCATTAAACCCTATGGACCCCATTAAACACTATGGGCTCCGTTATAGCGCCGCCTTGTGGCTGTTAATGGTATAGCAGGCCCCCATTATACCCTATGGGCCCCATTAAACCCTATGGGCTCCATTATAGCGCCGCCTTGTGGCTGTTAATAGTATTGCAGCCCCCATTATACCCTATGGGCCCCATTAAACCCTATGGGCCCCATTATACCCTATGGGCCCCATTATACCCTATGGGCTCCATTAAACCCTATGGGGTCCCATATAGCTTATGTTAGAGCGCCACCTGGTGGCCGCTTTTGGTATTGCAGCTCCCATTAAACCCTATGGTCCCGATTAAACCCTATGGGCTCCATTATAGCGCCGCCTTGTGGCTGTTAATGGTATTGCAGGCCCCCATTATATCTTATGGGCCCCATTAAACCCTATGGGCTCTATTATAGCGCCACCTTGTGGCCGCTGAGGGTATTGCAGCTCCCATTAAACCCTATGGTCCCGATTAAACCGTATGGGCTCCATTATAGCGCCGCCTTGTGGCTGTTAATGGTATTGCAGGCCCCCATTATACCCTATGGGCTCCATTAAACCCTATGGGCTCCATTATAGCGCCGCCTTGTGGCTGTTAATGGTATTGCAGGCCCCCATTATAAGTATAGGGAGGGGCGTGGCTTAGTGCCTCATTAGCATACGAGGCCCCGCCCACGTATGAGACTTGAAGGGGGCGGAGCTTCATGCCTCATTAGCCTAGAGCAGTCAAGCTTCGGCCCTTTGGGGGTGTGGCTTCAGTCCTCATTAGCATACGACACTGAGGCCCCGCCCCTTTGGACTCGAGCCTATTGTGGGCGTGGATTCCTAGCTCATTAGCATATAGTAAGTAGGCGTGGCTTCGAGCCTCATTAGCATGCGATACTGAGGCTCCGCCCCTTTAGGCACAAGCCCATTGGGGGCGTGGCTTCATGCCTCATTAGTATACAGTAGTGAGGCTCCGCCCCTTTGGGGGCGTGGCTTCACACCTCATTAGCATACGGTGATAAGGCCCCGCCCCTTTCTTCTTGAGGGGGCGTGGCTCAAGCCTGGAAGGGGCGGGGCTTCAGTCCTCATTAGCATATAATAACTAGGTCCCGCCCCCTTGGATAAGCTCATTAGCATACGGCAATGAGGCTCCGCCCCTTTGGACTCCAGCCTACCGGGGGTGTGGCTTCATGGCTCATTAGCATATGGGGCTCTGCCCCTTTAGACTGGAGACTGCAGACCCCATTAAACCCTATGGGCCCCATTAAACCCTATGGGCCCCATTAAACCCTATGAGCTCTATTATACCCTATGGGCCCCATTATACCCTATGGGCCCCATTATATCCTATGGGCTCCATTATAGCGCCGCCTTGTGGCTGTTAATGGTATTGCAGGCCCCATTAAACCCTATGGGCTCCATTAAACCCTATGGGGTCCCATATAGCTTATGTTAGAGCGCCACCTGGTGGCCGCTTTTGGTATTGCAGGCCCCATTAATCCCTATGGTTTCCATTAAACCCTATGGACCCCATTAAACACTATGGGCTCCGTTATAGCGCCGCCTTGTGGCTGTTAATGGTATAGCAGGCCCCCATTATACCCTATGGGCCCCATTAAACCCTATGGGCTCCATTATAGCGCCGCCTTGTGGCTGTTAATAGTATTGCAGCCCCCATTATACCCTATGGGCCCCATTAAACCCTATGGGCCCCATTATACCCTATGGGCCCCATTATACCCTATGGGCTCCATTAAACCCTATGGGGTCCCATATAGCTTATGTTAGAGCGCCACCTGGTGGCCGCTTTTGGTATTGCAGCTCCCATTAAACCCTATGGTCCCGATTAAACCCTATGGGCTCCATTATAGCGCCGCCTTGTGGCTGTTAATGGTATTGCAGGCCCCCATTATATCTTATGGGCCCCATTAAACCCTATGGGCTCTATTATAGCGCCACCTTGTGGCCGCTGAGGGTATTGCAGCTCCCATTAAACCCTATGGTCCCGATTAAACCGTATGGGCTCCATTATAGCGCCGCCTTGTGGCTGTTAATGGTATTGCAGGCCCCCATTATACCCTATGGGCTCCATTAAACCCTATGGGCTCCATTATAGCGCCGCCTTGTGGCTGTTAATGGTATTGCAGGCCCCCATTATAAGTATAGGGAGGGGCGTGGCTTAGTGCCTCATTAGCATACGAGGCCCCGCCCACGTATGAGACTTGAAGGGGGCGGAGCTTCATGCCTCATTAGCCTAGAGCAGTCAAGCTTCGGCCCTTTGGGGGTGTGGCTTCAGTCCTCATTAGCATACGACACTGAGGCCCCGCCCCTTTGGACTCGAGCCTATTGTGGGCGTGGATTCCTAGCTCATTAGCATATAGTAAGTAGGCGTGGCTTCGAGCCTCATTAGCATGCGATACTGAGGCTCCGCCCCTTTAGGCACAAGCCCATTGGGGGCGTGGCTTCATGCCTCATTAGTATACAGTAGTGAGGCTCCGCCTATTTGGGGGCGTGGCTTCACACCTCATTAGCATACGGTGATAAGGCCACGCCCCTTTCTTCTTGAGGGGGCGTGGCTCAAGCCTGGAAGGGGCGGGGCTTCAGTCCTCATTAGCATATAATAACTAGGTCCCGCCCCCTTGGATAAGCTCATTAGCATACGGCAATGAGGCTCCGCCCCTTTGGACTCCAGCCTACCGGGGGTGTGGCTTCATGGCTCATTAGCATATGGGGCTCTGCCCCTTTAGACTGGAGACTGCAGACCCCATTAAACCCTATGGGCCCCATTAAACCCTATGGGCCCCATTAAACCCTATGAGCTCTATTATAGCGCCGCCTTGTGGCTGTTAATGGTATTGCAGGCCCCCATTATATCCTATGGGCCCCATTAAACCCTATGGGCTCTATTATAGCGCCACCTTGTGGCCGCTGAGGGTATTGCAGCTCCCATTAAACCCTATGGTCCCGATTAAACCCTATGGGCTCCATTATAGCGCCGCCTTGTGGCTGTTAATGGTATTGCAGGCCCCCATTAAACCCTAAGGGCCCCATTAAACCTATGGGCCCCTTTATAGCGCCGCCTTGTGGCTGTTTATGGTATTGCAGCCTCCATTAATCCCTATCGTCCCCATTAAACCCTATGGACCCCATTAAACCCTATGGGCTCCGTTAAGCGCCGCCTTGTGGCTGTTAATGGTATTGCAGCCCCCAATATATCCTATGGGCCCCATTAAAACCTATGGGCCCCATTAAACCCTATGCACTCCATTATAGCGCCGCCTTGTGGCTGTTAATGGTATTGCAGGCCCCCATTATAAGTATAGGGAGGGGCGTGGCTTAGTGCCTCATTAGCATACGAGGCCCCGCCCCTTTGGACTCCAGCCTATTGGGGGCGTGGCTTCATGGTTCATTAGCATATGAGACTGAGGCTCCGCCCCTTTGGATTCAAGCCTATTGGGGGCGTGGCTTCAAGCCTCATTAGCATATGAGGCCCCGCCCACTAATGATACCTGTATCTAGATGGGGCGGAGCTTCATGCCTCATTTGCATACGATTCTGAGGCCCCGCCCGATTGGACTTAAGCCTATTGGGGGCGTGGCTTTGTGTCTCATTAGCATACAGTAGTGAGGCTCCGCCCCTTTGGGGGCGTGGCTTCATAACTCATTAGCATACGATGATAAGGCCCCGCCCATTTAGGCTCGAGGGGGCGTGGCTTCACACCTCATTAGCATACGGTGATAAGGCCCCGCCCCTTTCTTCTTGAGGGGGCGTGGCTCAAGCCTGGAAGGGGCGGGGCTTCAGTCCTCATTAGCATATAATAACTAGGTCCCGCCCCCTTGGATAAGCTCATTAGCATACGGCAATGAGGCTCCGCCCCTTTGGACTCCAGCCTACCGGGGGTGTGGCTTCATGGCTCATTAGCATATGGGGCTCTGCCCCTTTAGACTGGAGACTGCAGACCCCATTAAACCCTATGGGCCCCATTAAACCCTATGGGCCCCATTAAACCCTATGAGCTCTATTATAGCGCCACCTTGTGGCTGTTAATGGTATTGCAGCTCCCATTAAACCCTATGGGCCCGATTAAACCCTATGGACTCCATTATAGCGCCGCCTTGTGGCTGTTAATGTTATTGCAGGCCCCCATTATATCCTATGGGCCCCATTAAACCCTATGGGCTCTATTATAGCGCCGCCTTGTGGCTGTTTATGGTATTGCAGCCTCCATTAATCCCTATCGTCCCCATTAAACCCTAAGGACCCCATTAAACCCTATGGGCTCCGTTAAGCGCCGCCTTGTGGCTGTTAATGGTATTGCAGCCCCCATTATATCCTATGGGCCCCATTAAAACCTATGGGCCCCATTAAACCCTATGGACTCCATTATAGCGCCGCCTTGTGGCTGTTAATGGTATTGCAGCCCCCATTATATCCTATGGGCCCCATTAAACCCTATGGGCTCTATTATAGCGCCACCTTGTGGCCGCTGAGGGTATTGCAGCTCCCATTATACCCTATGGGCCCCATTAAACCCTATGGGCTCCATTATAGCGCCGCCTTGTGGCTGTTAATGGTATTGCAGGCCCCCATTATATCCTATGGGCCCCATTAAACCCTATGGGATCTATTATAGCGCCGCCTTGTGGCCGCTGAGGGTATTGCAGCTCCCATTAAACCCTATGGGCCCCATTAAACCCTATGGGCTCCATTATAGCGCCGCCTTGTGGCTGTTAATGGTATTGCAGGCCCCCTTATACCCTATGGGCTCCATTAAACCCTATGGGCTCCATTATTGCGCCGCCTTGTGGCTGGTAATGGTATTGCAGCTCCCATTAAACCCTATGGGCCCGATTAAACCCTATGGACTCCATTATAGCGCCGCCTTGTGGCTGTTAATGGTATTGCAGGCCCCCATTATATCCTATGGGCCCCATTAAACCCTATGGGCTTTATTATAGCGCCACCTTGTGGCTGTTAATGGTATTGCAGGCCCCCATTATATCCTATGGGCCCCATTAAACCCTATGGGCTCCATTATAGCGCCGCCTTGTGGCTGTTAATGGTATTGCAGGCCCCCATTATACCCTATGGGCTCCATTAAACCCTATGGGCTCTATTATAGCGCCGCCTTGTGGCTGTTAATGGTATTGCAGGCCCCCATTATAAGTATAGGGAGGGGCGTGGCTTAGTGCCTCATTAGCATACGAGGCCCCGCCCCTTTGGACTCCAGCCTATTGGGGGCGTGGCTTCATGGTTCATTAGCATATGAGACTGAGGCTCCACCCCTTTGGATTCAAGCCTATTGGGAGCGTGGCTTCAAGCCTCATTAGCATATGAGGCCCCGCCCACTAATGATACCTGTATCTAGATGGGGCGGAGCTTCATGCCTCATTTGCATACGATTCTGAGGCCCCGCCCCATTGGACTTAAGCCTATTGGGGGCGTGGCTTTGTGTCTCATTAGCATACGAGGCCCCGCCCACGTATGAGACTTGAAGGGGGCGGAGCTTCATGCCTCATTAGTCTAGAGCAGTGAAGCTCCGCCCCTTTGGGGGTGTGGCTTCACACCTCATTAGCATACGACACTGAGGCCCCGCCCCTTTGGACTCGAGCCTATTGTGGGCGTGGATTCCTAGCTCATTAGCATATAGTAAGTAGGCGTGGCTTCGTGCCTCATTAGCATACGATACGGAGGCTCCGCCCCTTTAGGCACAAGCCCATTGGGGGCGTGGCTTCATGCCTCATTAGCATACAGTAGTGAGGCTCCGCCCCTTTGGGGGCGTGGCTTCATAACTCATTAGCATACGATGATAAGGCCCCGCCCCTTTAGGCTCGAGGGGGCGTGGCTTCACACCTCATTAGCATACGGTGATAAGGCCCCGCCCCTTTCTTCTTGAGGGGGCGTGGCTCAAGCCTGGAAGGGGCGGGGCTTCAGTCCTCATTAGCATATAATAACTAGGTCCCGCCCCCTTGGATAAGCTCATTAGCATACGGCAATGAGGCTCCGTCCCTTTGGACTCCAGCCTACCGGGGGTGTGGCTTCATGGCTCATTAGCATATGGGGCTCTGCCCCTTTAGACTGGAGACTGCAGACCCCATTAAACCCTATGGGCCCCATTAAACCCTATGGGCCCCATTAAACCCTATGAGCTCCATTATAGCGCCGCCTTGTGGCTGTTAATGGTATTGCAGGCCCCCATTATATCCTATGGGCCCCATTAAACCCTATGGGTTCTATTATAGCGCCACCTTGTGGCCGCTGAGGGTATTGCAGGCTCCCATTAAACCCTATGGGCCCCATTAAACCCTATGGGCTCCATTATAGCGCCGCCGTGTGGCTGTTAATGGTATTGCAGGCCCCCATTATACCCTATGGGCTCCATTAAACCCTATGGGCTCCATTATAGCGCCGCCTTGTGGCTGTTAATGGTATTGCAGGCCCCCATTATACCCTATGGGCTCCATTAAACCCTATGGGCTCCATTATAGCGCCGCCTTGTGGCTGTTAATGGTATTGCAGGCCCCCATTATAAGTATAGAGAGGGGCGTAGCTTAGTGCCTCATTAGCATACGAGGCCCCGCCCCTTTGGACTCCAGCCTATTGGGGGCGTGGCTTCATGGTTCATTAGCATATGAGACTGAGGCTCCGCCCCTTTGGATTCAAGCCTATTGGGGGCGTGGCTTCAAGCCTCATTAGCATATGAGGCCCCGCCCACTAATGATACCTGTTTCTAGATTAGGCGGAGCTTCATGCCTCATTTGCATACGATTCTGAGGCCCCGCCCCATTGGACTTAAGCCTATTGGGGGCGTGGCTTTGTGTCTCATTAGCATACGAGGCCCCGCCCACGTATGAGACTTGAAGGGGGCGGAGCTTCATGCCTCATTAGTCTAGAGCAGTGAAGCTCCGCCCCTTTGGGGGTGTGGCTTCAGTCCTCATTAGCATACGACACTGAGGCCCCGCCCCTTTGGACTCGAGCCTATTGTGGGCGTGGATTCCTAGCTCATTAGCATAATGTAAGTAGGCGTGGCTTCGTGCCTCATTAGCATACGATACGGAGGCTCCGCCCCTTTAGGCACAAGCCCATTGGGGGCGTGGCTTCATGCCTCATTAGCATACAGTAGTGAGGCTCCGCCCCTTTGGGGGCGTGGCTTCATTACTCATTAGCATACGATGATAAGGGCCCGCCCCTTTAGGCTCGAGGGGGCGTGGCTTCACACCTCATTAGCATACGGTGATAAGGCCCCGCCCCTTTCTTCTTGAGGGGGCGTGGCTCAAGCCAGGAAGGGGCGGGGCTTCAGTCCTCATTTGCATATAATAACTAGGTCCCGCCCCCTTGGATAAGCTCATTAGTATACGGCAATGAGGCTCCGCCCCTTTGGAATCCAGCCTACCGGGGGTGTGGCTTCATGGCTCATTAGCATATGGGGCTCTGCCCCTTTAGACTGGAGACTGCAGACCCCATTAAACCCTATGGGCCCCATTAAACCCTATGGGCCCCATTAAACCCTATGAGCTCTATTATAGCGCCGCCTTGTGGCTGTTAATGGTATTGCAGGCCCCCATTATATCCTATGGGCCCCATTAAACCCTATGGGCTCTATTATAGCGCCGCCTTGTGGCTGTTTATGGTATTGCAGCCTCCATTAATCCCTATCGTCCCCATTAAACCCTATGGACCCCATTAAACCCTATGGGCTCCGTTAAGCGCCGCCTTGTGGCTGTTAATGGTATTGCAGCCCCCATTATATCTTATGGGCCCCATTAAAACCTATGGGCCCCATTAAACCCTATGGACTCCATTATAGCGCCGCCTTGTGGCTGTTAATGGTATTGCAGGCCCCCATTATATCCTATGGGCCCCATTAAACCCTATGGGCTCTATTATAGCGCCACCTTGTGGCCGCTGAGGGTATTGCAGCTCCCATTATACCCTATGGTCCCGATAAAACCCTATGGGCTCCATTATAGCGCCGCCTTGTGGCTGTTAATGGTATTGCAGGCCCCCATTATAAGTATAGGGAGGGGCGTGGCTTAGTGCCTCATTAGCATACGAGGCCCCGCCCCTTTGGACTCCAGCCTATTGGGGGCGTGGCTTCATGGTTCATTAGCATATGAGACTGAGGCTCCGCCCCTTTGGATTCAAGCCTATTGGGGGCGTGGCTTCAAGCCTCATTAGCATATGAGGCCCCGCCCACTAATGATACCTGTATCTAGATGGGGCGGAGCTTCATGCCTCATTTGCATACGATTCTGAGGCCCCGCCCCATTGGACTTAAGCCTATTGGGGGCGTGGCTTTGTGTCTCATTAGCATACAGTAGTGAGGCTCCGCCCCTTTGGGGGCGTGGCTTCATAACTCATTAGCATACAATGATAAGGGCCCGCCCATTTAGGCTCGAGGGGGCGTGGCTTCACACCTCATTAGCATACGGTGATAAGGCCCCGCCCCTTTCTTCTTGAGGGGGCGTGGCTCAAGCCTGGAAGGGGCGGGGCTTCAGTCCTCATTAGCATATAATAACTAGGTCCCGCCCCCTTGGATAAGCTCATTAGCATACGGCAATGAGGCTCCGCCCCTTTGGACTCCAGCCTACCGGGGGTGTGGCTTCATGGCTCATTAGCATATGGGGCTCTGCCCCTTTAGACTGGAGACTGCAGACCCCATTAAACCCTATGGGCCCCATTAAACCCTATGGGCCCCATTAAACCCTATGAGCTCTATTATAGCGCCACCTTGTGGCTGTTAATGGTATTGCAGCTCCCATTAAACCCTATGGGCCCGATTAAACCCTATGGACTCCATTATAGCGCCGCCTTGTGGCTGTTAATGTTATTGCAGGCCCCCATTATATCCTATGGGCCCCATTAAACCCTATGGGCTCTATTATAGCGCCACCTTGTGGCCGCTGAGGGTATTGCAGCTCCCATTAAACCCTATGGTCCCGATTAAACCCTATGGGCTCCATTATTGCGCCGCCTTGTGGCTGTTAATGGTATTGCAGGCCCCCATTATACCCTATGGGCCCCATTAAACCCTATGGTCCCGATTAAACCCTATGGGCTCCATTATTGCGCCGCCTTGTGGCTGTTAATGGTATTGCAGCCCCCATTATACCCTATGGGCCCCATTAAACCCTATGGGCTCCATTATAGCGCCGCCTTGTCGCTGTTAATGGTATTGCAGGCCCCCATTATACCCTATGGGCCCCATTAAACCCTATGGGCTCCATTATAGCGCCGCCTTGTGGCTGTTAATGGTATTGCAGGCCCCCATTATAAGTATAGGGAGGGGCGTGGCTTAGTGCCTCATTAGCATACGAGGCCCCGCCCCTTTGGACTCCAGACTATTGGGGGCGTGGATTCCTAGCTCATTAGCATATAGTAAGTAGGCGTGGCTTCGTGCCTCATTAGCATACGATACTGAGGCTCCGCCCCTTTAGGCACAAGCCAATTGGGGGCGTGGCTTCATGCCTCATTAGCATACAGTAGTGAGGCTCCGCCCCTTTGGGGGCGTGGCTTCATAACTCATTAGCATACGATGATAAGGGCCCGCCCATTTAGGCTCGAGGGGGCGTGGCTTCACACCTCATTAGCATACGGTGATAAGGCCACGCCCCTTTCTTCTTGAGGGGGCGTGTCTCAAGCCTGGAAGGGGCGGGGCTTCAGTCCTCATTAGCATATAATAACTAGGTCCCGCCCCCTTGGATAAGCTCATTAGCATACGGCAATGAGGCTCCGCCCCTTTGGACTCCAGCCTACCGGGGGTGTGGCTTCATGGCTCATTATCATATGGGGCTCTGCCCCTTTAGACTGGAGACTGCAGACCCCATTAAACCCTATGGGCCCCATTAAACCCTATGGGCCCCATTAAACCCTATGAGCTCTATTATAGCGCCGCCTTGTGGCCGCTGAGGGTATTGCAGCTCCCATTATACCCTATGGTCCCGATAAAACCCTATGGGCTCCATTATAGCGCCGCCTTGTGGCTGTTAATGGTATTGCAGGCCCCCATTATAAGTATAGGGAGAGGCGTGGCTTAGTGCCTCATTAGCATACGAGGCCCCGCCCCTTTGGACTCCAGCCTATTGGGGGCGTGGCTTCATGGTTCATTAGCATATGAGACTGAGGCTCCGCCCCTTTGGATTCAAGCCTATTGGGGGCGTGGCTTCAAGCCTCATTAGCATATGAGGCCCCGCCCACTAATGATACCTGTATCTAGATGGGGCGGAGCTTCATGCCTCATTTGCATACGATTCTGAGGCCCCGCCCCATTGGACTTAAGCCTATTGGGGGCGTGGCTTTGTGTCTCATTAGCATACAGTAGTGAGGCTCCGCCCCTTTGGGGGCGTGGCTTCATAACTCATTAGCATACGATGATAAGGGCCCGCCCATTTAGGCTCGAGGGGGCGTGGCTTCACACCTCATTAGCATACGGTGATAAGGCCCCGCCCCTTTCTTCTTGAGGGGGCGTGGCTCAAGCCTGGAAGGGGCGGGGCTTCAGTCCTCATTAGCATATAATAACTAGGTCCCGCCCCCTTGGATAAGCTCATTAGCATACGGCAATGAGGCTCCGCCCCTTTGGACTCCAGCCTACCGGGGGTGTGGCTTCATGGCTCATTAGCATATGGGGCTCTGCCCCTTTAGACTGGAGACTGCAGACCCCATTAAACCCTATGGGCCCCATTAAACCCTATGGGCCCCATTAAACCCTATGAGCTCTATTATAGCGCCACCTTGTGGCTGTTAATGGTATTGCAGCTCCCATTAAACCCTATGGGCCCGATTAAACCCTATGGACTCCATTATAGCGCCGCCTTGTGGCTGTTAATGTTATTGCAGGCCCCCATTATATCCTATGGGCCCCATTAAACCCTATGGGCTCTATTATAGCGCCACCTTGTGGCCGCTGAGGGTATTGCAGCTCCCATTAAACCCTATGGTCCCGATTAAACCCTATGGGCTCCATTATTGCGCCGCCTTGTGGCTGTTAATGGTATTGCAGGCCCCCATTATACCCTATGGGCCCCATTAAACCCTATGGTCCCGATTAAACCCTATGGGCTCCATTATTGCGCCGCCTTGTGGCTGTTAATGGTATTGCAGCCCCCATTATACCCTATGGGCCCCATTAAACCCTATGGGCTCCATTATAGCGCCGCCTTGTCGCTGTTAATGGTATTGCAGGCCCCCATTATACCCTATGGGCCCCATTAAACCCTATGGGCTCCATTATAGCGCCGCCTTGTGGCTGTTAATGGTATTGCAGGCCCCCATTATAAGTATAGGGAGGGGCGTGGCTTAGTGCCTCATTAGCATACGAGGCCCCGCCCCTTTGGACTCCAGACTATTGGGGGCGTGGATTCCTAGCTCATTAGCATATAGTAAGTAGGCGTGGCTTCGTGCCTCATTAGCATACGATACTGAGGCTCCGCCCCTTTAGGCACAAGCCAATTGGGGGCGTGGCTTCATGCCTCATTAGCATACAGTAGTGAGGCTCCGCCCCTTTGGGGGCGTGGCTTCATAACTCATTAGCATACGATGATAAGGGCCCGCCCATTTAGGCTCGAGGGGGCGTGGCTTCACACCTCATTAGCATACGGTGATAAGGCCACGCCCCTTTCTTCTTGAGGGGGCGTGTCTCAAGCCTGGAAGGGGCGGGGCTTCAGTCCTCATTAGCATATAATAACTAGGTCCCGCCCCCTTGGATAAGCTCATTAGCATACGGCAATGAGGCTCCGCCCCTTTGGACTCCAGCCTACCGGGGGTGTGGCTTCATGGCTCATTATCATATGGGGCTCTGCCCCTTTAGACTGGAGACTGCAGACCCCATTAAACCCTATGGGCCCCATTAAACCCTATGGGCCCCATTAAACCCTATGAGCTCTATTATAGCGCCGCCTTGTGGCCGCTGAGGGTATTGCAGCTCCCATTATACCCTATGGTCCCGATAAAACCCTATGGGCTCCATTATAGCGCCGCCTTGTGGCTGTTAATGGTATTGCAGGCCCCCATTATAAGTATAGGGAGAGGCGTGGCTTAGTGCCTCATTAGCATACGAGGCCCCGCCCCTTTGGACTCCAGCCTATTGGGGGCGTGGCTTCATGGTTCATTAGCATATGAGACTGAGGCTCCGCCCCTTTGGATTCAAGCCTATTGGGGGCGTGGCTTCAAGCCTCATTAGCATATGAGGCCCCGCCCACTAATGATACCTGTATCTAGATGGGGCGGAGCTTCATGCCTCATTTGCATACGATTCTGAGGCCCCGCCCCATTGGACTTAAGCCTATTGGGGGCGTGGCTTTGTGTCTCATTAGCATACAGTAGTGAGGCTCCGCCCCTTTGGGGGCGTGGCTTCATAACTCATTAGCATACGATGATAAGGGCCCGCCCATTTAGGCTCGAGGGGGCGTGGCTTCACACCTCATTAGCATACGGTGATAAGGCCACGCCCCTTTCTTCTTGAGGGGGCGTGGCTCAAGCCTGGAAGGGGCGGGGCTTCAGTCCTCATTAGCATATAATAACTAGGTCCCGCCCCCTTGGATAAGCTCATTAGCATACGGCAATGAGGCTCCGCCCCTTTGGACTCCAGCCTACCGGGGGTGTGGCTTCATGGCTCATTAGCATATGGGGCTCTGCCCCTTTAGACTGGAGACTGCAGACCCCATTAAACCCTATGGGCCCCATTAAACCCTATGGGCCCCATTAAACCCTATGAGCTCTATTATAGCGCCACCTTGTGGCTGTTAATGGTATTGCAGCTCCCATTAAACCCTATGGGCCCGATTAAACCCTATGGACTCCATTATAGCGCCGCCTTGTGGCTGTTAATGTTATTGCAGGCCCCCATTATATCCTATGGGCCCCATTAAACCCTATGGGCTCTATTATAGCGCCACCTTGTGGCCGCTGAGGGTATTGCAGCTCCCATTAAACCCTATGGTCCCGATTAAACCCTATGGGCTCCATTATTGCGCCGCCTTGTGGCTGTTAATGGTATTGCAGGCCCCCATTATACCCTATGGGCCCCATTAAACCCTATGGTCCCGATTAAACCCTATGGGCTCCATTACTGCGCCGCCTTGTGGCTGTTAATGGTATTGCAGCCCCCATTATATCCTATGGGCCCCATTAAACCCTATGGGCTCCATTATAGCGCCGCCTTGTCGCTGTTAATGGTATTGCAGGCCCCCATTATACCCTATGGGCCCCATTAAACCCTATGGGCTCCATTATAGCGCCGCCTTGTGGCTGTTAATGGTATTGCAGGCCCCCATTATAAGTATAGGGAGGGGCGTGGCTTAGTGCCTCATTAGCATACGAGGCCCCGCCCCTTTGGACTCCAGACTATTGGGGGCGTGGATTCCTAGCTCATTAGCATATAGTAAGTAGGCGTGGCTTCGTGCCTCATTAGCATACGATACTGAGGCTCCGCCCCTTTAGGCACAAGCCCATTGGGGGCGTGGCTTCATGCCTCATTAGCATACTGTAGCGAAGCTCCGCCCCTTTGGGGGCGTGGCTTCATAACTCACTAGCATACGATGATAAGGCCCCGCCCCTTTAGGCTCGAGGGGGCGTGGCTTCACACCTCATTGGCATACGGTGATAAGGCCACGCCCCTTTCTTCTTGAGGGGGCGTGGCTCAAGCCTGGAAGGGGCGGGGCTTCAGTCCTCATTAGCATATAATAACTAGGTCCCGCCCCCTTGGATAAGCTCATTAGCATACGGCAATGAGGCTCCGCCCCTTTGGACTCCAGCCTACCGGGGGTGTGGCTTCATGGCTCATTATCATATGGGGCTCTGCCCCTTTAGACTGGAGACTGCAGACCCCATTAAACCCTATGGGCCCCATTAAACCCTATGGGCCCCATTAAACCCTATGAGCTCTATTATAGCGCCGCCTTGTGGCTGTTAATGGTATTGCAGGCCCCCATTATATCCTATGGGCCCCATTAAACCCTATGGGCTCTATTATAGCGCCGCCTTGTGGCTGTTTATGGTATTGCAGCCTCCATTAATCCCTATCGTCCCCATTAAACCCTATGGACCCCATTAAACCCTATGGGCTCCGTTAAGCGCCGCCTTGTGGCTGTTAATGGTATTGCAGCCCCCATTATATCTTATGGGCCCCATTAAAACCTATGGGCCCCATTAAACCCTATGGACTCCATTATAGCGCCGCCTTGTGGCTGTTAATGGTATTGCAGGCCCCCATTATATCCTATGGGCCCCATTAAACCCTATGGGCTCTATTATAGCGCCACCTTGTGGCCGCTGAGGGTATTGCAGCTCCCATTATACCCTATGGTCCCGATAAAACCCTATGGGCTCCATTATAGCGCCGCCTTGTGGCTGTTAATGGTATTGCAGGCCCCCATTATAAGTATAGGGAGAGGCGTGGCTTAGTGCCTCATTAGCATACGAGGCCCCGCCCCTTTGGACTCCAGCCTATTGGGGGCGTGGCTTCATGGTTCATTAGCATATGAGACTGAGGCTCCGCCCCTTTGGATTCAAGCCTATTGGGGGCGTGGCTTCAAGCCTCATTAGCATATGAGGCCCCGCCCACTAATGATACCTGTATCTAGATGGGGCGGAGCTTCATGCCTCATTTGCATACGATTCTGAGGCCCCGCCCCATTGGACTTAAGCCTATTGGGGGCGTGGCTTTGTGTCTCATTAGCATACAGTAGTGAGGCTCCGCCCCTTTGGGGGCGTGGCTTCATAACTCATTAGCATACGATGATAAGGGCCCGCCCATTTAGGCTCGAGGGGGCGTGGCTTCACACCTCATTAGCATACGGTGATAAGGCCCCGCCCCTTTCTTCTTGAGGGGGCGTGGCTCAAGCCTGGAAGGGGCGGGGCTTCAGTCCTCATTAGCATATAATAACTAGGTCCCGCCCCCTTGGATAAGCTCATTAGCATACGGCAATGAGGCTCCGCCCCTTTGGACTCCAGCCTACCGGGGGTGTGGCTTCATGGCTCATTAGCATATGGGGCTCTGCCCCTTTAGACTGGAGACTGCAGACCCCATTAAACCCTATGGGCCCCATTAAACCCTATGGGCCCCATTAAACCCTATGAGCTCTATTATAGCGCCACCTTGTGGCTGTTAATGGTATTGCAGCTCCCATTAAACCCTATGGGCCCGATTAAACCCTATGGACTCCATTATAGCGCCGCCTTGTGGCTGTTAATGTTATTGCAGGCCCCCATTATATCCTATGGGCCCCATTAAACCCTATGGGCTCTATTATAGCGCCACCTTGTGGCCGCTGAGGGTATTGCAGCTCCCATTAAACCCTATGGTCCCGATTAAACCCTATGGGCTCCATTATTGCGCCGCCTTGTGGCTGTTAATGGTATTGCAGGCCCCCATTATACTCTATGGGCCCCATTAAACCCTATGGTCCCGATTAAACCCTATGGGCTCCATTATTGCGCCGCCTTGTGGCTGTTAATGGTATTGCAGCCCCCATTATATCCTATGGGCCCCATTAAACCCTATGGGCTCCATTATAGCGCCGCCTTGTCGCTGTTAATGGTATTGCAGGCCCCCATTATACCCTATGGGCCCCATTAAACCCTATGGGCTCCATTATAGCGCCGCCTTGTGGCTGTTAATGGTATTGCAGGCCCCCATTATACCCTATGGGCTCCATTAAACCCTATGGGCTCTATTATAGCGCCGCCTTGTGGCTGTTAATGGTATTGCAGGCCCCCATTATAAGTATAGGGAGGGGCGTGGCTTAGTGCCTCATTAGCATACGAGGCCCCGCCCCTTTGGACTCCAGCCTATTGGGGGCGTGGCTTCATGGTTCATTAGCATATGAGACTGAGGCTCCGCCCCTTTGGATTCAAGCCTATTGGGAGCGTGGCTTCAAGCCTCATTAGCATATGAGGCCCCGCCCACTAATGATACCTGTATCTAGATGGGGCGGAGCTTCATGCCTCATTTGCATACGATTCTGAGGCCCCGCCCGATTGGACTTAAGCCTATTGGGGGCGTGGCTTTGTGTCTCATTAGCATACGAGGCCCCGCCCACGTATGAGACTTGAAGGGGGCGGAGCTTCATGCCTCATTAGTCTAGAGCAGTGAAGCTCCGCCCCTTTGGGGGTGTGGCTTCAGTCCTCATTAGCATACGACACTGAGGCCCCGCCCCTTTGGACTCGAGCCTATTGTGGGCGTGGATTCCTAGCTCATTAGCATATAGTAAGTAGGCGTGGCTTCGTGCCTCATTAGCATACGATACGGAGGCTCCGCCCCTTTAGGCACAAGCCCATTGGGGGCGTGGCTTCATGCCTCATTAGCGTACAGTAGTGAGGCTCCGCCCCTTTGGGGGCGTGGCTTCATAACTCATTAGCATACGATGATAAGGGCCCGCCCATTTAGGCTCGAGGGGGCGTGGCTTCACACCTCATTAGCATACGGTGATAAGGCCACGCCCCTTTCTTCTTGAGGGGGCGTGGCTCAAGCCTGGAAGGGGCGGGGCTTCAGTCCTCATTTGCATATAATAACTAGGTCCCGCCCCCTTGGATAAGCTCATTAGCATACGACAATGAGGCTCCGCCCCTTTGGACTCCAGCCTACCGGGGGTGTGGCTTCATGGCTCATTAGCATATGGGGCTCTGCCCCTTTAGACTGGAGACTGCAGACCCCATTAAACCCTATGGGCCCCATTAAACCCTATGGGCCCCATTAAACCCTATGAGCTCTATTATAGCGCCGCCTTGTGGCTGTTAATGGTATTGCAGGCCCCCATTATATCCTATGGGCCCCATTAAACCCTATGGACTCCATTATAGCGCCGCCTTGTGGCCGCTGAGGGTATTGCAGCTCCCATTAAACCCTATGGGCCCCATTAAACCCTATGGGCTCCATTATAGCGCCGCCTTGTGGCTGTTAATGGTATTGCAGGCCCCCTTATACCCTATGGGCTCCATTAAACCCTATGGGCTCCATTATAGCGCCGCCTTGTGGCTGTTAATGGTATTGCAGCTCCCATTAAACCCTATGGGCCCGATTAAACCCTATGGACTCCATTATAGCGCCGCCTTGTGGCTGTTAATGGTATTGCAGGCCCCCATTATATCCTATGGGCCCCATTAAACCCTATGGGCTCTATTATAGCGCCGCCTTGTGGCTGTTAATGGTATTGCAGGCCCCCATTATACCCTATGGGCCCCATTAAACCCTATGGGCTCTATTATAGCGCCACCTTGTGGCCGCTGAGGGTATTGCAGCTCCCATTAAACCCTATGGGCCCCATTAAACCCTATGGGCTCCATTATAGCGCCGCCTTGTGGCTGTTAATGGTATTGCAGGCCCCCATTATACCCTATGGGCTCCATTAAACCCTATGGGCTCCATTATAGCGCCGCCTTGTGGCTGTTAATGGTATTGCAGGCCCCCATTATAAGTATAGGGAGGGGCGTGGCTTAGTGCCTCATTAGCATACGAGGCCCCGCCCCTTTGGACTCCAGCCTATTGGGGGCGTGGCTTCATGGTTCATTAGCATATGAGACTGAGGCTCCGCCCCTTTGGATTCAAGCCTATTGGGAGCGTGGCTTCAAGCCTCATTAGCATATGAGGCCCCGCCCACTAATGATACCTGTATCTAGATGGGGCGGAGCTTCAAGCCTCATTTGCATACGATTCTGAGGCCCCGCCCCATTGGACTTAAGCCTATTGGGGGCGTGGCTTTGTGTCTCATTAGCATACGAGGCCCCGCCCACGTATGAGACTTGAAGGGGGCGGAGCTTCATGCCTCATTAGTCTAGAGCAGTGAAGCTCCGCCCCTTTGGGGGTGTGGCTTCACACCTCATTAGCATACGACACTGAGGCCCCGCCCCTTTGGACTCGAGCCTATTGTGGGCGTGGATTCCTAGCTCATTAGCATAATGTAAGTAGGCGTGGCTTCGTGCCTCATTAGCATACGATACGGAGGCTCCGCCCCTTTAGGCACAAGCCAATTGGGGGCGTGGCTTCATGCCTCATTAGCATACAGTAGTGAGGCTCCGCCCCTTTGGGGGCGTGGCTTCATAACTCATTAGCATACGATGATAAGGGCCCGCCCATTTAGGCTCGAGGGGGCGTGGCTTCACACCTCATTAGCATACGGTGATAAGGCCACGCCCCTTTCTTCTTGAGGGGGCGTGGCTCAAGCCTGGAAGGGGCGGGGCATCAGTCCTCATTAGCATATAATAACTAGGTCCCGCCCCCTTGGATAAGCTCATTAGCATACGGCAATGAGGCTCCGCCCCTTTGGACTCCAGCCTACCGGGGGTGTGGCTTCATGGCTCATTAGCATATGGGGCTCTGCCCCTTTAGACTGGAGACTGCAGACCCCATTAAACCCTATGGGCCCCATTAAACCCTATGGGCCCCATTAAACCCTATGAGCTCTATTATAGCGCCGCCTTGTGGCTGTTTATGGTATTGCAGCCTCCATTAATCCCTATCGTCCCCATTAAACCCTATGGACCCCATTAAACCCTATGGGCTCCGTTAAGCGCCGCCTTGTGGCTGTTAATGGTATTGCAGCCCCCATTATATCTTATGGGCCCCATTAAAACCTATGGGCCCCATTAAACCCTATGGACTCCATTATAGCGCCGCCTTGTGGCTGTTAATGGTATTGCAGGCCCCCATTATATCCTATGGGCCCCATTAAACCCTATGAGCTCTATTATAGCGCCGCCTTGTGGCCGCTGAGGGTATTGCAGCTCCCATTAAACCCTATGGTCCCGATTAAACCCTATGGGCTCCATTATAGCGCCGCCTTGTGGCTGTTAATGGTATTGCAGGCCCCCATTATAAGTATAGGGAGAGGCGTGGCTTAGTGCCTCATTAGCATACGAGGCTCCGCCCCTTTGGACTCCAGCCTACCGGGGGTGTGGCTTCATGGCTCATTAGCATATGGGGCTCTGCCCCTTTAGACTGG
Source organism: Excalfactoria chinensis (assembly GCF_039878825.1). Taxonomy (NCBI): domain Eukaryota; kingdom Metazoa; phylum Chordata; class Aves; order Galliformes; family Phasianidae; genus Excalfactoria; species Excalfactoria chinensis. Next base: position 53,908,002 of record NC_092829.1, on the reverse strand, counting down.
AGACTGCAGACCCCATTAAACCCTATGGGCCCCATTAAACCCTATGGGCCCCATTAAACCCTATGAGCTCTATTATAGCGCCACCTTGTGGCTGTTAATGGTATTGCAGCTCCCATTAAACCCTATGGGCCCGATTAAACCCTATGGACTCCATTATAGCGCCGCCTTGTGGCTGTTAATGTTATTGCAGGCCCCCATTATATCCTATGGGCCCCATTAAACCCTATGGGCTCTATTATAGCGCCACCTTGTGGCCGCTGAGGGTATTGCAGCTCCCATTAAACCCTATGGTCCCGATTAAACCCTATGGGCTCCATTATTGCGCCGCCTTGTGGCTGTTAATGGTATTGCAGGCCCCCATTATACCCTATGGGCCCCATTAAACCCTATGGTCCCGATTAAACCCTATGGGCTCCATTACTGCGCCGCCTTGTGGCTGTTAATGGTATTGCAGCCCCCATTATATCCTATGGGCCCCATTAAACCCTATGGGCTCCATTATAGCGCCGCCTTGTCGCTGTTAATGGTATTGCAGGCCCCCATTATACCCTATGGGCCCCATTAAACCCTATGGGCTCCATTATAGCGCCGCCTTGTGGCTGTTAATGGTATTGCAGGCCCCCATTATAAGTATAGGGAGGGGCGTGGCTTAGTGCCTCATTAGCATACGAGGCCCCGCCCCTTTGGACTCCAGACTATTGGGGGCGTGGATTCCTAGCTCATTAGCATATAGTAAGTAGGCGTGGCTTCGTGCCTCATTAGCATACGATACTGAGGCTCCGCCCCTTTAGGCACAAGCCCATTGGGGGCGTGGCTTCATGCCTCATTAGCATACTGTAGCGAAGCTCCGCCCCTTTGGGGGCGTGGCTTCATAACTCACTAGCATACGATGATAAGGCCCCGCCCCTTTAGGCTCGAGGGGGCGTGGCTTCACACCTCATTAGCATACGGTGATAAGGCCCCGCCCCTTTCTTCTTGAGGGGGCGTGGCTCAAGCCTGGAAGGGGCGGGGCTTCAGTCCTCATTAGCATATAATAACTAGGTCCCGCCCCCTTGGATAAGCTCATTAGCATACGGCAATGAGGCTCCGCCCCTTTGGACTCCAGCCTACCGGGGGTGTGGCTTCATGGCTCATTATCATATGGGGCTCTGCCCCTTTAGACTGGAGACTGCAGACCCCATTAAACCCTATGGGCCCCATTAAACCCTATGGGCCCCATTAAACCCTATGAGCTCTATTATAGCGCCGCCTTGTGGCTGTTAATGGTATTGCAGGCCCCCATTATATCCTATGGGCCCCATTAAACCCTATGGGCTCTATTATAGCGCCGCCTTGTGGCTGTTTATGGTATTGCAGCCTCCATTAATCCCTATCGTCCCCATTAAACCCTATGGACCCCATTAAACCCTATGGGCTCCGTTAAGCGCCGCCTTGTGGCTGTTAATGGTATTGCAGCCCCCATTATATCTTATGGGCCCCATTAAAACCTATGGGCCCCATTAAACCCTATGGACTCCATTATAGCGCCGCCTTGTGGCTGTTAATGGTATTGCAGGCCCCCATTATATCCTATGGGCCCCATTAAACCCTATGGGCTCTATTATAGCGCCACCTTGTGGCCGCTGAGGGTATTGCAGCTCCCATTATACCCTATGGTCCCGATAAAACCCTATGGGCTCCATTATAGCGCCGCCTTGTGGCTGTTAATGGTATTGCAGGCCCCCATTATAAGTATAGGGAGAGGCGTGGCTTAGTGCCTCATTAGCATACGAGGCCCCGCCCCTTTGGACTCCAGCCTATTGGGGGCGTGGCTTCATGGTTCATTAGCATATGAGACTGAGGCTCCGCCCCTTTGGATTCAAGCCTATTGGGGGCGTGGCTTCAAGCCTCATTAGCATATGAGGCCCCGCCCACTAATGATACCTGTATCTAGATGGGGCGGAGCTTCATGCCTCATTTGCATACGATTCTGAGGCCCCGCCCCATTGGACTTAAGCCTATTGGGGGCGTGGCTTTGTGTCTCATTAGCATACAGTAGTGAGGCTCCGCCCCTTTGGGGGCGTGGCTTCATAACTCATTAGCATACGATGATAAGGGCCCGCCCATTTAGGCTCGAGGGGGCGTGGCTTCACACCTCATTAGCATACGGTGATAAGGCCCCGCCCCTTTCTTCTTGAGGGGGCGTGGCTCAAGCCTGGAAGGGGCGGGGCTTCAGTCCTCATTAGCATATAATAACTAGGTCCCGCCCCCTTGGATAAGCTCATTAGCATACGGCAATGAGGCTCCGCCCCTTTGGACTCCAGCCTACCGGGGGTGTGGCTTCATGGCTCATTAGCATATGGGGCTCTGCCCCTTTAGACTGGAGACTGCAGACCCCATTAAACCCTATGGGCCCCATTAAACCCTATGGGCCCCATTAAACCCTATGAGCTCTATTATAGCGCCACCTTGTGGCTGTTAATGGTATTGCAGCTCCCATTAAACCCTATGGGCCCGATTAAACCCTATGGACTCCATTATAGCGCCGCCTTGTGGCTGTTAATGTTATTGCAGGCCCCCATTATATCCTATGGGCCCCATTAAACCCTATGGGCTCTATTATAGCGCCACCTTGTGGCCGCTGAGGGTATTGCAGCTCCCATTAAACCCTATGGTCCCGATTAAACCCTATGGGCTCCATTATTGCGCCGCCTTGTGGCTGTTAATGGTATTGCAGGCCCCCATTATACTCTATGGGCCCCATTAAACCCAATGGTCCCGATTAAACCCTATGGGCTCCATTATTGCGCCGCCTTGTGGCTGTTAATGGTATTGCAGCCCCCATTATATCCTATGGGCCCCATTAAACCCTATGGGCTCCATTATAGCGCCGCCTTGTCGCTGTTAATGGTATTGCAGGCCCCCATTATACCCTATGGGCCCCATTAAACCCTATGGGCTCCATTATAGCGCCGCCTTGTGGCTGTTAATGGTATTGCAGGCCCCCATTATACCCTATGGGCTCCATTAAACCCTATGGGCTCTATTATAGCGCCGCCTTGTGGCTGTTAATGGTATTGCAGGCCCCCATTATAAGTATAGGGAGGGGCGTGGCTTAGTGCCTCATTAGCATACGAGGCCCCGCCCCTTTGGACTCCAGCCTATTGGGGGCGTGGCTTCATGGTTCATTAGCATATGAGACTGAGGCTCCGCCCCTTTGGATTCAAGCCTATTGGGGGCGTGGCTTCAAGCCTCATTAGCATATGAGGCCCCGCCCACTAATGATACCTGTATCTAGATGGGGCGGAGCTTCATGCCTCATTTGCATACGATTCTGAGGCCCCGCCCCATTGGACTTAAGCCTATTGGGGGCGTGGCTTTGTGTCTCATTAGCATACGAGGCCCCGCCCACGTATGAGACTTGAAGGGGGCGGAGCTTCATGCCTCATTAGTCTAGAGCAGTGAAGCTCCGCCCCTTTGGGGGTGTGGCTTCACACCTCATTAGCATACGACACTGAGGCCCCGCCCCTTTGGACTCGAGCCTATTGTGGGCGTGGATTCCTAGCTCATTAGCATAATGTAAGTAGGCGTGGCTTCGTGCCTCATTAGCATACGATACGGAGGCTCCGCCCCTTTAGGCACAAGCCAATTGGGGGCGTGGCTTCATGCCTCATTAGCATACAGTAGTGAGGCTCCGCCCCTTTGGGGGCGTGGCTTCATTACTCATTAGCATACGATGATAAGGGCCCGCCCCTTTAGGCTCGAGGGGGCGTGGCTTCACACCTCATTAGCATACGGTGATAAGGCCCCGCCCCTTTCTTCTTGAGGGGGCGTGGCTCAAGCCTGGAAGGGGCGGGGCTTCAGTCCTCATTTGCATATAATAACTAGGTCCCGCCCCCTTGGATAAGCTCATTAGTATACGGCAATGAGGCTCCGCCCCTTTGGAATCCAGCCTACCGGGGGTGTGGCTTCATGGCTCATTAGCATATGGGGCTCTGCCCCTTTAGACTGGATACTGCAGACCCCATTAAACCCTATGGGCCCCATTAAACCCTATGAGCTCTATTATAGCGCCGCCTTGTGGCTGTTAATGGTATTGCAGGCCCCCATTATATCCTATCGTCCCCATTAAACCCTATGGACCCCATTAAACCCTATGGACTCCGTTAAGTGCCGCCTTGTGGCTGTTAATGGTATTGCAGCCCCCATTATATCCTATGGGCCCCATTAAAACCTATGGGCCCCATTAAACCCTATGGGCTCCATTATAGCGCCGCCTTGTCGCTGTTAATGGTATTGCAGGCCCCCATTATACCCTATGGGCCCCATTAAACCCTATGGGCTCCATTATAGCGCCGCCTTGTGGCTGTTAATGGTATTGCAGGCCCCCATTATAAGTATAGGGAGGGGCGTGGCTTAGTGCCTCATTAGCATACGAGGCCCCGCCCCTTTGGACTCCAGACTATTGGGGGCGTGGATTCCTAGCTCATTAGCATATAGTAAGTAGGCGTGGCTTCGTGCCTCATTAGCATACGATACTGAGGCTCCGCCCCTTTAGGCACAAGCCCATTGGGGGCGTGGCTTCATGCCTCATTAGCATACTGTAGCGAAGCTCCGCCCCTTTGGGGGCGTGGCTTCATAACTCACTAGCATACGATGATAAGGCCCCGCCCCTTTAGGCTCGAGGGGGCGTGGCTTCACACCTCATTAGCATACGGTGATAAGGCCCCGCCCCTTTCTTCTTGAGGGGGCGTGGCTCAAGCCTGGAAGGGGCGGGGCTTCAGTCCTCATTAGCATATAATAACTAGGTCCCGCCCCCTTGGATAAGCTCATTAGCATACGGCAATGAGGCTCCGCCCCTTTGGACTCCAGCCTACCGGGGGTGTGGCTTCATGGCTCATTATCATATGGGGCTCTGCCCCTTTAGACTGGAGACTGCAGACCCCATTAAACCCTATGGGCCCCATTAAACCCTATGGGCCCCATTAAACCCTATGAGCTCTATTATAGCGCCGCCTTGTGGCTGTTAATGGTATTGCAGGCCCCCATTATATCCTATGGGCCCCATTAAACCCTATGGGCTCTATTATAGCGCCGCCTTGTGGCTGTTTATGGTATTGCAGCCTCCATTAATCCCTATCGTCCCCATTAAACCCTATGGACCCCATTAAACCCTATGGGCTCCGTTAAGCGCCGCCTTGTGGCTGTTAATGGTATTGCAGCCCCCATTATATCTTATGGGCCCCATTAAAACCTATGGGCCCCATTATACCCTTTGGACTCCATTATAGCGCCGCCTTGTGGCTGTTAATGGTATTGCAGGCCCCCATTATATCCTATGGGCCCCATTAAACCCTATGGGCTCTATTATAGCGCCACCTTGTGGCCGCTGAGGGTATTGCAGCTCCCATTATACCCTATGGTCCCGATAAAACCCTATGGGCTCCATTATAGCGCCGCCTTGTGGCTGTTAATGGTATTGCAGGCCCCCATTATAAGTATAGGGAGAGGCGTGGCTTAGTGCCTCATTAGCATACGAGGCCCCGCCCCTTTGGACTCCAGCCTATTGGGGGTGTGGCTTCATGGTTCATTAGCATATGAGACTGAGGCTCCGCCCCTTTGGATTCAAGCCTATTGGGGGCGTGGCTTCAAGCCTCATTAGCATATGAGGCCCCGCCCACTAATGATACCTGTATCTAGATGGGGCGGAGCTTCATGCCTCATTTGCATACGATTCTGAGGCCCCGCCCGATTGGACTTAAGCCTATTGGGGGCGTGGCTTTGTGTCTCATTAGCATACGAGGCCCCGCCCACGTATGAGACTTGAAGGGGGCGGAGCTTCATGCCTCATTAGTCTAGAGCAGTGAAGCTCCGCCCCTTTGGGGGTGTGGCTTCAGTCCTCATTAGCATACGACACTGAGGCACCGCCCCTTTGGACTCGAGCCTATTGTGGGCGTGGATTCCTAGCTCATTAGCATATAGTAAGTAGGCGTGGCTTCGTGCCTCATTAGCATACGATACTGAGGCTCCGCCCCTTTAGGCACAAGCCCATTGGGGGCGTGGCTTCATGCCTCATTAGCGTACAGTAGTGAGGCTCCGCCCCTTTGGGGGCGTGGCTTCATAACTCATTAGCATACGATGATAAGGGCCCGCCCATTTAGGCTCGAGGGGGCGTGGCTTCACACCTCATTAGCATACGGTGATAAGGCCACGCCCCTTTCTTCTTGAGGGGGCGTGGCTCAAGCCTGGAAGGGGCGGGGCTTCAGTCCTCATTTGCATATAATAACTAGGTCCCGCCCCCTTGGATAAGCTCATTAGCATACGACAATGAGGCTCCGCCCCTTTGGACTCCAGCCTACCGGGGGTGTGGCTTCATGGCTCATTAGCATATGGGGCTCTGCCCCTTTAGACTGGAGACTGCAGACCCCATTAAACCCTATGGGCCCCATTAAACCCTATGGGCCCCATTAAACCCTATGAGCTCTATTATAGCGCCGCCTTGTGGCTGTTAATGGTATTGCAGGCCCCCATTATATCCTATGGGCCCCATTAAACCCTATGGACTCCATTATAGCGCCGCCTTGTGGCCGCTGAGGGTATTGCAGCTCCCATTAAACCCTATGGGCCCCATTAAACCCTATGGGCTCCATTATAGCGCCGCCTTGTGGCTGTTAATGGTATTGCAGGCCCCCTTATACCCTATGGGCTCCATTAAACCCTATGGGCTCCATTATAGCGCCGCCTTGTGGCTGTTAATGGTATTGCAGCTCCCATTAAACCCTATGGGCCCGATTAAACCCTATGGACTCCATTATAGCGCCGCCTTGTGGCTGTTAATGGTATTGCAGGCCCCCATTATATCCTATGGGCCCCATTAAACCCTATGGGCTCTATTATAGCGCCGCCTTGTGGCTGTTAATGGTATTGCAGGCCCCCATTATACCCTATGGGCCCCATTAAACCCTATGGGCTCTATTATAGCGCCACCTTGTGGCCGCTGAGGGTATTGCAGCTCCCATTAAACCCTATGGGCCCCATTAAACCCTATGGGCTCCATTATAGCGCCGCCTTGTGGCTGTTAATGGTATTGCAGGCCCCCATTATACCCTATGGGCTCCATTAAACCCTATGGGCTCCATTATAGCGCCGCCTTGTGGCTGTTAATGGTATTGCAGGCCCCCATTATAAGTATAGGGAGGGGCGTGGCTTAGTGCCTCATTAGCATACGAGGCCCCGCCCCTTTGGACTCCAGCCTATTGGGGGCGTGGCTTCATGGTTCATTAGCATATGAGACTGAGGCTCCGCCCCTTTGGATTCAAGCCTATTGGGAGCGTGGCTTCAAGCCTCATTAGCATATGAGGCCCCGCCCACTAATGATACCTGTATCTAGATGGGGCGGAGCTTCAAGCCTCATTTGCATACGATTCTGAGGCCCCGCCCCATTGGACTTAAGCCTATTGGGGGCGTGGCTTTGTGTCTCATTAGCATACGAGGCCCCGCCCACGTATGAGACTTGAAGGGGGCGGAGCTTCATGCCTCATTAGTCTAGAGCAGTGAAGCTCCGCCCCTTTGGGGGTGTGGCTTCAGTCCTCATTAGCATACGACACTGAGGCCCCGCCCCTTTGGACTCGAGCCTATTGTGGGCGTGGATTCCTAGCTCATTAGCATATAGTAAGTAGGCGTGGCTTCGTGCCTCATTAGCATACGATACGGAGGCTCCGCCCCTTTAGGCACAAGCCAATTGGGGGCGTGGCTTCATGCCTCATTAGCATACAGTAGTGAGGCTCCGCCCCTTTGGGGGCGTGGCTTCATAACTCATTAGCATACGATGATAAGGGCCCGCCCATTTAGGCTCGAGGGGGCGTGGCTTCACACCTCATTAGCATACGGTGATAAGGCCACGCCCCTTTCTTCTTGAGGGGGCGTGGCTCAAGCCTGGAAGGGGCGGGGCTTCAGTCCTCATTAGCATATAATAACTAGGTCCCGCCCCCTTGGATAAGCTCATTAGCATACGGCAATGAGGCTCCGCCCCTTTGGACTCCAGCCTACCGGGGGTGTGGCTTCATGGCTCATTAGCATATGGGGCTCTGCCCCTTTAGACTGGAGACTGCAGACCCCATTAAACCCTATGGGCCCCATTAAACCCTATGGGCCCCATTAAACCCTATGAGCTCTATTATAGCGCCGCCTTGTGGCTGTTTATGGTATTGCAGCCTCCATTAATCCCTATCGTCCCCATTAAACCCTATGGACCCCATTAAACCCTATGGGCTCCGTTAAGCGCCGCCTTGTGGCTGTTAATGGTATTGCAGCCCCCATTATATCTTATGGGCCCCATTAAAACCTATGGGCCCCATTAAACCCTATGGACTCCATTATAGCGCCGCCTTGTGGCTGTTAATGGTATTGCAGGCCCCCATTATATCCTATGGGCCCCATTAAACCCTATGGGCTCTATTATAGCGCCACCTTGTGGCCGCTGAGGGTATTGCAGCTCCCATTATACCCTATGGTCCCGATAAAACCCTATGGGCTCCATTATAGCGCCGCCTTGTGGCTGTTAATGGTATTGCAGGCCCCCATTATAAGTATAGGGAGAGGCGTGGCTTAGTGCCTCATTAGCATACGAGGCCCCGCCCCTTTGGACTCCAGCCTATTGGGGGCGTGGCTTCATGGTTCATTAGCATATGAGACTGAGGCTCCGCCCCTTTGGATTCAAGCCTATTGGGGGCGTGGCTTCAAGCCTCATTAGCATATGAGGCCCCGCCCACTAATGATACCTGTATCTAGATGGGGCGGAGCTTCATGCCTCATTTGCATACGATTCTGAGGCCCCGCCCCATTGGACTTAAGCCTATTGGGGGCGTGGCTTTGTGTCTCATTAGCATACAGTAGTGAGGCTCCGCCCCTTTGGGGGCGTGGCTTCATAACTCATTAGCATACAATGATAAGGGCCCGCCCATTTAGGCTCGAGGGGGCGTGGCTTCACACCTCATTAGCATACGGTGATAAGGCCCCGCCCCTTTCTTCTTGAGGGGGCGTGGCTCAAGCCTGGAAGGGGCGGGGCTTCAGTCCTCATTAGCATATAATAACTAGGTCCCGCCCCCTTGGATAAGCTCATTAGCATACGGCAATGAGGCTCCTCCCCTTTGGACTCCAGCCTACCGGGGGTGTGGCTTCATGGCTCATTAGCATATGGGGCTCTGCCCCTTTAGACTGGAGACTGCAGACCCCATTAAACCCTATGGGCCCCATTAAACCCTATGGGCCCCATTAAACCCTATGAGCTCTATTATAGCGCCACCTTGTGGCTGTTAATGGTATTGCAGCTCCCATTAAACCCTATGGGCCCGATTAAACCCTATGGACTCCATTATAGCGCCGCCTTGTGGCTGTTAATGTTATTGCAGGCCCCCATTATATCCTATGGGCCCCATTAAACCCTATGGGCTCTATTATAGCGCCACCTTGTGGCCGCTGAGGGTATTGCAGCTCCCATTAAACCCTATGGTCCCGATTAAACCCTATGGGCTCCATTATTGCGCCGCCTTGTGGCTGTTAATGGTATTGCAGGCCCCCATTATACTCTATGGGCCCCATTAAACCCAATGGTCCCGATTAAACCCTATGGGCTCCATTATTGCGCCGCCTTGTGGCTGTTAATGGTATTGCAGCCCCCATTATATCCTATGGGCCCCATTAAACCCTATGGGCTCCATTATAGCGCCGCCTTGTCGCTGTTAATGGTATTGCAGGCCCCCATTATACCCTATGGGCCCCATTAAACCCTATGGGCTCCATTATAGCGCCGCCTTGTGGCTGTTAATGGTATTGCAGGCCCCCATTATACCCTATGGGCTCCATTAAACCCTATGGGCTCTATTATAGCGCCGCCTTGTGGCTGTTAATGGTATTGCAGGCCCCCATTATAAGTATAGGGAGGGGCGTGGCTTAGTGCCTCATTAGCATACGAGGCCCCGCCCCTTTGGACTCCAGCCTATTGGGGGCGTGGCTTCATGGTTCATTAGCATATGAGACTGAGGCTCCGCCCCTTTGGATTCAAGCCTATTGGGGGCGTGGCTTCAAGCCTCATTAGCATATGAGGCCCCGCCCACTAATGATACCTGTATCTAGATGGGGCGGAGCTTCATGCCTCATTTGCATACGATTCTGAGGCCCCGCCCCATTGGACTTAAGCCTATTGGGGGCGTGGCTTTGTGTCTCATTAGCATACGAGGCCCCGCCCACGTATGAGACTTGAAGGGGGCGGAGCTTCATGCCTCATTAGTCTAGAGCAGTGAAGCTCCGCCCCTTTGGGGGTGTGGCTTCACACCTCATTAGCATACGACACTGAGGCCCCGCCCCTTTGGACTCGAGCCTATTGTGGGCGTGGATTCCTAGCTCATTAGCATAATGTAAGTAGGCGTGGCTTCGTGCCTCATTAGCATACGATACGGAGGCTCCGCCCCTTTAGGCACAAGCCAATTGGGGGCGTGGCTTCATGCCTCATTAGCATACAGTAGTGAGGCTCCGCCCCTTTGGGGGCGTGGCTTCATTACTCATTAGCATACGATGATAAGGGCCCGCCCCTTTAGGCTCGAGGGGGCGTGGCTTCACACCTCATTAGCATACGGTGATAAGGCCCCGCCCCTTTCTTCTTGAGGGGGCGTGGCTCAAGCCTGGAAGGGGCGGGGCTTCAGTCCTCATTTGCATATAATAACTAGGTCCCGCCCCCTTGGATAAGCTCATTAGTATACGGCAATGAGGCTCCGCCCCTTTGGAATCCAGCCTACCGGGGGTGTGGCTTCATGGCTCATTAGCATATGGGGCTCTGCCCCTTTAGACTGGATACTGCAGACCCCATTAAACCCTATGGGCCCCATTAAACCCTATGAGCTCTATTATAGCGCCGCCTTGTGGCTGTTAATGGTATTGCAGGCCCCCATTATATCCTATCGTCCCCATTAAACCCTATGGACCCCATTAAACCCTATGGACTCCGTTAAGTGCCGCCTTGTGGCTGTTAATGGTATTGCAGCCCCCATTATATCCTATGGGCCCCATTAAAACCTATGGGCCCCATTAAACCCTATGGGCTCCATTATAGCGCCGCCTTGTCGCTGTTAATGGTATTGCAGGCCCCCATTATACCCTATGGGCCCCATTAAACCCTATGGGCTCCATTATAGCGCCGCCTTGTGGCTGTTAATGGTATTGCAGGCCCCCATTATAAGTATAGGGAGGGGCGTGGCTTAGTGCCTCATTAGCATACGAGGCCCCGCCCCTTTGGACTCCAGACTATTGGGGGCGTGGATTCCTAGCTCATTAGCATATAGTAAGTAGGCGTGGCTTCGTGCCTCATTAGCATACGATACTGAGGCTCCGCCCCTTTAGGCACAAGCCCATTGGGGGCGTGGCTTCATGCCTCATTAGCATACTGTAGCGAAGCTCCGCCCCTTTGGGGGCGTGGCTTCATAACTCACTAGCATACGATGATAAGGCCCCGCCCCTTTAGGCTCGAGGGGGCGTGGCTTCACACCTCATTAGCATACGGTGATAAGGCCCCGCCCCTTTCTTCTTGAGGGGGCGTGGCTCAAGCCTGGAAGGGGCGGGGCTTCAGTCCTCATTAGCATATAATAACTAGGTCCCGCCCCCTTGGATAAGCTCATTAGCATACGGCAATGAGGCTCCGCCCCTTTGGACTCCAGCCTACCGGGGGTGTGGCTTCATGGCTCATTATCATATGGGGCTCTGCCCCTTTAGACTGGAGACTGCAGACCCCATTAAACCCTATGGGCCCCATTAAACCCTATGGGCCCCATTAAACCCTATGAGCTCTATTATAGCGCCGCCTTGTGGCTGTTAATGGTATTGCAGGCCCCCATTATATCCTATGGGCCCCATTAAACCCTATGGGCTCTATTATAGCGCCGCCTTGTGGCTGTTTATGGTATTGCAGCCTCCATTAATCCCTATCGTCCCCATTAAACCCTATGGACCCCATTAAACCCTATGGGCTCCGTTAAGCGCCGCCTTGTGGCTGTTAATGGTATTGCAGCCCCCATTATATCTTATGGGCCCCATTAAAACCTATGGGCCCCATTATACCCTTTGGACTCCATTATAGCGCCGCCTTGTGGCTGTTAATGGTATTGCAGGCCCCCATTATATCCTATGGGCCCCATTAAACCCTATGGGCTCTATTATAGCGCCACCTTGTGGCCGCTGAGGGTATTGCAGCTCCCATTATACCCTATGGTCCCGATAAAACCCTATGGGCTCCATTATAGCGCCGCCTTGTGGCTGTTAATGGTATTGCAGGCCCCCATTATAAGTATAGGGAGAGGCGTGGCTTAGTGCCTCATTAGCATACGAGGCCCCGCCCCTTTGGACTCCAGCCTATTGGGGGTGTGGCTTCATGGTTCATTAGCATATGAGACTGAGGCTCCGCCCCTTTGGATTCAAGCCTATTGGGGGCGTGGCTTCAAGCCTCATTAGCATATGAGGCCCCGCCCACTAATGATACCTGTATCTAGATGGGGCGGAGCTTCATGCCTCATTTGCATACGATTCTGAGGCCCCGCCCGATTGGACTTAAGCCTATTGGGGGCGTGGCTTTGTGTCTCATTAGCATACGAGGCCCCGCCCACGTATGAGACTTGAAGGGGGCGGAGCTTCATGCCTCATTAGTCTAGAGCAGTGAAGCTCCGCCCCTTTGGGGGTGTGGCTTCAGTCCTCATTAGCATACGACACTGAGGCACCGCCCCTTTGGACTCGAGCCTATTGTGGGCGTGGATTCCTAGCTCATTAGCATATAGTAAGTAGGCGTGGCTTCGTGCCTCATTAGCATACGATACTGAGGCTCCGCCCCTTTAGGCACAAGCCCATTGGGGGCGTGGCTTCATGCCTCATTAGCGTACAGTAGTGAGGCTCCGCCCCTTTGGGGGCGTGGCTTCATAACTCATTAGCATACGATGATAAGGGCCCGCCCATTTAGGCTCGAGGGGGCGTGGCTTCACACCTCATTAGCATACGGTGATAAGGCCACGCCCCTTTCTTCTTGAGGGGGCGTGGCTCAAGCCTGGAAGGGGCGGGGCTTCAGTCCTCATTTGCATATAATAACTAGGTCCCGCCCCCTTGGATAAGCTCATTAGCATACGACAATGAGGCTCCGCCCCTTTGGACTCCAGCCTACCGGGGGTGTGGCTTCATGGCTCATTAGCATATGGGGCTCTGCCCCTTTAGACTGGAGACTGCAGACCCCATTAAACCCTATGGGCCCCATTAAACCCTATGGGCCCCATTAAACCCTATGAGCTCTATTATAGCGCCGCCTTGTGGCTGTTAATGGTATTGCAGGCCCCCATTATATCCTATGGGCCCCATTAAACCCTATGGACTCCATTATAGCGCCGCCTTGTGGCCGCTGAGGGTATTGCAGCTCCCATTAAACCCTATGGGCCCCATTAAACCCTATGGGCTCCATTATAGCGCCGCCTTGTGGCTGTTAATGGTATTGCAGGCCCCCTTATACCCTATGGGCTCCATTAAACCCTATGGGCTCCATTATAGCGCCGCCTTGTGGCTGTTAATGGTATTGCAGCTCCCATTAAACCCTATGGGCCCGATTAAACCCTATGGACTCCATTATAGCGCCGCCTTGTGGCTGTTAATGGTATTGCAGGCCCCCATTATATCCTATGGGCCCCATTAAACCCTATGGGCTCTATTATAGCGCCGCCTTGTGGCTGTTAATGGTATTGCAGGCCCCCATTATACCCTATGGGCCCCATTAAACCCTATGGGCTCTATTATAGCGCCACCTTGTGGCCGCTGAGGGTATTGCAGCTCCCATTAAACCCTATGGGCCCCATTAAACCCTATGGGCTCCATTATAGCGCCGCCTTGTGGCTGTTAATGGTATTGCAGGCCCCCATTATACCCTATGGGCTCCATTAAACCCTATGGGCTCCATTATAGCGCCGCCTTGTGGCTGTTAATGGTATTGCAGGCCCCCATTATAAGTATAGGGAGGGGCGTGGCTTAGTGCCTCATTAGCATACGAGGCCCCGCCCCTTTGGACTCCAGCCTATTGGGGGCGTGGCTTCATGGTTCATTAGCATATGAGACTGAGGCTCCGCCCCTTTGGATTCAAGCCTATTGGGAGCGTGGCTTCAAGCCTCATTAGCATATGAGGCCCCGCCCACTAATGATACCTGTATCTAGATGGGGCGGAGCTTCAAGCCTCATTTGCATACGATTCTGAGGCCCCGCCCCATTGGACTTAAGCCTATTGGGGGCGTGGCTTTGTGTCTCATTAGCATACGAGGCCCCGCCCACGTATGAGACTTGAAGGGGGCGGAGCTTCATGCCTCATTAGTCTAGAGCAGTGAAGCTCCGCCCCTTTGGGGGTGTGGCTTCAGTCCTCATTAGCATACGACACTGAGGCCCCGCCCCTTTGGACTCGAGCCTATTGTGGGCGTGGATTCCTAGCTCATTAGCATATAGTAAGTAGGCGTGGCTTCGTGCCTCATTAGCATACGATACGGAGGCTCCGCCCCTTTAGGCACAAGCCAATTGGGGGCGTGGCTTCATGCCTCATTAGCATACAGTAGTGAGGCTCCGCCCCTTTGGGGGCGTGGCTTCATAACTCATTAGCATACGATGATAAGGGCCCGCCCATTTAGGCTCGAGGGGGCGTGGCTTCACACCTCATTAGCATACGGTGATAAGGCCACGCCCCTTTCTTCTTGAGGGGGCGTGGCTCAAGCCTGGAAGGGGCGGGGCTTCAGTCCTCATTAGCATATAATAACTAGGTCCCGCCCCCTTGGATAAGCTCATTAGCATACGGCAATGAGGCTCCGCCCCTTTGGACTCCAGCCTACCGGGGGTGTGGCTTCATGGCTCATTAGCATATGGGGCTCTGCCCCTTTAGACTGGAGACTGCAGACCCCATTAAACCCTATGGGCCCCATTAAACCCTATGGGCCCCATTAAACCCTATGAGCTCTATTATAGCGCCGCCTTGTGGCTGTTTATGGTATTGCAGCCTCCATTAATCCCTATCGTCCCCATTAAACCCTATGGACCCCATTAAACCCTATGGGCTCCGTTAAGCGCCGCCTTGTGGCTGTTAATGGTATTGCAGCCCCCATTATATCTTATGGGCCCCATTAAAACCTATGGGCCCCATTAAACCCTATGGACTCCATTATAGCGCCGCCTTGTGGCTGTTAATGGTATTGCAGGCCCCCATTATATCCTATGGGCCCCATTAAACCCTATGGGCTCTATTATAGCGCCACCTTGTGGCCGCTGAGGGTATTGCAGCTCCCATTATACCCTATGGTCCCGATAAAACCCTATGGGCTCCATTATAGCGCCGCCTTGTGGCTGTTAATGGTATTGCAGGCCCCCATTATAAGTATAGGGAGAGGCGTGGCTTAGTGCCTCATTAGCATACGAGGCCCCGCCCCTTTGGACTCCAGCCTATTGGGGGCGTGGCTTCATGGTTCATTAGCATATGAGACTGAGGCTCCGCCCCTTTGGATTCAAGCCTATTGGGGGCGTGGCTTCAAGCCTCATTAGCATATGAGGCCCCGCCCACTAATGATACCTGTATCTAGATGGGGCGGAGCTTCATGCCTCATTTGCATACGATTCTGAGGCCCCGCCCCATTGGACTTAAGCCTATTGGGGGCGTGGCTTTGTGTCTCATTAGCATACAGTAGTGAGGCTCCGCCCCTTTGGGGGCGTGGCTTCATAACTCATTAGCATACAATGATAAGGGCCCGCCCATTTAGGCTCGAGGGGGCGTGGCTTCACACCTCATTAGCATACGGTGATAAGGCCCCGCCCCTTTCTTCTTGAGGGGGCGTGGCTCAAGCCTGGAAGGGGCGGGGCTTCAGTCCTCATTAGCATATAATAACTAGGTCCCGCCCCCTTGGATAAGCTCATTAGCATACGGCAATGAGGCTCCTCCCCTTTGGACTCCAGCCTACCGGGGGTGTGGCTTCATGGCTCATTAGCATATGGGGCTCTGCCCCTTTAGACTGGAGACTGCAGACCCCATTAAACCCTATGGGCCCCATTAAACCCTATGGGCCCCATTAAACCCTATGAGCTCTATTATAGCGCCACCTTGTGGCTGTTAATGGTATTGCAGCTCCCATTAAACCCTATGGGCCCGATTAAACCCTATGGACTCCATTATAGCGCCGCCTTGTGGCTGTTAATGTTATTGCAGGCCCCCATTATATCCTATGGGCCCCATTAAACCCTATGGGCTCTATTATAGCGCCACCTTGTGGCCGCTGAGGGTATTGCAGCTCCCATTAAACCCTATGGTCCCGATTAAACCCTATGGGCTCCATTATTGCGCCGCCTTGTGGCTGTTAATGGTATTGCAGGCCCCCATTATACCCTATGGGCCCCATTAAACCCTATGGTCCCGATTAAACCCTATGGGCTCCATTATTGCGCCGCCTTGTGGCTGTTAATGGTATTGCAGCCCCCATTATATCCTATGGGCCCCATTAAACCCTATGGGCTCCATTATAGCGCCGCCTTGTCGCTGTTAATGGTATTGCAGGCCCCCATTATACCCTATGGTCCCGATTAAACCCTATGGGCTCCATTATTGCGCCGCCTTGTGGCTGTTAATGGTATTGCAGCCCCCATTATATCCTATGGGCCCCATTAAACCCTATGGGCTCCATTATAGCGCCGCCTTGTCGCTGTTAATGGTATTGCAGGCCCCCATTATACCCTATGGGCCCCATTAAACCCTATGGGCTCCATTATAGCGCCGCCTTGTGGCTGTTAATGGTATTGCAGGCCCCCATTATAAGTATAGGGAGGGGCGTGGCTTAGTGCCTCATTAGCATACGAGGCCCCGCCCCTTTGGACTCCAGACTATTGGGGGCGTGGATTCCTAGCTCATTAGCATATAGTAAGTAGGCGTGGCTTCGTGCCTCATTAGCATACGATACTGAGGCTCCGCCCCTTTAGGCACAAGCCCATTGGGGGCGTGGCTTCATGCCTCATTAGCATACAGTAGTGAGGCTCCGCCCCTTTGGGGGCGTGGCTTCATAACTCATTAGCATACGATGATAAGGGCCCGCCCATTTAGGCTCGAGGGGGCGTGGCTTCACACCTCATTAGCATACGGTGATAAGGCCACGCCCCTTTCTTCTTGAGGGGGCGTGGCTCAAGCCTGGAAGGGGCGGGGCTTCAGTCCTCATTAGCATATAATAACTAGGTCCCGCCCCCTTGGATAAGCTCATTAGCATACGGCAATGAGGCTCCGCCCCTTTGGACTCCAGCCTACCGGGGGTGTGGCTTCATGGCTCATTATCATATGGGGCTCTGCCCCTTTAGACTGGAGACTGCAGACCCCATTAAACCCTATGGGCCCCATTAAACCCTATGGGCCCCATTAAACCCTATGAGCTCTATTATAGCGCCGCCTTGTGGCCGCTGAGGGTATTGCAGCTCCCATTATACCCTATGGTCCCGATAAAACCCTATGGGCTCCATTATAGCGCCGCCTTGTGGCTGTTAATGGTATTGCAGGCCCCCATTATAAGTATAGGGAGAGGCGTGG
Source organism: Excalfactoria chinensis (assembly GCF_039878825.1). Lineage (NCBI taxonomy): Eukaryota > Metazoa > Chordata > Aves > Galliformes > Phasianidae > Excalfactoria > Excalfactoria chinensis. The sequence continues at coordinate 53,890,418 of NC_092829.1, read as the reverse complement.
CTTAGTGCCTCATTAGCATACGAGGCCCCGCCCCTTTGGACTCCAGCCTATTGGGGGCGTGGCTTCATGGTTCATTAGCATATGAGACTGAGGCTCCGCCCCTTTGGATTCAAGCCTATTGGGGGCGTGGCTTCAAGCCTCATTAGCATATGAGGCCCCGCCCACTAATGATACCTGTATCTAGATGGGGCGGAGCTTCATGCCTCATTTGCATACGATTCTGAGGCCCCGCCCCATTGGACTTAAGCCTATTGGGGGCGTGGCTTTGTGTCTCATTAGCATACAGTAGTGAGGCTCCGCCCCTTTGGGGGCGTGGCTTCATAACTCATTAGCATACGATGATAAGGGCCCGCCCATTTAGGCTCGAGGGGGCGTGGCTTCACACCTCATTAGCATACGGTGATAAGGCCCCGCCCCTTTCTTCTTGAGGGGGCGTGGCTCAAGCCTGGAAGGGGCGGGGCTTCAGTCCTCATTAGCATATAATAACTAGGTCCCGCCCCCTTGGATAAGCTCATTAGCATACGGCAATGAGGCTCCGCCCCTTTGGACTCCAGCCTACCGGGGGTGTGGCTTCATGGCTCATTAGCATATGGGGCTCTGCCCCTTTAGACTGGAGACTGCAGACCCCATTAAACCCTATGGGCCCCATTAAACCCTATGGGCCCCATTAAACCCTATGAGCTCTATTATAGCGCCACCTTGTGGCTGTTAATGGTATTGCAGCTCCCATTAAACCCTATGGGCCCGATTAAACCCTATGGACTCCATTATAGCGCCGCCTTGTGGCTGTTAATGTTATTGCAGGCCCCCATTATATCCTATGGGCCCCATTAAACCCTATGGGCTCTATTATAGCGCCACCTTGTGGCCGCTGAGGGTATTGCAGCTCCCATTAAACCCTATGGTCCCGATTAAACCCTATGGGCTCCATTATTGCGCCGCCTTGTGGCTGTTAATGGTATTGCAGGCCCCCATTATACCCTATGGGCCCCATTAAACCCTATGGTCCCGATTAAACCCTATGGGCTCCATTACTGCGCCGCCTTGTGGCTGTTAATGGTATTGCAGCCCCCATTATATCCTATGGGCCCCATTAAACCCTATGGGCTCCATTATAGCGCCGCCTTGTCGCTGTTAATGGTATTGCAGGCCCCCATTATACCCTATGGGCCCCATTAAACCCTATGGGCTCCATTATAGCGCCGCCTTGTGGCTGTTAATGGTATTGCAGGCCCCCATTATAAGTATAGGGAGGGGCGTGGCTTAGTGCCTCATTAGCATACGAGGCCCCGCCCCTTTGGACTCCAGACTATTGGGGGCGTGGATTCCTAGCTCATTAGCATATAGTAAGTAGGCGTGGCTTCGTGCCTCATTAGCATACGATACTGAGGCTCCGCCCCTTTAGGCACAAGCCCATTGGGGGCGTGGCTTCATGCCTCATTAGCATACTGTAGTGAGGCTCCGCCCCTTTGGGGGCGTGGCTTCATAACTCATTAGCATACGATGATAAGGGCCCGCCCATTTAGGCTCGAGGGGGCGTGGCTTCACACCTCATTAGCATACGGTGATAAGGCCCCGCCCCTTTCTTCTTGAGGGGGCGTGGCTCAAGCCTGGAAGGGGCGGGGCTTCAGTCCTCATTAGCATATAATAACTAGGTCCCGCCCCCTTGGATAAGCTCATTAGCATACGGCAATGAGGCTCCGCCCCTTTGGACTCCAGCCTACCGGGGGTGTGGCTTCATGGCTCATTAGCATATGGGGCTCTGCCCCTTTAGACTGGAGACTGCAGACCCCATTAAACCCTATGGGCCCCATTAAACCCTATGGGCCCCATTAAACCCTATGAGCTCTATTATAGCGCCACCTTGTGGCTGTTAATGGTATTGCAGCTCCCATTAAACCCTATGGGCCCGATTAAACCCTATGGACTCCATTATAGCGCCGCCTTGTGGCTGTTAATGTTATTGCAGGCCCCCATTATATCCTATGGGCCCCATTAAACCCTATGGGCTCTATTATAGCGCCACCTTGTGGCCGCTGAGGGTATTGCAGCTCCCATTAAACCCTATGGTCCCGATTAAACCCTATGGGCTCCATTATTGCGCCGCCTTGTGGCTGTTAATGGTATTGCAGGCCCCCATTATACCCTATGGGCCCCATTAAACCCTATGGTCCCGATTAAACCCTATGGGCTCCATTACTGCGCCGCCTTGTGGCTGTTAATGGTATTGCAGCCCCCATTATATCCTATGGGCCCCATTAAACCCTATGGGCTCCATTATAGCGCCGCCTTGTCGCTGTTAATGGTATTGCAGGCCCCCATTATACCCTATGGGCCCCATTAAACCCTATGGGCTCCATTATAGCGCCGCCTTGTGGCTGTTAATGGTATTGCAGGCCCCCATTATAAGTATAGGGAGGGGCGTGGCTTAGTGCCTCATTAGCATACGAGGCCCCGCCCCTTTGGACTCCAGACTATTGGGGGCGTGGATTCCTAGCTCATTAGCATATAGTAAGTAGGCGTGGCTTCGTGCCTCATTAGCATACGATACTGAGGCTCCGCCCCTTTAGGCACAAGCCCATTGGGGGCGTGGCTTCATGCCTCATTAGCATACTGTAGCGAAGCTCCGCCCCTTTGGGGGCGTGGCTTCATAACTCACTAGCATACGATGATAAGGCCCCGCCCCTTTAGGCTCGAGGGGGCGTGGCTTCACACCTCATTAGCATACGGTGATAAGGCCCCGCCCCTTTCTTCTTGAGGGGGCGTGGCTCAAGCCTGGAAGGGGCGGGGCTTCAGTCCTCATTAGCATATAATAACTAGGTCCCGCCCCCTTGGATAAGCTCATTAGCATACGGCAATGAGGCTCCGCCCCTTTGGACTCCAGCCTACCGGGGGTGTGGCTTCATGGCTCATTATCATATGGGGCTCTGCCCCTTTAGACTGGAGACTGCAGACCCCATTAAACCCTATGGGCCCCATTAAACCCTATGGGCCCCATTAAACCCTATGAGCTCTATTATAGCGCCGCCTTGTGGCCGCTGAGGGTATTGCAGCTCCCATTATACCCTATGGTCCCGATAAAACCCTATGGGCTCCATTATAGCGCCGCCTTGTGGCTGTTAATGGTATTGCAGGCCCCCATTATAAGTATAGGGAGAGGCGTGGCTTAGTGCCTCATTAGCATACGAGGCCCCGCCCCTTTGGACTCCAGCCTATTGGGGGCGTGGCTTCATGGTTCATTAGCATATGAGACTGAGGCTCCGCCCCTTTGGATTCAAGCCTATTGGGGCGTGGCTTCAAGCCTCATTAGCATATGAGGCCCCGCCCACTAATGATACCTGTATCTAGATGGGGCGGAGCTTCATGCCTCATTTGCATACGATTCTGAGGCCCCGCCCCATTGGACTTAAGCCTATTGGGGGCGTGGCTTTGTGTCTCATTAGCATACAGTAGTGAGGCTCCGCCCCTTTGGGGGCGTGGCTTCATAACTCATTAGCATACGATGATAAGGGCCCGCCCATTTAGGCTCGAGGGGGCGTGGCTTCACACCTCATTAGCATACGGTGATAAGGCCCCGCCCCTTTCTTCTTGAGGGGGCGTGGCTCAAGCCTGGAAGGGGCGGGGCTTCAGTCCTCATTAGCATATAATAACTAGGTCCCGCCCCCTTGGATAAGCTCATTAGCATACGGCAATGAGGCTCCGCCCCTTTGGACTCCAGCCTACCGGGGGTGTGGCTTCATGGCTCATTAGCATATGGGGCTCTGCCCCTTTAGACTGGAGACTGCAGACCCCATTAAACCCTATGGGCCCCATTAAACCCTATGGGCCCCATTAAACCCTATGAGCTCTATTATAGCGCCACCTTGTGGCTGTTAATGGTATTGCAGCTCCCATTAAACCCTATGGGCCCGATTAAACCCTATGGACTCCATTATAGCGCCGCCTTGTGGCTGTTAATGTTATTGCAGGCCCCCATTATATCCTATGGGCCCCATTAAACCCTATGGGCTCTATTATAGCGCCACCTTGTGGCCGCTGAGGGTATTGCAGCTCCCATTAAACCCTATGGTCCCGATTAAACCCTATGGGCTCCATTATTGCGCCGCCTTGTGGCTGTTAATGGTATTGCAGGCCCCCATTATACCCTATGGGCCCCATTAAACCCTATGGTCCCGATTAAACCCTATGGGCTCCATTACTGCGCCGCCTTGTGGCTGTTAATGGTATTGCAGCCCCCATTATATCCTATGGGCCCCATTAAACCCTATGGGCTCCATTATAGCGCCGCCTTGTCGCTGTTAATGGTATTGCAGGCCCCCATTATACCCTATGGGCCCCATTAAACCCTATGGGCTCCATTATAGCGCCGCCTTGTGGCTGTTAATGGTATTGCAGGCCCCCATTATAAGTATAGGGAGGGGCGTGGCTTAGTGCCTCATTAGCATACGAGGCCCCGCCCCTTTGGACTCCAGACTATTGGGGGCGTGGATTCCTAGCTCATTAGCATATAGTAAGTAGGCGTGGCTTCGTGCCTCATTAGCATACGATACTGAGGCTCCGCCCCTTTAGGCACAAGCCCATTGGGGGCGTGGCTTCATGCCTCATTAGCATACTGTAGCGAAGCTCCGCCCCTTTGGGGGCGTGGCTTCATAACTCACTAGCATACGATGATAAGGCCCCGCCCCTTTAGGCTCGAGGGGGCGTGGCTTCACACCTCATTAGCATACGGTGATAAGGCCCCGCCCCTTTCTTCTTGAGGGGGCGTGGCTCAAGCCTGGAAGGGGCGGGGCTTCAGTCCTCATTAGCATATAATAACTAGGTCCCGCCCCCTTGGATAAGCTCATTAGCATACGGCAATGAGGCTCCGCCCCTTTGGACTCCAGCCTACCGGGGGTGTGGCTTCATGGCTCATTATCATATGGGGCTCTGCCCCTTTAGACTGGAGACTGCAGACCCCATTAAACCCTATGGGCCCCATTAAACCCTATGGGCCCCATTAAACCCTATGAGCTCTATTATAGCGCCGCCTTGTGGCTGTTAATGGTATTGCAGGCCCCCATTATATCCTATGGGCCCCATTAAACCCTATGGGCTCTATTATAGCGCCGCCTTGTGGCTGTTTATGGTATTGCAGCCTCCATTAATCCCTATCGTCCCCATTAAACCCTATGGACCCCATTAAACCCTATGGGCTCCGTTAAGCGCCGCCTTGTGGCTGTTAATGGTATTGCAGCCCCCATTATATCTTATGGGCCCCATTAAAACCTATGGGCCCCATTATACCCTTTGGACTCCATTATAGCGCCGCCTTGTGGCTGTTAATGGTATTGCAGGCCCCCATTATATCCTATGGGCCCCATTAAACCCTATGGGCTCTATTATAGCGCCACCTTGTGGCCGCTGAGGGTATTGCAGCTCCCATTATACCCTATGGTCCCGATAAAACCCTATGGGCTCCATTATAGCGCCGCCTTGTGGCTGTTAATGGTATTGCAGGCCCCCATTATAAGTATAGGGAGAGGCGTGGCTTAGTGCCTCATTAGCATACGAGGCCCCGCCCCTTTGGACTCCAGCCTATTGGGGGCGTGGCTTCATGGTTCATTAGCATATGAGACTGAGGCTCCGCCCCTTTGGATTCAAGCCTATTGGGGGCGTGGCTTCAAGCCTCATTAGCATATGAGGCCCCGCCCACTAATGATACCTGTATCTAGATGGGGCGGAGCTTCATGCCTCATTTGCATACGATTCTGAGGCCCCGCCCCATTGGACTTAAGCCTATTGGGGGCGTGGCTTTGTGTCTCATTAGCATACAGTAGTGAGGCTCCGCCCCTTTGGGGGCGTGGCTTCATAACTCATTAGCATACGATGATAAGGGCCCGCCCATTTAGGCTCGAGGGGGCGTGGCTTCACACCTCATTAGCATACGGTGATAAGGCCCCGCCCCTTTCTTCTTGAGGGGGCGTGGCTCAAGCCTGGAAGGGGCGGGGCTTCAGTCCTCATTAGCATATAATAACTAGGTCCCGCCCCCTTGGATAAGCTCATTAGCATACGGCAATGAGGCTCCGCCCCTTTGGACTCCAGCCTACCGGGGGTGTGGCTTCATGGCTCATTAGCATATGGGGCTCTGCCCCTTTAGACTGGAGACTGCAGACCCCATTAAACCCTATGGGCCCCATTAAACCCTATGGGCCCCATTAAACCCTATGAGCTCTATTATAGCGCCACCTTGTGGCTGTTAATGGTATTGCAGCTCCCATTAAACCCTATGGGCCCGATTAAACCCTATGGACTCCATTATAGCGCCGCCTTGTGGCTGTTAATGTTATTGCAGGCCCCCATTATATCCTATGGGCCCCATTAAACCCTATGGGCTCTATTATAGCGCCACCTTGTGGCCGCTGAGGGTATTGCAGCTCCCATTAAACCCTATGGTCCCGATTAAACCCTATGGGCTCCATTATTGCGCCGCCTTGTGGCTGTTAATGGTATTGCAGGCCCCCATTATACCCTATGGGCCCCATTAAACCCTATGGTCCCGATTAAACCCTATGGGCTCCATTATTGCGCCGCCTTGTGGCTGTTAATGGTATTGCAGCCCCCATTATATCCTATGGGCCCCATTAAACCCTATGGGCTCTATTATAGCGCCACCTTGTGGCCGCTGAGGGTATTGCAGCTCCCATTAAACCCTATGGGCCCCATTAAACCCTATGGGCTCCATTATAGCGCCGCCTTGTGGCTGTTAATGGTATTGCAGGCCCCCATTATACCCTATGGGCCCCATTAAACCCTATGGGCTCTATTATAGCGCCGCCTTGTGGCCGCTGAGGGTATTGCAGCTCCCATTAAACCCTATGGGCCCCATTAAACCCTATGGGCTCCATTATAGCGCCGCCTTGTGGCTGTTAATGGTATTGCAGGCCCCCTTATACCCTATGGGCTCCATTAAACCCTATGGGCTCCATTATAGCGCCGCCTTGTGGCTGTTAATGGTATTGCAGGCCCCCATTATAAGTATAGGGAGGGGCGTGGCTTAGTGCCTCATTAGCATACGAGGCCCCGCCCCTTTGGACTCCAGCCTATTGGGGGCGTGGCTTCATGGTTCATTAGCATATGAGACTGAGGCTCCGCCCCTTTGGATTCAAGCCTATTGGGGGCGTGGCTTCAAGCCTCATTAGCATATGAGGCCCCGCCCACTAATGATACCTGTATCTTGATGGGGCGGAGCTTCATGCCTCATTTGCATACGATTCTGAGGCCCCGCCCGATTGGACTTAAGCCTATTGGGGGCGTGGCTTTGTGTCTCATTAGCTTACGAGGCCCCGCCCACGTATGAGACTTGAAGGGGGCGGAGCTTCATGCCTCATTAGTCTAGAGCAGTGAAGCTCCGCCCCTTTGGGGGTGTGGCTTCAGTCCTCATTAGCATACGACACTGAGGCCCCGCCCCTTTGGACTCGAGCCTATTGTGGGCGTGGATTCCTAGCTCATTAGCATATAGTAAGTAGGCGTGGCTTCGTGCCTCATTAGCATACGATACTGAGGCTCCGCCCCTTTAGGCACAAGCCCATTGGGGGCGTGGCTTCATGCCTCATTAGCGTACAGTAGTGAGGCTCCGCCCCTTTGGGGGCGTGGCTTCATAACTCATTAGCATACGATGATAAGGGCCCGCCCATTTAGGCTCGAGGGGGCGTGGCTTCACACCTCATTAGCATACGGTGATAAGGCCACGCCCCTTTCTTCTTGAGGGGGCGTGGCTCAAGCCTGGAAGGGGCGGGGCTTCAGTCCTCATTTGCATATAATAACTAGGTCCCGCCCCCTTGGATAAGCTCATTAGCATACGGCAATGAGGCTCCGCCCCTTTGGACTCCAGCCTACCGGGGGTGTGGCTTCATGGCTCATTAGCATATGGGGCTCTGCCCCTTTAGACTGGAGACTGCAGACCCCATTAAACCCTATGGGCCCCATTAAACCCTATGGGCCCCATTAAACCCTATGAGCTCTATTATAGCGCCGCCTTGTGGCTGTTAATGGTATTGCAGGCCCCCATTATATCCTATGGGCCCCATTAAACCCTATGGACTCCATTATAGCGCCGCCTTGTGGCTGTTAATGGTATTGCAGGCCCCCATTATATCCTATGGGCCCCATTAAACCCTATGGGCTCTATTATAGCGCCACCTTGTGGCCGCTGAGGGTATTGCAGCTCCCATTAAACCCTATGGTCCCGATTAAACCCTATGGGCTCCATTATAGCGCCGCCTTGTGGCTGTTAATGGTATTGCAGGCCCCCATTATACCCTATGGGCCCCATTAAACCCTATGGGCTCTATTATAGCGCCACCTTGTGGCCGCTGAGGGTATTGCAGCTCCCATTAAACCCTATGGGCCCCATTAAACCCTATGGGCTCCATTATAGCGCCGCCTTGTGGCTGTTAATGGTATTGCAGGCCCCCATTATACCCTATGGGCTCCATTAAACCCTATGGGCTCCATTATAGCGCCGCCTTGTGGCTGTTAATGGTATTGCAGGCCCCCATTATAAGTATAGGGAGGGGCGTGGCTTAGTGCCTCATTAGCATACGAGGCCCCGCCCCTTTGGACTCCAGCCTATTGGGGGCGTGGCTTCATGGTTCATTAGCATATGAGACTGAGGCTCCGCCCCTTTGGATTCAAGCCTATTGGGGGCGTGGCTTCAAGCCTCATTAGCATATGAGGCCCCGCCCACTAATGATACCTGTATCTTGATGGGGCGGAGCTTCATGCCTCATTTGCATACGATTCTGAGGCCCCGCCCGATTGGACTTAAGCCTATTGGGGGCGTGGCTTTGTGTCTCATTAGCATACGAGGCCCCGCCCACGTATGAGACTTGAAGGGGGCGGAGCTTCATGCCTCATTAGTCTAGAGCAGTGAAGCTCCGCCCCTTTGGGGGTGTGGCTTCAGTCCTCATTAGCATACGACACTGAGGCACCGCCCCTTTGGACTCGAGCCTATTGTGGGCGTGGATTCCTAGCTCATTAGCATATAGTAAGTAGGCGTGGCTTCGTGCCTCATTAGCATACGATACTGAGGCTCCGCCCCTTTAGGCACAAGCCCATTGGGGGCGTGGCTTCATGCCTCATTAGCGTACAGTAGTGAGGCTCCGCCCCTTTGGGGGCGTGGCTTCATAACTCATTAGCATACGATGATAAGGGCCCGCCCATTTAGGCTCGAGGGGGCGTGGCTTCACACCTCATTAGCATACGGTGATAAGGCCACGCCCCTTTCTTCTTGAGGGGGCGTGGCTCAAGCCTGGAAGGGGCGGGGCTTCAGTCCTCATTTGCATATAATAACTAGGTCCCGCCCCCTTGGATAAGCTCATTAGCATACGACAATGAGGCTCCGCCCCTTTGGACTCCAGCCTACCGGGGGTGTGGCTTCATGGCTCATTAGCATATGGGGCTCTGCCCCTTTAGACTGGAGACTGCAGACCCCATTAAACCCTATGGGCCCCATTAAACCCTATGGGCCCCATTAAACCCTATGAGCTCTATTATAGCGCCGCCTTGTGGCTGTTAATGGTATTGCAGGCCCCCATTATATCCTATGGGCCCCATTAAACCCTATGGACTCCATTATAGCGCCGCCTTGTGGCCGCTGAGGGTATTGCAGCTCCCATTAAACCCTATGGGCCCCATTAAACCCTATGGGCTCCATTATAGCGCCGCCTTGTGGCTGTTAATGGTATTGCAGGCCCCCTTATACCCTATGGGCTCCATTAAACCCTATGGGCTCCATTATAGCGCCGCCTTGTGGCTGTTAATGGTATTGCAGCTCCCATTAAACCCTATGGGCCCGATTAAACCCTATGGACTCCATTATAGCGCCGCCTTGTGGCTGTTAATGGTATTGCAGGCCCCCATTATATCCTATGGGCCCCATTAAACCCTATGGGCTCTATTATAGCGCCGCCTTGTGGCTGTTAATGGTATTGCAGGCCCCCATTATACCCTATGGGCCCCATTAAACCCTATGGGCTCTATTATAGCGCCACCTTGTGGCCGCTGAGGGTATTGCAGCTCCCATTAAACCCTATGGGCCCCATTAAACCCTATGGGCTCCATTATAGCGCCGCCTTGTGGCTGTTAATGGTATTGCAGGCCCCCATTATACCCTATGGGCTCCATTAAACCCTATGGGCTCCATTATAGCGCCGCCTTGTGGCTGTTAATGGTATTGCAGGCCCCCATTATAAGTATAGGGAGGGGCGTGGCTTAGTGCCTCATTAGCATACGAGGCCCCGCCCCTTTGGACTCCAGCCTATTGGGGGCGTGGCTTCATGGTTCATTAGCATATGAGACTGAGGCTCCGCCCCTTTGGATTCAAGCCTATTGGGAGCGTGGCTTCAAGCCTCATTAGCATATGAGGCCCCGCCCACTAATGATACCTGTATCTAGATGGGGCGGAGCTTCAAGCCTCATTTGCATACGATTCTGAGGCCCCGCCCCATTGGACTTAAGCCTATTGGGGGCGTGGCTTTGTGTCTCATTAGCATACGAGGCCCCGCCCACGTATGAGACTTGAAGGGGGCGGAGCTTCATGCCTCATTAGTCTAGAGCAGTGAAGCTCCGCCCCTTTGGGGGTGTGGCTTCAGTCCTCATTAGCATACGACACTGAGGCCCCGCCCCTTTGGACTCGAGCCTATTGTGGGCGTGGATTCCTAGCTCATTAGCATATAGTAAGTAGGCGTGGCTTCGTGCCTCATTAGCATACGATACGGAGGCTCCGCCCCTTTAGGCACAAGCCAATTGGGGGCGTGGCTTCATGCCTCATTAGCATACAGTAGTGAGGCTCCGCCCCTTTGGGGGCGTGGCTTCATAACTCATTAGCATACGATGATAAGGGCCCGCCCATTTAGGCTCGAGGGGGCGTGGCTTCACACCTCATTAGCATACGGTGATAAGGCCACGCCCCTTTCTTCTTGAGGGGGCGTGGCTCAAGCCTGGAAGGGGCGGGGCTTCAGTCCTCATTAGCATATAATAACTAGGTCCCGCCCCCTTGGATAAGCTCATTAGCATACGGCAATGAGGCTCCGCCCCTTTGGACTCCAGCCTACCGGGGGTGTGGCTTCATGGCTCATTAGCATATGGGGCTCTGCCCCTTTAGACTGGAGACTGCAGACCCCATTAAACCCTATGGGCCCCATTAAACCCTATGGGCCCCATTAAACCCTATGAGCTCTATTATAGCGCCGCCTTGTGGCTGTTTATGGTATTGCAGCCTCCATTAATCCCTATCGTCCCCATTAAACCCTATGGACCCCATTAAACCCTATGGGCTCCGTTAAGCGCCGCCTTGTGGCTGTTAATGGTATTGCAGCCCCCATTATATCTTATGGGCCCCATTAAAACCTATGGGCCCCATTAAACCCTATGGACTCCATTATAGCGCCGCCTTGTGGCTGTTAATGGTATTGCAGGCCCCCATTATATCCTATGGGCCCCATTAAACCCTATGGGCTCTATTATAGCGCCACCTTGTGGCCGCTGAGGGTATTGCAGCTCCCATTATACCCTATGGTCCCGATAAAACCCTATGGGCTCCATTATAGCGCCGCCTTGTGGCTGTTAATGGTATTGCAGGCCCCCATTATAAGTATAGGGAGAGGCGTGGCTTAGTGCCTCATTAGCATACGAGGCCCCGCCCCTTTGGACTCCAGCCTATTGGGGGCGTGGCTTCATGGTTCATTAGCATATGAGACTGAGGCTCCGCCCCTTTGGATTCAAGCCTATTGGGGGCGTGGCTTCAAGCCTCATTAGCATATGAGGCCCCGCCCACTAATGATACCTGTATCTAGATGGGGCGGAGCTTCATGCCTCATTTGCATACGATTCTGAGGCCCCGCCCCATTGGACTTAAGCCTATTGGGGGCGTGGCTTTGTGTCTCATTAGCATACAGTAGTGAGGCTCCGCCCCTTTGGGGGCGTGGCTTCATAACTCATTAGCATACAATGATAAGGGCCCGCCCATTTAGGCTCGAGGGGGCGTGGCTTCACACCTCATTAGCATACGGTGATAAGGCCCCGCCCCTTTCTTCTTGAGGGGGCGTGGCTCAAGCCTGGAAGGGGCGGGGCTTCAGTCCTCATTAGCATATAATAACTAGGTCCCGCCCCCTTGGATAAGCTCATTAGCATACGGCAATGAGGCTCCTCCCCTTTGGACTCCAGCCTACCGGGGGTGTGGCTTCATGGCTCATTAGCATATGGGGCTCTGCCCCTTTAGACTGGAGACTGCAGACCCCATTAAACCCTATGGGCCCCATTAAACCCTATGGGCCCCATTAAACCCTATGAGCTCTATTATAGCGCCACCTTGTGGCTGTTAATGGTATTGCAGCTCCCATTAAACCCTATGGGCCCGATTAAACCCTATGGACTCCATTATAGCGCCGCCTTGTGGCTGTTAATGTTATTGCAGGCCCCCATTATATCCTATGGGCCCCATTAAACCCTATGGGCTCTATTATAGCGCCACCTTGTGGCCGCTGAGGGTATTGCAGCTCCCATTAAACCCTATGGTCCCGATTAAACCCTATGGGCTCCATTATTGCGCCGCCTTGTGGCTGTTAATGGTATTGCAGGCCCCCATTATACCCTATGGGCCCCATTAAACCCTATGGTCCCGATTAAACCCTATGGGCTCCATTATTGCGCCGCCTTGTGGCTGTTAATGGTATTGCAGCCCCCATTATATCCTATGGGCCCCATTAAACCCTATGGGCTCCATTATAGCGCCGCCTTGTCGCTGTTAATGGTATTGCAGGCCCCCATTATACCCTATGGGCCCCATTAAACCCTATGGGCTCCATTATAGCGCCGCCTTGTGGCTGTTAATGGTATTGCAGGCCCCCATTATACCCTATGGGCTCCATTAAACCCTATGGGCTCTATTATAGCGCCGCCTTGTGGCTGTTAATGGTATTGCAGGCCCCCATTATAAGTATAGGGAGGGGCGTGGCTTAGTACCTCATTAGCATACGAGGCCCCGCCCCTTTGGACTCCAGCCTATTGGGGGCGTGGCTTCATGGTTCATTAGCATATGAGACTGAGGCTCCGCCCCTTTGGATTCAAGCCTATTGGGGGCGTGGCTTCAAGCCTCATTAGCATATGAGGCCCCGCCCACTAATGATACCTGTATCTAGATGGGGCGGAGCTTCATGCCTCATTTGCATACGATTCTGAGGCCCCGCCCCATTGGACTTAAGCCTATTGGGGGCGTGGCTTTGTGTCTCATTAGCATACGAGGCCCCGCCCACGTATGATACTTGAAGGGGGCGGAGCTTCATGCCTCATTAGTCTAGAGCAGTGAAGCTCCGCCCCTTTGGGGGTGTGGCTTCAGTCCTCATTAGCATACGACACTGAGGCCCCGCCCCTTTGGACTCGAGCCTATTGTGGGCGTGGATTCCTAGCTCATTAGCATATAGTAAGTAGGCGTGGCTTCGTGCCTCATTAGCATACGATACGGAGGCTCCGCCCCTTTAGGCACAAGCCCATTGGGGGCGTGGCTTCATGCCTCATTAGCATACAGAAGTGAGGCTCCGCCCCTTTGGGGGCGTGGCTTCATAACTCATTAGCATACGATGATAAGGGCCCGCCCATTTAGGCTCGAGGGGGCGTGGCTTCACACCTCATTAGCATACGGTGATAAGGCCCCGCTTCTTTCTTCTTGAGGGGGCGTGGCTCAAGCCTGGAAGGGGCGGGGCTTCAGTCCTCATTAGCATATAATAACTAGGTCCCGCCCCCTAGGATAAGCTCATTAGCATACAGCAATGAGGCTCCGCCCCTTTGGACTCCAGCCTACCGGGGGTGTGGCTTCATGGCTCATTAGCATATGGGGCTCTGCCCCTTTAGACTGGAGACTGCAGACCCCATTAAACCCTATGGGCCCCATTAAACCCTATGGGCCCCATTAAACCCTATGAGCTCTATTATAGCGCCGCCTTGTGGCTGTTAATGGTATTGCAGGCCCCCATTATATCCTATGGGCCCCATTAAACCCTATGGGCTCTATTATAGCGCCACCTTGTGGCCGCTGAGGGTATTGCAGCTCCCATTAAACCCTATGGGCCCCATTAAACCCTATGGGCTCCATGATAGCGCCGCCTTGTGGCTGTTAATGGTATTGCAGGCCCCCATTATACCCTATGGGCCCCATTAAACCCTATGGGCTCTATTATAGCGCCACCTTGTGGCTGTTAATGGTATTGCAGCTCCCATTAAACCCTATGGGCCCCATTAAACCCTATGGACTCCATTATAGCGCCGCCTTGTGGCTGTTAATGGTATTGCAGGCCCCCATTATATCCTATGGGCCCCATTAAACCCTATGGGCTCTATTATAGCGCCGCCTTGTGGCTGTTTATGGTATTGCAGCCTCCATTAATCCCTATCGTCCCCATTAAACCCTATGGACCCCATTAAACCCTATGGGCTCCGTTAAGCGCCGCCTTGTGGCTGTTAATGGTATTGCAGCCCCCATTATATTCTATGGGCCCCATTAAAACCTATGGGCCCCATTAAACCCTATGGGCTCTATTATAGCGCCGCCTTGTGGCCGCTGAGGGTATTGCAGCTCCCATTAAACCCTATGGGCCCCATTAAACCCTATGGGCTCCATTATAGCGCCGCCTTGTGGCTGTTAATGGTATTGCAGGCCCCCTTATACCCTATGGGCTCCATTAAACCCTATGGGCTCCATTATAGCGCCGCCTTGTGGCTGTTTATGGTATTGCAGCCTCCATTAATCCCTATCGTCCCCATTAAACCCTATGGACCCCATTAAACCCTATGGGCTCCATTATAGCGCCGCCTTGTGGCTGTTAATGGTATTGCAGGCCCCCATTATACCCTATGGGCTCCATTAAACCCTATGGGCTCTATTATAGCGCCGCCTTGTGGCTGTTAATGGTATTGCAGGCCCCCATTATAAGTATAGGGAGGGGCGTGGCTTAGTGCCTCATTAGCATACGAGGCCCCGCCCCTTTGGACTCCAGCCTATTGGGGGCGTGGCTTCATGGTTCATTAGCATATGAGACTGAGGCTCCGCCCCTTTGGATTCAAGCCTATTGGTGGCGTGGCTTCAAGCCTCATTAGCATATGAGGCCCCGCCCACTAATGATACCTGTATCTAGATGGGGCGGAGCTTCATGCCTCATTTGCATACGATTCTGAGGCCCCGCCCGATTGGACTTAAGCCTATTGGGGGCGTGGCTTTGTGTCTCATTAGCATACAGTAGTGAGGCTCCGCCCCTTTGGGGGCGTGGCTTCATAACTCATTAGCATACGATGATAAGGGTCCGCCCATTTAGGCTCGAGGGGGCGTGGCTTCACACCTCATTAGCATACGGTGATAAGGCCACGCCCCTTTCTTCTTGAGGGGGCGTGGCTCAAGCCCGGAAGGGGCGGGGCTTCAGTCCTCATTAGCATATAATAACTAGGTCCCGCCCCCTTGGATAAGCTCATTAGCATACGGCAATGAGGCTCCGCCCCTTTGGACTCCAGCCTACCGGGGGTGTGGCTTCATGGCTCATTAGCATACGGGGCTCTGCCCCTTTAGACTGGAGACTGCAGACCCCATTAAACCCTATGGGCCCCATTAAACTCTATGGGCCCCATTAAACCCTATGGGCTCCATTATAGCGCCGCCTTGTGGCTGTTAATGGTATTGCAGGCCCCCATTATATCCTATGGGCCCCATTAAACCCTATGGGCTCTATTATAGCGCCACCTTGTGGCCGCTGAGGGTATTGCAGCTCCCATTAAACCCTATGGGCCCCATTAAACCCTATGGGCTCCATTATAGCGCCGCCTTGTGGCTGTTAATGGTATTGCAGGCCCCCATTATATCCTATGGGCCCCATTAAACCCTATGGGCTCTATTATAGCGCCACCTTGTGGCTGTTAATGGTATTGCAGGCCCCCATTATACCCTATGGACCCCATTAAACCCTATGGGCTCTATTATAGCGCCACCTTGTGGCCGCTGAGGGTATTGCAGCTCCCATTAAACCCTATGGTCCCGATTAAACCCTATGGGCTCCATTATAGCGCCGCCTTGTGGCTGTTAATGGTATTGCAGGCCCCCATTATACCCTATGGGCCCCATTAAACCCTATGGGCTCTATTATAGCGCCACCTTGTGGCCGCTGAGGGTATTGCAGCTCCCATTAAACCCTATGGGCCCCATTAAACCCTATGGGCTCCATTATAGCGCCGCCTTGTGGCTGTTAATGGTATTGCAGGCCCCCATTATACCTTATGGGCTCCATTAAACCCTATGGGCTCCATTATAGCGCCGCCTTGTGGCTGTTAATGGTATTGCAGGCCCCCATTATAAGTATAGGGAGGGGCGTGGCTTAGTGCCTCATTAGCATACGAGGCCCCGCCCCTTTGGACTCCAGCCTATTGGGGGCGTGGCTTCATGGTTCATTAGCATATGAGACTGAGGCTCCGCCCCTTTGGATTCAAGCCTATTGGGAGCGTGGCTTCAAGCCTCATTAGCATATGAGGCCCCGCCCACTAATGATACCTGTATCTAGATGGGGCGGAGCTTCAAGCCTCATTTGCATACGATTCTGAGGCCCCGCCCCATTGGACTTAAGCCTATTGGGGGCGTGGCTTTGTGTCTCATTAGCATACGAGGCCCCGCCCACGTATGAGACTTGAAGGGGGCGGAGCTTCATGCCTCATTAGTCTAGAGCAGTGAAGCTCCGCCCCTTTGGGGGTGTGGCTTCAGTCCTCATTAGCATACGACACTGAGGCCCCGCCCCTTTGGACTCGAGCCTATTGTGGGCGTGGATTCCTAGCTCATTAGCATATAGTAAGTAGGCGTGGCTTCGTGCCTCATTAGCATACGATACTGGGGGACTACCGCTCCTTTCTCCCCTCGAGGCTTTTCATCGAGGGCTACGGGTTCTCTCGGTGTTATAGGTAGGAGCGAGCGGGACGGGGCCGTATTGTCCCAGCCTCGGCACGGCTGGGAGTGCACGGGTGCAGCCACGCAAGGACTTCTGAAACAAGTTTTTTTCTATTGCAGGCCGAACCAACCGCCCGAGAAGGGTTTGGCGGGTGCCGTGGCCCCTTCCTCTTCCGCCGACAGGAGCGAGCTGAATATTTCACCCCTTACCCTTTATTTCTATTTTCAGGCGTCGAGGACAGCTCCATTCTTTCCAAGAGAGACAGCCGAGGGAACCGGTACGTCCTGAGCTCTGCCTACAGATAAAGGAAGAAAATCCTGTAGGTAAAAGGCTTGCGAATTCTAGAGGTACTGAGGTGGGAGGAGATGTCCAAGATCGTCGTTTTCAGCGGCAGCATAAGCATAGGCGTCTACAAGGCTCAGCTCAATCTTCTCTGGAAGCAGCACATCCAGAGGGCTCCTCAAGACATCCCAGGACGCGGAGGAGACCATCTCCCGGGGAGCCTAGTGCAGCGTTTAACTCCCCTTTAGGTCAAGAAGCGTTTCCTAAGGTCTAGGGTAAAGGTACCGAGTGGCGACGGTAGGATTTTTTTTGTCCTTCTGTCAGCAGGGAGAAGAGAGTATTGCAGTCGTCAGGATAAGCAGCTTGGAGATGTGGTAAGAGAGCCCTAAGGTATCCCCTGAGCATTCTTTTCCTAGAGCTTGCTGGGCTCTGCCTATGTCCGCCGAGGAAGCGGGCAGAAGCGAGCCCTCGAGAGGTTCGTATGGCGTTTTTTGTACTTTTTGTTACAGGCAAGGCGGACGAGGAAGGACGGAGAGCCCAAAGGAGCGCAGCCTTCAGCGCGGGAGGGAAGAAGAGCCGGCGTCACGTCCCCGGGTGGCACGGTGTGGTGAGTAATGGGCTGTCTGGAGAGTTTGAGTCCTCTCTTCTGGGGTTGTTTAAGGCTTGTCTTTATTCTTTTTTCCCAGGGTGAGCAGCGCAGCAGAGCATTTGGCATGGAGGGCGGGTGAGCCCTGCGACCCGGCTGTTGCAGCGGTTCCTCTGAAGCGGTTGGAGCAGTTTGAGGAGCAGAGGTAGCACTGCATCGGAGCACCTTCACGGAGTGAGGTGTGTCCTTGTTTGTTTAGTGTGTTGCTTTTTGGTGTTGGGGACTTTATTTTTGGGTGATGTTGTTTAGAGCACTGTCGGTTAGTTAGTGGGTGTTTTGGTGTTGGTTTCACTTGGTGTTTTTTGTGGTTTTTTGTCTGTGTTGGTTTGACTTTGTTCAGGGGGGAGAACACTGCTTACACTCAGTGACTGTTCTGGTCGCTTAGTGTGGGCTGTGTTCTCCCCCCTTGGAATAATGCTAGAGAGCCGGTTTTGCAGTATCTTTAAAAAGATAATTTTTTTTCTTTTTTGCGGTGGCCCCCCGCCCCCTTGGGGGCGGCCCGTGTGCCCCTCCCCTGTGCCCTCTTGGTCCCTCCCCTGCCCCCTTGGAGCCCCTCCTCTGCCCCCTTGGGGGCTGCCCCCTGAGTCCCCACTTGGGCCCTGCCCCTTGGGGTCTCTCCCTTGTCCCCTTGGGGCCACCCTCTGAGTGGGGTGTGTGGGGAAGAGCCCCTCACTGGTGAAGGGGTCTCTTCCTTGGGAGCCGGGGTGGCTGCTGTGTGGTGGTGCTCTTTGCCCTCAAGGAAGGAGCTGGAGTGAGGAGGAGCTGCGTTCTGTGTCCTGCTGAAGAAGACGACTTGGTTTAATTCAAGCCTCAGGTAAGATCTTTTTGAAACAACTCTTGCTCTGTGCCTAAGGGGGTCTATGGGGATTTCCTGTTTACAGAAGTTTGGTTAAGGGGCTGAAGGTGAAATATACTGAGATGCATGCCTCAGGCATAAGTCCTGTATGTGCTATGAATGGTTTACAGTATCAACAATCTAGGTAGGCTGAGTGGTTACTGAGGAGGGAAACTGCTACTCTGTTCTCTGTAACATTATTGCCATATCCTCTTAGGGAGAAAAAATAAAACCTAACAGGCAAATAAATAGAAATGCTTGTGAAAGCTGTTGAGCTCTCTGAGGCCAATTATTTGTATCAATAATTATATCATTTATCAATAATAGTATATTTTACATAGTATATATTATAATATATAATATATGTAATTATATATCAATGTATATAATTATATACTAAAAAAATGTAGAAAACTATCTCTCTGTGAGCAGAGTTTGACTCTTTTTAAGAATATTACTAATTGCCAGATGGGGGACTTAAAAATATCTGAATTAGTGAAAAGCTAGATCTCCCTTAATAGCGTATGTCCCGCTTCATATTTTTACTTGAGCCAAACTGTGAAGAAGAACTTCAGGATATAACTCTGTTCTTCTCGTTTCAACGTGTACCTCTGAAATAGCGATAACTAAGCTTACTTCTGTGGTTCGGGAAGAGGGTGATAATTCCTTTTTGCAGAATTATTGGCTCGCGAACGCTTTTTGGCGAGATTGTTTCTCCTGAGAGCGCCGCCGTTCTGCATTGCGTTTGAGATCTGGGACGCCCAAGAATATCTGCCCCCTAGCGGAAAGACTAGGCTTAGCTATCTCCAGGTTTTGCGGTGAAGCGGGTACCTGTCTGTCTCTGACTTAAAACAACAGAAAATCAGTGCTTACCTCAATAAAAAATGGATGAGCTCTCTAATTCTGTGCTTTGGTCTGGCTTCTTTGCTGCCGAAGGTTTTTATCTTGCGGAGTGTGAAGAGGTAGAGTAATGATCCCTTAAGCAATTGGCACTTGGCATTGCATGTTCTGTAAAAGAAAAAGTGAGACTTAAATCAGTAACAAATAGTTTCACAAGTTAACTATGGCAGAGGGACTGTGCATTAGACTCGCTTTGCTCAGTGTATATATTGTTGTGGCTCTGTTTCTGGAGCAGTGTTTCATGAACTCGGTATGGTTTTCTGGGCTGATGGGTGGGTGTGCTGTCTCAGCAGCAGAGTGGTGGTGATTGCCTTGTTTTAAAATAAACAAAGAAAAAAAAACTTCTTTCCTGATCTTCTTCTGATCTTTCCTTCTTTTTTTTTTTAAGATTAGATTACTGTGAGCAAACACTTGTTTCTCACTAGGTAAACTGAGCTAGTGCTTTGCTGCGTGACCCTCTGCATCCAACAGGTAATCTAAGTTAGTTCTTGTTAACCTTTGTTCCAAAGTGAGACTCAGCTTTAATGCTAACTATACAAGTACACTATGCTCTGCATTGTGTACTTTAACAAGAGTAATGGAACTGCACTGGGGTTCTGCCATACATGATTATACTACACACAAGCATTTTCATCTTTATGTGACAGTCTGCAATTATTAATATTTATTAATTAAAATATTAATATTAATTAATTAATAAACACTTGCAATCACTTAATGACCTATTTATGCTGCCACTAAAATGAAACATGCTAGTAATTTGGCAGTAAAAGAAGAGTCTTAGTTAACTATGATGCTTCTTCCCTAATGACTTGACTGCGACAGAGTTTCAATGAATTAACAGGTAATCTTACTAGTACATGATGATTTAAGTGGGCAGTTGAGGCATTGGTTTCTGTGATAAACAGAATGAGAGGGTTATTTTGCATAGGGATGTCTTAAATGAATATTACTGAGAGAAAGGTTATGGATAAACAAATCCACTAATTCAATGAAATTTCTTTCTCATTATAGAATTACAAAGCCAACATGAGCAGAAGGGACATGTGACTCCTAGCGCTGTGTGAGATGGCCCTGACTTCTGCTGTTCTGGCTGAGAGCGGCATCCGCCTGCTTTGTGAACCGTGTCAGCTCTGGGCTGTGATTGCTGCCTCAGGGAATCCTGTTATGATACCTCAGCCCTCTTTAGAGCATGATTTTTCTTCATCTCCAACCTGTACTGTCTACTGTTTGGATCCCTCTGCAGAGTCTTTCTACCCCTGAGGAATCTGTGGCTCCTCCTAATTCAACATAATTGGCAAATGTACTGAATATGTACACCTTTGTCTCCTGTATCCTGATTAATTACATTAAGACCTAAGGGAACTACTTCTGCAAAGAAGCACCTGGAGTCTGCCTCCAGCCTCTTGCATTCTGATTTCATTTTAGCAAATACTTGAAACCTCTTTTTTATGTCTTTAAATGATTGGTTAGCCATTAGTTTGTCTGTTCCTACACATTAGTTTATTGACTCAGTGTATTAGACAGCTGAAATTAATGGATGTATTGCTCTACTGGTGGAATGGAATAAAATCTAATAAATTATCCAGAATTTTGACATTTTTACTATCTCTGTCTTTTCACAGATCACATTTTCTACATACTAACATTATTAGTGTGTAGCCTGCCATTAATAACAAGAATGGCTGAGCAAAAATGGTGGGTTGCAGCTATAAAGCTTAAAAGTACAAAAAAAAACCAAACACCACCACCTTCCACACCATAAAAGTGCATGGGGTCATAATGTATTCATAAGAGAGATTCCAGACTTCAAACCAGTCCTTGCACTGTCTTTCATTACAAATGCAGGTACAAACTCTCCCTCACCTCACTTTACCCCAAGGGCCAGACTGTATGATTGTATCCCTCTGTCAGCAAAGACATAAAGGACTCACTTTTTCTCTTTTTTTTTTT
This sequence comes from Excalfactoria chinensis, assembly GCF_039878825.1. NCBI lineage: Eukaryota > Metazoa > Chordata > Aves > Galliformes > Phasianidae > Excalfactoria > Excalfactoria chinensis. The sequence goes on along the minus strand of NC_092829.1, from coordinate 53,868,850 downwards.
TTTTTTTTTTTTAAATGATAAATCGGAAACAAAAGCCCTAATCCTTAAACCATGTGAGCCTGGCGAGAACACGTGACATTAGACTGTGAGCAGCTTTAAAAATCAAACCCTTTGTCCTGTAATAGTATACAACAAATACCAATCCTTCACCAGCCAGCAAGCAAGAAAAATTTAACTTAACATTCTCTGCTCATGTGTGTTAATTACATCCACAGTAATCTCCCTTCCACATCTATTTGGGTTATGGAACTGAGAAGCCCCTCCACCCATACCTCCACAATTAATGTTAAACTAATTTAAAACTTTTTTTTAAATTTTATTTATTTTTTTTTTTTTAAAGGAAAAATACCCCAAAACATTACAAGTACAATAGGAGGTCTTAAACTTCTTTACCTGATTTAGGCTTTCTCAGCAGTTTGTAGGTTCTAAAGGACTCAATGCGCACACAAAACAGCAGCAGGAAAAAACAAAGTAATGGAAGGGCAACATTGCAGAATTTGTCTTTGTTACCGCACTGGTCTGCTGCAGAAATAATGTCCCAAGAAGAATGCTCATCTGTCCCCAAAGATGATATAGGCTCACAGAATAACTCTGCAAAAGAGGGATCTCCCAAAAGAGATCCTCCCTCACTGGCAGTCAGCCTTTAAAAGAAATTTAAGAGAGCTGGAGCCTCCCCGACGTTGAATCCTCTTCACCTGAGCTCGCTAGCCTGACCCGGTCTCTTCTTTCGGGTGCTTGCTATGTGGTTTGGGCCCTGACTCTGCAGTTCCCTTACAGTCATGCAAATCTTAATGCTTAAAGTATAAGCTGTTTACACTGAGACACCCTGTCCTTGAGATGTAAGAACTGCTTCCCTGAGGGAAGCTGAACTGCTTCTCCTTCTCGTACAGTGGAATAATGCTGGACTAGTAATGTACAGTTGGAAATAGTACAAGAATAGTGGTAAATAGGTAGCCAGAGATTACATATAGCAAAAAACTCACCAATTCAGAGGCCTTCGGGCTAGAGGGAAAATTTTGAAGCTCATCACACACCACTAAGGAGTGCTCTCCAAAAGACATGCTGCCTCAGTGGTGGTCAGCCCTCAAATGAAGCTAGGAGAGGTGCAGTTGAGCTGAATCGCCTCCACCTGTGCTCCCGCAGCTGACCTAACACTTGCCTCAGGTGGTTAATCAGAGGTTCTGGCTGTGATTAACAGTTTCCTATACACTTCTCAATAAGTTTCCCCAGAAATGAGATCCCACAAACTCGGCTAGCCTAGCAAAAGCACACAAGAATGGGTCAAACAAAGTCTTATGAAGAAAACCTATTTTGTCACTTGGTACCGCTGGGTAAGGCAGCCGTGGAGACCGCTGGGCTGTCACACTGTTTTCCTAGCTCTGTTCTTAACAGTAGCCCCATAAAGTAAGATCCTCAAACATAAGAGCTCACGCCTGGAGTCGTGGTCTGACTCAATAAACCCTCTTCTCAATTACTTACAGTAAGATAGGAGACCAAATCTGAGCTTTTGCTGAGAAAAAACAGGGAAGAATTTACTCTGTTCTCAGACAAGACAATCATCTACATCTTTAAATAAAACTAATTGCTGTAGCCTCAGGGACTAACTGGTTTCCAACCCATCTGATTCTCAGCTGTTAATTTGCAATAGCAGTACTGAAACTCAGACTACTATACTAAATCTTTTAAAAAATAGAAATAGAAATAGAAATCCAGGAAAATACCCATTTATGCAGCCAAACCCATTAATGCCACAATGCATTCTGGGCTAGGAGGAGCCTTATCTTAATTAATCCTACCCAAGACTGACACTTTTAAGAAGGCCCACCTGCAGAAACAGACAAGATCACAAGAAAAAAAGAATTATATACATATTCTCAAATGCTGAATTAGAAAAGAACATAAAAGGAACTCCTTAAGGATGCCTTTCTAAGAGCGTGAGAATTCTCCTGGCCCCAGCAGGGTTCCCCCAGAAACAAAGCTCAGAAAGTGGGTTTTCAAGGGGGAACTACTCAGCAAAACACTGTATTCAACTGTATGTCCAGTGAGGACCTAGTGAGGTTCAACGCAGCCAAACACCACGCTTGGTCAGGGTCTCCCTAGGTACAACCACAGACCAGGAAAAAAAAACAAAACACACTAAGATCAGCCCTGCAGGGTTCTGGAGGGACACAAGTCCCATGTGAGCCAACGGTGTGTGCTTACTTAGAACACAGAAGGCCCAGGGTAATCTGGGCTGTGTCAAAAGAGAGGCAGCCATTGGGAAAAGAAAAGTGATTGTCCCCCACTGCTCTGCCCTCCTGCAGCTTGAGAGCTGTGGTTCTGGGCCCCCAGGTGTGAGAAATAATGCGCAGCTACTGGAGTAGGCCTGGAGAAAAGCCATGAAAATAGGAAAAGGGCTGCAGCACCTCTCATATCAAGAAAACCTGAGGGAACTGAGTTTATTTATTTCAGAGGAAAAAAGGCCTTATTGCAGGCTTCTAGCACTTGCAGGGAGATTATAAACAGGTGAGGGGCTAGCCTGTTATGCGGTCTGTGTTTGTAATGCTACAACATGATGCAAAGTACAGCAATAAGAGCAGCACAACAAAGTCCTGGGCCGCAGCAAATCAGAGTGAGCCCAAACACAGGAGCTGCCACAGATGCAGAAAACAAGAAAAGAATCAGCTTACCTTCACAAAACCTCTACTGGGCCACAAACTCTCACCTCCACTGCCAGACCTTAAATGAGATCTGGGAGGGGGGTGGATCCTGGCTCCACCCCTTCCAGTCAATCATCTGTATCACATGCACCTGAGCTCCCCTGACTTGGCCCTGCCTTCCCACCAGGTGTTCAATCACGGCTTGCAGCTATGATTTGACATTTCCTCTACAGCCTCATAGTGACAAGATGAAGTGGAATAGCTTTAAAATACAAGATAAAAGATTTAGGTTAGATGTTAGGAGACACAAATTTTTCAGTCGGGCGGTGAGGAACCGGCATGGGATGCCCGGAGAAGTCCTGTGTGGACAAAAGTAAATCAAATTGCCTTAAAAACAGAAATATTTTAAAACAGAAAACATTTATGTCACATGCGAACATCTGAGAAAATCTCTCAACATTGATTAAAAAAACAAAAAACAAACAAACAAAACAAACAAACAAAAAACAACAACCCACTTATCCCATAACCCTTGTAGCGAAAGTAAAAATCTGTTCCTTTTTATTTTGAGTGATATTAAAGACAAGTTTCCTGTTCTCTCACCCAGAGCTATCAAATTTAGCTCTATTAGCGTGCGCCTTTGTCTCCAGTGATGCATAGCCATGTTTTACAACTTCTATTCAGTGGGGTAAAAGAGAAGTATCCATTCTGTGATGTTTCTTGAGCAATGGGGAGGCCCCAAAATGACAAACCACACGAGCTGTGTCTGTATGATCACGATCCAAAACATTCAGCACGAGCAAAGCCTTACATAATTTTTCTTGTGCTGTGTCTCCCATGTTCCCCCTTTTTTGTTTAATGATAAGAATGGACTTCAATGCTTGATAAACGCGCTCAATGAGAGCTTGTCCAGTGGAAGACTGAGCAATGCCCGTAGTATGTCGAACACCCCGTTCCTGGAGGAAAGCTCGAGCGGCCGGTCCATCCTTGTCTTTAGCGAAGTTCCGTGCAGGCTGCAGAGGCGCAGCGACAGGCGATGTAGACGCGGCGGAGAGAGGCGGCGTCAGGGCGAACGACGTGGGCGGGGTGGGAGGCGGCAGCGGCACCGGCAGCGTCGGGGCCGGAGCGGCAGGGCAGGGGGCGGCTGACGTCGGGGCCGGGCGCGCGGGGGGGGCGCGACTTCCCTTCTCGCCAGCGTGGAGGGGGGTCGGCGCCGCGCATCGATTCCCGGCAGGGCCCGTTTTCGGCACCGAGAGGCAGCAACGAGGGTGGGTGGGTGGGTGGGTGGGTGGGAGGGAGGGCAATGGGGAGTAGTCAGAATTTTCTCCTTGACAGATTTCTTTAAGCTCGGACAAACAGCCACACACCAACCACACAACCCACATGAACCTGAGCTCCCCTGGGTTGGCCCTGCCTTCCCACCAGGTGTTCAATCACGGCTTCCAGCTATGATTTGACATTTCCTCTACAGCCTCATAGTGACAAGATGAAGCAGAATAGCTTTAAACAACAAAGTGGAACATGGATGTGTGAACTTTTGTGTTTCACAGTACAATGCAAACAGAAATTCTCTCTGTGGAACACCTATTGTAACATTTCAAAAGGGCTCCGATGCCTTTTTAGGCCATAGCATTCGCCAACAGCACAAATTCAGAGCCCTTTTTTTCAGTTATAGAAGGTGCTTGCGGCACCTCTTGTACCTCTTTGTACAAATTAAGTTGTTTATCCATAAACCTAACATTCGAAACGATCAAAGCCCAACCAGAATGTGTGACACTAGGAAATTACATAATTACTGATTTATAGTGTACTGTAGTCTGTTGTGCATTTCATTTGGCAATTTCTTTCTGTCTAGGGCCTCGTCTTTTCCTTTTTCACCCTTTATAACATTTCGTATCTGTTTACTCAGTTCACCTCTCTGTGTCCCACTATCATTTTCTTCTGTTGGCTAATTTAATTCCCACCCTCATGAGAGAAGCACCATTATACTTTTCATTAGGAGGAGTCTGTGTTAACTTCACACTCGGTTACAAATTTGTGGAAAACCTTCTGAAATTCTTTAGGAAGAAATTCACTCCAACAGATTAAAAGCAGAGGGAAACGAGCTCATTTTCAAAGAAAGGAAGGCATTGGCACACAGGCTTTCTGATTTACATAATTTATTACATTCATCATTACATTTATTTTAAAAATAAAACCTAAAAAAGCAATTTTTGCAGTTTCTTCACAGTACTCTATGTACTGTACAGAGTACATGGGATTTCAAGGAAGAAAGGTTATTTTCAAACATATGAGTGAAACAATTTTTTTTTCCTCTGAGCTGTGGCTAGACAACCTCTATTAAATCACTCAAATGATTGGGAAATTTGTGCATCCCTTCCGAAACAGCTTCTTAAAATTGCTGGAACCATCAAAACCCAACAGCGATAATGCTGACAAATGCACACCTTCATCTCAACCACTTAAAACACACATCTATTATCATTCATACAGTCTATTCTCTTCTGCTTCTTAAAAAAACATTCTTCTCTTCATCTTTTTTCATCTTTTTAGCAAAGTTCGGTGTTCATAGAGGCACTGCAAAGGTCAGTTGCTTTGGTTTTATGCTTTTTTTTTTTTTTTTTTTTTTTTTTTTTCCATTAGTGTTTTTTCTTTCATTTCTTTTTTTTTTTTTCAATTTTTTCTATTTTTTCTATTATTTTTCGTTTTTTTCCTTTTTTCTTTTTTTTTCCTTTTTTTTCCTTTTTTTTAAATTTTTCTTACTTTTTCCCCCTTTTTCCTTTTTTCTTTTTTTTTCTTTTTTTTTGCCTTTTTTCTTTATTTTTCTTACTTTTCCCCCTTTTTCCTTTTTTCTTTTTTTCTTTTTTTTGCCTTTTTTTTCTTTTTTCTTTTTTTGCTATTTTTTTCTTTTTTCATTTTTTCTATTTTTTTCTTTTCTTTTTTTCTTTTTTCTTTTTTACATTTTTCTTTTTTCTTTTTTTTCTTTTTTCATTTTTTTTCCTTTTTTCTTTATTTCTTTGTTTCTTTTTGTCTTTTTGTCTTTTTTTTTTCATTTTTTCTTTTTTTTTCTTTTTTCATTTCTTCCCGTTTTTTGGTTTTTCATTTTTTTTTTCCATTTTTTTCATTTTTTTTCTTTTTTCATTTTTTTCCCTTTTTCCTTTTTTTATATTTTTTCTATTTTTTTCTATTTTTTTCTTTTTTCTTTTTTTCCTCTTTTTTAAATTTCTTTTTATTGCTGAAGCAAAAAGAAAAAAAAAAGAAAAAAAAAAGAAAAAACAAGAAAAAAAACGAAAAGAAAAGAAAAAAAGAAAAAATAGTAAGGTGAAAAAGAAAAAAAAACAAAAAAGAAAACAAAGGAAGGAAAAGGAAAGAAAAAGAAAAAAAACGAAAAAAAAGAAAAAAAGAAAAACGAAAAAAAAGAAAAAAAACGAAGAAAAAGAAAAAAAGAAAAAATAGAAAAAAGGAAAAAAGAAAAAAAGAGAAAAAAAGAAAAAAGTTAAAAAAATTAAAAATGAAAAAAGATAAAAAAATAAAAAAGGAAAAAATAAAAAAATGAAAAAACAAAAAAAGGAAAAAAAAATGAAGAACAAGAAAAATGAAAAAACAAAAAAGAAAAAGGGAAAAAAAGTTAAAAAAAAGAGAAAAAGAAAAAAAGGAAAAAAGTAAAAAAAAGTACAAAAAAGAAAAAATAGAAAAATAGTAAAAAAGGAAAAGTAAGAAAAAATGGAAAAAATCAAAAAAGAAGAAAAGAAGAAAAATAAGAAAAAGAAAAAAGGAAAAAACAAAGAAGAAAAAGGGAAAAAAGGAAAAAAATACAAACAAGAAAAAAAGAAAAAAGAAACAAAGTAAAAAAAGAAAATAAAGAAAAAAAGGAAAAAAAGGAAAACAAGAAAAACAGGAAAGAAATAAAAAAAAAGAAAACATAGAAAAAAACGACAAAAAAAAAGAAAAAGAAAAAAGAAAAAACAAAGAAAAAATGAAAAAAATGAAAAAAAGGAAAAGAAGGAAAAAAGAAAAAAAAGAGATGAAGAAGAAGAAGTATAAAGAAAAAAAAAAGAAAAAGAAAAAAAAAAAGAAAAAAATATTAATGTGAAAAGAGTGATGTATGATGCTGGAAATCTCTGGAGGCTTCCCCAGTTCTGCATAGAGAAGTTACAAAGTGCTTCACTCAGGACATTTTTATTCCATCATCTTCATTTATTTATTCTCAAAGGGAAATTTAGATGCACTGTATACATACATATAGCAATAAGGCCATGTGGTAAAAAGGTGAACTGGACTACATATAATTTTTCAAATTGAAGGCTGATTACAAACACAAAGTTTGGTATGTTATGAAATAGGCTGAATCAGGTTTCTATCGTTTCATCAGCCTCCAGCAGAGAGTTACTTCTCCACTGAAGACACGATTTTAAGGGTCTTAATCTAACAACAGCATCAAAAAAATGAAGGAATACAATTTTATTGCAGATCACCGAATATATGGTCTTTACTTGCTAATACAGTAAACACTGCATGAGATATTAAAACTGGTATGCTTTGGCCCAGTGTAAATATTTGGGCTTCTAGAATAGGGAGCACTCAGGCACCCTGTCCATGCCTTACTCACTTCACCACCCCAACAGGCCAAATTTGACCTTGTGTGACCCCAAAGGGCTAATTGGGTGACCTCGTGTGACCCCAGGCAGCCAAAAATTCTGTAGTTTGACCTTGTGTGACCCCAAGAGGCCCAATTTGACCTCGTGTGACCCCAATTTGACCTTGTGTGACCTCAAAGGGCTACTTGGGTGACCTTGCGTGACCCCAGATAGCAAAAAAAATCTGGTGTTTGACCTCGCGTGACCCCAAGAGGCCCAATTTGACCTTGTGTGACCCCAATTTGACCTCATGTGACCCCAAAGAGCTAAGTGGGTGACCTTGCGTGACCCCAGATAGCAAAAAAAACTGGTGTTTGACCTCGTGTGATCCCAAGAGGTCCAATTTGACCTCAGGTGACCCCAAAGGGCTAATGGGGTGAATTCGTGTGACCCCAGGCAGCTAAAAAATCTGGAGTTTGACCTTGTGTGACTCCAAAAGGCCCAATTTGACCTCGCGTGATCCAAGGGGCTAATTATGAAAATTGTCTGCAAAAATTCTTAGCATGTTCTGGTTTCCAGGGAAGGGTTTTCCTTCCATTAGTTGTTATGCTGCTGCGTATATGGAGCAAGATACTTAAAATATTGGTTTGTATGCACATGTGTGAAAGTTTAACAGGTAGGAGCACAGTCATATGACAGTGTGTGGCAGTAATAGATATATCAGCAATAACAGAAATTAATTATAGCTGTCAGTGTAATTTTAGGCTTCAGATTTTAGGTAAGAGCCCTGCATTATATCAGGGTTTCATTCGTTTTTTTTTTGTTTTTTTTTTTGCTGTCTCAGAAACTCAGTATTAAAGCCCCTGAGCATGGCAGATTAGCTCTAATGGTAAGAGAGAGAATCCATCCATGTTTGTTGAGGACTGGCAGGCACAACCAAGGAGGTCACTTGCATGGGTAGCACTTAGCTGCCTGTATTTAGCTGTGTGTGAGCCCTTTTGAGTAAGAGCTCTTCTGATGGAGATTTATGGGCTGTAATAGCATAATTACTGCTCCTGATATCTTCCCATTCAGTACGTATAACAGCTGCTCCCTAAATTCACTTTCCTTCACACTGTCACTGGAGAAAGAGTAGGTTAGCTCACTTGGTTACTGTCAGTTGTCCTTCAGAATAGTGAGTCCATTGGTTGTATGTAACATGACATTCATTTACCAACAAGCAGGACTGCAGAAGGTGACTTCTGGCTCTGTGCTTTTAATAGTAGCTAAATCATTCATGTTTGAGTGACTGAAAGAAAAGGTTTGCTTCTCTTTCTAAGCAGCCCAGTGCTGTTGAAGCAGAGCTCCTTGGCCCATAGGCAACTCTTTGCAAGTGAGCAGTGCTGTCTGGGTGCCTTGTGCTGCCGTTGTACCTGCAGACAAACCTGTCTTTAAACAGCTGCTTGGAGATGCTGAGCATTTTTCTGTTGAGAGCAGCTACGTTCCAGGGGACTTCTACTGGACTAGAGTGCCTTCAATTACCAATAAGTAACATTTAACTTGTTATCTGTAAGCAACATCTAGTGCCACCTCAGCTTTGTTACACTTCCAATTTACAATAGGGTTTTACCAGGAAAACAAACACCGGTCACTTTTAGGTGCAAAATTCACTTATAATTGGATTTCTACAGCATCAGCTGTAGAAATCTCCCCCCACAACATCCAGTCGCTGGACTTTTCTGCCTAACTGTTTATCAAGTACATACACTCACTGTGTACCTAAACAGTCTTCTGGTATCATAAAGTACCAGTAGAAAGTAAGTTTCATGTAATCTTAAGACTTCTGAAAGCTTGCTGTTATCTATTTCCCTGTTTGTGTATCGTGTGCTCTTTTAAATAATTTCTCTTTACAAAAAAAAAAAAAAAAAAAAAAAAAAAAATCAGCATGAGAATAATAATTTGAGTAAAGATGCTCAGCTGCCAATAAAAACATTATACAAGTAATTTCCAAGTGGTAATAGCGGATGTAATAAAATCCAGCTCATTCTAAGTATCCCATTGACTTGAACAGAACTAAAATGTAAATAAGAGCATGGCTTGATTAGTGTATGGTTGGGTGTTTGGGGTGTACATCATTATGCAGGTGGAACAGAATCACATACAATTGTACATTTCATAGTAAAGATGTCTTTATTCCAAAATAATAACGTGTTAGCCAGACAGCTACAAAACATCTACACAAGACTTTGGTAAGAAATATTCATGGTAGCCTTTTCGTAATTCCACAGCAAACAAAAACAGTGAAGGAAATCTAAGAATGCAATCAAACAAAATCTTGTTTTAAATGGTTCGCTGCACACACAGAGTCCTACTGTACACTTGTTATGCCCCTAACTTTTCTTTTGTATTACATGTAAAGCTTCTACAGTTTGTATGTTAGAAAAAAATAACATACACACAATGCTAAAATCTGATAGTTGAGGTCTACAAAAGTGGAGCGATGTCTGTGCTTTCAGTTCAGCAATATTATTCATCAGGTGAGAGAGAAAGTTCTCGTCTCTATTGACTGAGAACCAGTGGCTATTACATGACTAGAAAGTTTACAGTAACAATGCAGTACTTCTACATATCGTTTATCAGAGCTTGTTTTATTTTTCTGAATAGAAAATCAACCTCATTTTTTTGTTCATTTGTTCTCATTTGTTATTTTTTATTTTTTATTTTATTTTTTTACAAAATGTAACAAGCTTAAATATTTCTTCTTGTATCAAGTTAGAAGTAAGACAAGTGACTCCTAAAGTGTTCCAACAGAAAAACTGCGAAAAGCTGAACCTAAGCAGGAATGATCGCTCATTTCTGCCCAAGTGCAACCTACGTTGTCAATGCATGGATTAACGAGGTGGGAAAATATCCAACATTCGTAACTTTAACGAGCCTAAGAGAAATGATTGGGAATCACACTGAAGAGCCTCCTCGCTAGGAGACAGTTATGTCTGTGGAGCATCAAATTGGTAAGAACCGCAGTGAAAGGAAAGCCAGACTCATTTGTTTTGTGTGGGCATTTTTGTAAGCATGTCCAGTAAAATGTTACGTATTTCCTACATGCCTAAAGGTACATCTGGACTGAGCAGCCTTTGGCAAAGGGAATCATTAAAAGATAAAACAGCTCGACGAACCGGAAAAAGTGATGAAAATAAAGACAACATTAATTTTAATTGATTATTTGCAGAAGCTGGCATGGTTCGGCAGGATTAGAATGAACTGCTGGTAAGGATCGATGAGAAAAAAAATGCACTCTGTAAAATGATATCATTATTTTTTTCCATTCAAGAGATGCACCACTTCTGCTCCCCCACCCCTGGCTCTCAGACTTCCGAGCACACAACCAGCATTCTGTCACAGATTATCCAGCCAAAGGTTTTCTTTGATACCGACCCACCACAGCTGGCTGGCCTCTGTCAGACTCAGCAGGAGTAGCTCGCAGAGGTACTGAACGGCTCTGGTCTGTAACCTTGCCTGGCTGGGCACCTGGCAATATTTGCTGTGACTCTTCTCTGCAACCATCTGCTTCTCCACCTGAAATGTGCTCAACTGGTCACTGCTTCACAGCCTTTATCATTGCATGGAATTTTATTTTGTGGTTGTTAAAAGGGTAATGTGCAAGGTAAGATCATAAATGCATTACTTAGGGACGCTCTTCTTGCTACAGTGTAATGATAGTGCTATCGGTATAGAATTTTTCAATAGGCACAAGGAGGCAAACTAGCTTAATAACTATTATTAAACGAGCCAAGCTGTGCAAAATGTAAAGTGTTTGGTTTTAGCATGAAACTGTTTTGTTTTTGTTTTTCTCCTGGTTTGGTTCCCTAAGAGCTTACACCCATTTCATTTAGCAGCATCAGAAGAGGCTAAGCACTGCCCTGGTTCCATTATTTCCCCAGCTCTCCCTTAATTTCAGGTCTAAGAAAAGCAATAAAATACCTCAAGGTATGCTGTGGAAGTCCTGAGCGGTCCTTGCAGAGTCCAGTGGTGATTTGCTGATGAGAAGCCCAGTGGTGTAATGCAACCTGCCCGTCCAGATACAGGGAGGTAACGAGATCCCCAGAGCAGCGGCAGTGAAGTCAAACAGCCTCAGTGGACTGTGGCTCACATCAAATGCGGACACTTAAAATCTTGGGTGTCGGGCTCTCAGGATAGTGACAGAGCATTTAAAAAGTAAGTTGTTTAAGGCTGGTTTCAAGAGACTATAACATAAATGCTTCTCCATTCATTTCTCTCAAGTTTTTTTGTTTGTTTGTTTGTTTTTGTTTTTTAACGTTAGCATCAACAGTCTTTTATTTTCAGTGCATTGTTATTATTTACGTAGAGACATAGGCGTACACTGCCTTTCCTGGACATAAAGATAACCTGTCACCTTCAACCCTTATCTTTAACATTAAATTGATAAACTTATGGGACAGTATTATATTCCAATACAAGTGAATCTCAAAGTCCCACGCCTCATTAAGTGCAGGGATAACAGCTAAACTCTTGAGGAGAAGATGTAAAATAGAAAAAGCAATGAGAGTGGTTGGGAGCTAATTTCAGATAGTTTGTTGCTTTCTTAAGTGGCCAGGAAAGATGTTTACCCTGGCTAGTGCATATCAAAGTGGATAATTCTCACGGTTGTACTAACTTTTAGATCCTACTAAATGCCAAGTGAAAAGACATAAACGATGCTGCTGGAAATATATTCTTGTATTTATCTGTAATTTTTGGTTTTTTTTATTTTTTCTTGCGCAATCGTTTCATTTCAACAGTTCCCTTTCCTTTTGTTTGATATGAGGGATGCAGGAGAACCTAGGTCACCTATTCTCTAGCATTGTATCATACAACTCTTTCTCTCTTAGCCTGTGATCAACATCCTTCTGAAACTGCACCTAGTCCTGCAGCGTCTCTCAGGGGGAGATCTTCTCATGATGCACCTATTGTGACCCACAGCGTTTGGACCTATTTCTCTTAGTTCTGTGCCCATTTTGAGAGACAGCGGATAGGTGTTACGACAGCCATGTGTTCTTTGTGCGTTGTGACCATGTTATGGGCTGACATCGCTACTGAGCTGCACAACAGATTATTTAAGTTGTTATTTAAGAAACAAAGCTGATTTTGCACGGAGCGCAGCATCCATGTGAACAAAAGTACATAGGGTAATTATTTCAACTATCATTTAACCCAATGCCGAAAAAAGATAAACATGCACCTTTAGTATTATTGAACCAGCATTATTGAATTTTTTCCTTGGCATAGTTGTATAATCACATAGGCACTGCTTTGGATTCTTAAAATCAAATCAAGAGAGAAATCCTCCAACATATGAAAAATGTCACTTCAACTTATGTTAATATGCATGCATCCCATGTCTTTACAAGTAGTATTTCTATATGGCTATGCCATGTCTGCATTTCAGTTAAATGACTCACAATGACCTACTATTTTTATGCATTAAGGGCTAGCTGGAGCATCAAAGATTTACTCTCAGCATTAATCTGTGAGGAAATATTTATAAAATATATTTCTTGCACCAGCAAGACTAAAAAGCAAACCACACTGCAAAAATGAAAACTAATATACACTTCATATATTTTTTTTTTTGTTTTAAAAACCAAACCAAGGTTGACTTTCCTTTTAGCTCAGAGGGTGTCACTTGGAAGCCTTGTCTTTTCCTAACAAGGATGTACATTACATGCTCTTAGCTCCTTTTTGTCTTTGCAGCTAGTAAACTGAGTGCTTTTGGACCTCTTCTTTACCATCATGTAGCGCTCTTGAATTCCACCTCCACAGAGTGCAGAGCATTCTGTCCAAGCAGTCCATGGTTTCAGCCTACAAACTGTGGGGAAAAAAAAAAGATGTCATCTGACTGAGTCTAGCGTGTGCTACTATGTATTTAATCTAATTTATGCAGTATGTAATAAAGGAACACAAATAAATATAGAGAAGGTGCATTTGAAAAACATCGGGAAATGTATTAAAAAAGGAATTTCCTGTCTCCATTATATAACATAAAAGTTATTAAATGTCAGACAGGTATAAACCACAAATTAGCAGTGATTCATATGCTGGTAACGTAAGCTATACCAGATACTGCATTTTATTGATTAGAGGCATCCGTGCTTGAGTACTGCCTCGTATTCCAAAAGGAGCAGACCTCTCAGAGTAGTCTGACTCTGAATCAGTTTACTGATGTAACTTGATAATTACAGTGATCACACACAGGCACATGCAAGCCTTTCTCCATTGTACCCTAAACCCGCATTGAACTTTTCTGATTACAACCGAACATTGAAACAGCTGTACTTTATTTTGTTGGTAAAACTTTCCTTGGACTGTAACAATGACAAAAGTTACTACAGCATTAAGAGGAGGAGCTGCTCACAAATCCTTCCTTGTCATACAGGTCAGACGTGAGCATATGAACCAGTCGTTTCACACTCACCTGGATATTGCTCATTATCAATGTTTTTTTTAGCTTGTTCGCTTCTTCGTTTCTCCCGGGCCTCTTTCCAGCGCCTTTTTTCCATACCTGGGCCTCTCAGGCATTTCCTTACTCGACATTTTGTACGTTGGACAGTTTCTGGGCATGCCGTTCCTCCAAATTGTGGTTCTATTTTTATCATTCTCGTTCTGATCATGTGGCCCTTTCCACATGAGGTATTGCATTCGGACCACTGGGACCACTCAGTTAGCTCACAGTCAATGGCTGCAAAGAATGAGAACTGTTACGCAGAATCTGTGTTGTCTGGCAGTCTAAGCATAAGGTCAAAATGAAACATATAAACGTGCCCGGTGAGTATCTGCAACCTAAATACACAAATGAGAATTAAACCTCCACTCTTCTGGCAGATTTTGTGTGGCTGCACATTAAAATGGACTGAATTCATTTCTAACAGAGATATTACTGGACTTTTTTCCCCGGTTTCTTTTTCAAGACTGGGGCTGGCAGGTCACTTACCTGACAACAAACGTCAATCATTTTCCTGTGCCTTCTTCAATTTTTCATCCTACACATTTATATTAAAAGCTGTTTGAAATCAAGTTATATTTACAAGCTGTCTAACACCTGAAACCTAACCCTTTCTTTAAATGGTAGATGTACAGCTTTAAGTGGTCTATTCTACACAAAACAGAAGAAAAACAAAACAAAACAAAACAAGAAAAACCTAGGAGAAGCTTTTTTTAAAGCCAAAAGGAAAGGAAGTAACTTTCATATATATTTTTTTTCACTAGCAGCAAAGGCTAGTAAAGGCTGCTAGTACCATTAAGTCTATGTCTTATAAGTTTTCATCTTTTTAGTACACCCTAAAGCTCACAGCCCTAGTAAGTAATAACCTAATTGATATTTCACATTATTTAATAAGAGCTGAATTAACAAATTGCAGAAGAAAAGCCTTCTCTAGCCAATACTTTCTTGTAAAAAATAATCTAGTTAGCTACAGAGCCTCAGAAACCAGCTGGCAACATGGCACTAAAAGCAATCGGATCCTGTTCATTTAGCAATGCCTTAGGCTATTGCTCTTCACAAAGACAGCAAAGCAATCAGAAGTCTGCACCACCCGAGAAGGGTGAGGTTTTAGTTGAGCAGGGTCTAAGACCAATGCTGCTGTTTCCACGCCATGCGCTGGCCTACGTGACATTCCTGGATTGCAAAGGGATGTAGGTTATTAAGAAGGGTGTGGTACAGGTCAGAGCTATATCAAAGATGGAGCCTTTTCCTTGTTCATTTTGTGGAGCAAAAGAATCTTGTGAGTGACACTGAACTTTTATTTCCTTCCTTCCTCACATTCTGCATTCAAGTAAAAAATAGGACTTACTTTTAATTAATTCTGACTTGTTTGCTATTGGGAACTGCACAAACTGTTGCCTGAAGTTATGGCATTATGTTAAATATGGAATAACTATATACCTAAAGCAATATTGCTCATCACGATAGAACTAAGTAAGGCAACATGAGGACATAGTCATAATCTAGCTCTTAATAACCAAAAGTACACAAGAAGAAATAAAATAAAATGCCCCTGTGGGTTGACATGTGGTTATTCCTACCCAAGTGCAGGATTCTACACATCGTCTTTTTAAATCTCATCAGGTTCCTCTCTGCTCAACTGTCCAGTCCACCCAGGTCTCACTGAGTGGCAGCACAGCCTTCTGAAGTGTCAACCACTCCTCCCAGCTTTGTATCACCAGTAAACTTGCTGAGATTGGACTCTATCCCATAATCCACATAAGCAATGAAAATGCTGAACAAGACCTGACCCAGCAGCAACCCCTGGGGAACACCACTACCTACAGGTCTCAAAGTAGGCTGCGCCACTAATCACAAGCCTCAGAGCTCTGCCAGTCAGCCAGTTCTCAATCAGCCTCACTGTCCACTCATCCACCTTGTACTCCCTAAGCTTCATTATAAGGAATATTAAGTTATAATATTAAAAGAAAAATGTAAAACGATGCTAACAAATAACAATAGACTCGTGACCCAAGACTCCCATCCCATACATAAAAGTGGTTTTCCTTTCCCCAAAGGTTCCCACACTTACGGCATTCAGGTAACATGCATTTCTCTGCTTGCTCCAGTTCCTCATTGCAGTCTCCAAGCTCAGCTGCTGATTTCAGCATCCTTTGCCGGGTTCGCATTCCCTTCCCACATGTTACGCTGCAGTCACTCCATTCAGACCACGGGGATAGAAGGCAGGGAATAGTATCTGATATGGATTTAAAAAGGTAATGAGCACTTGTTGTGTGTAATATACAAAGGTGTGCATTCTGAAAATAACGCAGGTGGAAAACATACTTATATCTGCCTTCCAACACCTACACTTTGTTGTCACTTTGGACAAAATGAGTCACAAGCAGAATGATGCTTTTACAGAAGTTCAAGGAGGAAAAATTAAAAGGCTTGCCTGTTTTAATAGCTTTTCTTTACTATGCTTTTCTATATCTTATTCATCTCTGTACAGTCTCAATACTATCAAAGGATAAACAGCAAGAAAGTATGTTTCAATAATGATTCCTGTTAAAAAATGTATTGTTTTTGTACCCAGAAATGGAAGTCATGCTGACCACATGTGAGATGGGATATTTATCTTCCACATTTATCTTGTTTTCATTTTGTTGTTGCTGAAAATCTTAGCATTTCCTAAAAAAAAAAAAAAACCAAACCAACCAAACCCTAACAGAGCATTCAGAGACAGGATAAGGATGAGGATGACTGGTTGAACAACAGGTGCACATCAATTCCTGGACTGCTCACAGGCTAAAAGAAAAGGGCATGGTATTATTCTTGCCTTATGATTAAATACACCTCATCTCCCATAAAATCAGAGTTGCTTATGTATGTATGGCTTGTGAGTAGACACAGTGCTGCATGGATAATATGGTAATAGCATACCACTGAATGTGTTTTACTTTTACTCTAGTTCTGTTAGTGAAAGTGGTACATAATGCACTTTCCGTAAGGGAAGCAATCTTAAGGAGAACCAGAAAAAACAATGCTGTTTGTGCTTGGGCTACATTCTGTGGTGTGATGGGGCAGCATATCAGAAACGGTGTCTCTCTCTGTAGCAGAGGAGATGAATTCACGGACACTTACGGCATTCGGGCATCATGCATTTCTCTGCCTCTGTAGTTTCTGCCTTGCACATAGATCCATCAGCAGGAGTCATCTTGATCATTCTGTGTCTTCTTTTCATTCCTGTACCACAACTAGCACTGCATTCATCCCACTCTCCCCATTCGGTGACAAGGCAGCTGCTAGGGGCTACACAAAATGGATAGAGAAGGTCCTTCGGTAGTAGAGTTCAAATGAAAAAACTGTTTCAGGCAGCTCTTCTACTGACTGGATTTTACAAAGCTAAATGAAATACTTACAACATTCCTCATTTACAATACATTTCTCAGTTTCTTCAGTAGGCACTTTGCACACAGAGCCATCTTCTGGGAATTGTTTTACATATCTCTCTCTAGATCGCGTTCCCATTCCACAGGAAACACTACAGGGGGACCATGTAATCCAGTCAGACATCATGCAAGTGGAACCATCTAAAATACAGAGGACCATTTCAATTGCTAATATTTACACGATTACCTGCCCACCCTCCAGTAAGTCTGCAGCTGCCCATTTATGTACAGTGTCACAGTCTCTCACATCCTGTCTTCTCTGTTGTTTGCTTTACTCCTTTCCTTTATGCTTCTCTGTATACCATGCACCCACTCAGCTGAACTGCAGAGTTCGCCACAGACCGTTCGGATTTGTATTCTGCTGCAGTTATTCTTCTTTTTGCTATAACCCAGTTCATACAGCAACTAACACCTTCTAAGAACTTTAAAAGAAAAGTAAGAGTGGCCCTATGCAGTGTTCTCCTCTACCCCTTCCACTTGATTACCTTCATCGCTGCAGCCTGGACCCATGCATGGCTGAAAATCTTGGGTATCTGGACAGGGCACGCTGAGGTCCAGTTGAGCTTTAAGCATTCTCTGCCTCATCCTCTTGCCCTTCTCACAGGTAGAGGAGCTGCAGGCTGACCAGGGGGACCAGTTTGAATAAATGCAGGTCTCAGGGGTATCATCTAAAAACAAGAAAAGGCAGTAAACATTAACAGTATGCTATCTTCCATCTGCCTCTCTTTATACTTGACTAGTCATTACTTTAGATGCTAATACGAAACGTTTCTTTCTGGACTCTAAACTGCTCCATTTCAACTCCAAAAAACATGACAGATTTGATTTGAAAAACAAACAAACAAAAATCCCAACAACCACTTTATGTGGAGTCCCCTGAAGGTTATCTTTTAATGCCTTTATTGTTATTGCCATCTGCCAGCTACATATGCAACGCCTTTTCTGTTTAAGTGGACGCTAGTAGCACATACATACCAGAAAGGATGAAAAACTAAGTCAGTTTTTGACTAGTAAGTGTGAATAAGTAGAACTTATTTCTGCTCCTAAGTCAGTTTCTTACTATATATAGAATGACAGTGGAGAACAAACCAAAATATAGTCCAGCACAACCTAATTCAAAAAGTACCTTCTTCTTTTTCTTCTGGTGCCAAATCTGCCACAATATCATCTATGTTATCAGGTACGATGTTGCACTGCTCACCCTGCAAAGGAAGAAATGAATGTGGAGGTTGGATATAGGAATGCGTATGTGCAGAGGGGTTGAGACAGCGCACTGAGAGGCACTGCTGGAGCTACAGCAGTAGCGAGAGGAAACACTGAATTACTCATTAGATCATGCTTCTTTCTCTTCTATTAATAATAATAATAATCTGCAACTAAGCAGATGCAGTAATCATTGGAAGTTAGACAAGGAGACAGTTTTACATGCAAGAAAGTTATTTTCTACCATTATATTTGTTGGACGTAGATTAGGGAACAGAGATTTGGTGGCAGGAAGAAGGAAAAATGTTGCCTTATAGAGAGTGGTTTTTGCTTGCTTGCGGATTCTACGTACAAAATACACTGTACCTTGCGTGCAATTCTTTCAATAACAACTCTGGCTACCAGCTTGATAGATCCTCCTTCTGGATCATAGAATGGACTCTGAGGGTGATCTAAGCTTGTAAGTGGTCTGATCTTCTCTTGAGGAACGGTAGGTTTGTTGGGTGACTGCAATCAGAAGAAAGGAGACATAAAGATGGCTTAAAATAAAATGAGCAGAGTAGTATAAAGGCACATATGTTGTGACCGTGGATTAAATAGCTTTCGTTCTTCTCTGACTTCAATTAAATTTAGGTAAATCAACTTGGGTGAAATCCATTACAAATAGTCCAAATACCTCATAGGTAACACCACTGTCTGTGCCGGCATCCCAGGGTATTAAATCCTGCACGACTTTCTGAACCCAGCCGCAGTCCTTGGTGCAGAGGTCCTCTGCGGACAGGCCCACGTTCCAGTCAGGACTGGGCCCCAGCATGGTGAGGAAAGACATCAGGTGCCGGTGGCGATCAACAGAAAACTCAGCAGAGGGAGCAGCTCTCCTGCAAATCGAACACACAAAGGCTTTTAGCAACTGCGTTCAAGTTTTCTGTTAGAGGGCAAGGAAACTGATGCTTCCTAACGTGAAACACTGGCGTGACGCAGTGCACAGAGGTGAGAGGCAGGACAGGGGCAGGACTGCTGCTCCGCATGCTATTTTCACTCTCTGTGTGCCATCTGAGATGCAGCCTTGGCATCGTGGTGGGAGGGAGGGAGCAGAGGAGAGCTGCAGCAATACTCAACATCTCAGTCAGAGAATAAATTAAACAAATCAACTGTCAGGACACAAACAAAGAAAAAAAAAAAAGAGAATAAAAAAAGTACAAATTCCAGTGACCATAAGTGCTTGGAAATGTATGTGTGTGTGAAAAAGCACTGATTGGTGCCGTTTTAGTGCTCGTGTGAGAGTAAGTGAGAGACTGATGGCTGCTGCCAGTCCTGGAGAGTTCAGCCAAGACTTTGGCAGGTCTTTGCCAGGGTGTGTGAAAGCATCGCTATTCATCTGGCCTTTGTCTGCCGTTCTCTCGGGAAGAACTGGTGCTGAAACATGCAGTGCTCTGCCATGCTGAGGGGCAACTACCGCATTCCTACGCACAGGGAAATTACAATTAGGCCCGAACTGGAGGTTTCTGTTTAACAGCTGAAAAGCTGCAACTCTTAGTGGCATCTTTCCCATGAACAACAATGAATACTGACTTATCCAATATATGACTTTGGCAATCTTGTGCTACCAAACATTTGCCTGATGTCAGTGCAAGTTTTCTTCAGTTGCAGGACTTGGATTGATAAAGCCAGGTTGTTTTTTTCCTCTTTTCCAGTGTTATGCCCCAAAAATACTGCTTTATGAGCATCTAAAGATCACATGTTCTTTATGTACATTTGCTGGTTTTCTTTTATTGTGTTACTCATCTTATTGGGTTAAGTACCTGCACATACAACAGTGCACGTACACTGTTCACCTGCCCCAAGGAGTTTGTTTTCCTTATACATACTCACCTTGCTGCCAAAATGGGACATTTTTGTGTCTTTATTCTGGCTCATGCTGCTCTCAGTACATTAAGACAAACAAATACGCAAACAAAAGCCAACAGCCCAAGGACAGTGTTCCTGAATAGACTTCGTGCAGTTTTAAATGTTTAAATTAGAGCACCCAGCTCCCTTTCCAGAGAGAAGCTGCATAAGAAGGCAGTTATTAATAGGTAAAATGTTCTGGGGTCTTTAGGAATTGTTTCTTACCGTGTAAAATGCCTTATACTGAATTGAAGACACTGAGTAGAAGAGTTTCTAAGTGTCTGATGGCATTAATCCTCCCTTTCCCAGAAAGAGATGTAAATGACTTTTTTTTCCCCATGACAGACAAATCTGATTTCAATGGAACAATTTCTCTAGAGTAAAGTAATAAAATAATGAATGAAGGTATCAGATGCTCTCTCAGTCAATGCAGTGTTCTGATTTATTTGCCAAGTACGTAGCGATTGTTCTTTAAAAACTTTCCTGACTTCAATTAACTACAGGACTGACTTACTAGCTTTACTCTGTGGGGTTCAAAGACCTTCTGAAAGGACACAGAAAGAGTCTAAACCACACAGAACTAACATTGAACACAGTGAATAATTAACTGAGTATTTGTATGCCTCGAGGTTACAAGTATGGCTGAACACAGGATAGACACCCAGATCAGATCTTTCAGAGGAAAAGCCAGAGCAGTGTCCGACACTACATCTCACTGCAGCGTGCAGGTGTGCTCTCTGCACAACAGGAGGGGCAGACACACTCCTACAGGTTGAAGGCAAATGATCAGAGATCACAGGAAGCCTACTTCAGACACATTGTAATGAAAATCCTTCATCACTTGCTATCCCTGCATTAGGCACGGGACAATTAAGTCTTCAAATGCTTTCTTAAGAAGGTAAATATTAATTATGCTGTTAACATCATTAAACATTGTGTGTTGAAGTCTAATTGTATCAGTATTTTGAAACTGTGTGGAAGCGTAAAACACTTCAGTAGGAGATGCTCTGCCTGAAGACTTGGCATGCATTACGTCACATCAACAATCCTGAGCCTCCAGTAACTCTTCAGCTTCAGAGCACTGTACAAAACCGGTTCCTTCTTTAGGACAGCTTGGGTCAGGGACATTTTATGCTGTTTTATCCCATGGCTGCTTAAAACAGAAATGTAAAAATTTCTAGAGGAAGCACAGAGGCCCCTTTTTCTCCTTATTCTTCCTCCACTTGTGTGCAGATGTGCGCACGCTGTCTGCAGTGCAATGTGACATTCCAGGTGGGACATAGAAATTGTTTTGATAGGCAGGCTTAAAAAGTAGGTATTATCATAAAATATCCTTGTTGGGCTTCCTACTTCATTCCAGCAACTGCTTTCTGCATGTAAGTGGTATGCCTCGCATTTGAACCAGACCTGTACAACATTGGCATGCGTGGTTTTGCAGCCTTTCTTGAATTCCTCTAATTAAAGAAAGGAAATGGGCTGTCCTAAGGTGCAGTATAATTTTAATTAAGTTGTCAAGTTGCGTGTTTGACAACGTCCACAAGAATTCAACTGAGTTCAATTTGCTGTAAGAGACAAACATGTCACTTCTCCCTACACACGTACATGCATAAAAACAGGTGACTATGAGTTGCACAGCAAATCCTAAACATCAAGGTAAGCTCTAGGTGACAACCCTCAGAGCCCCACAGGGCTGGGATTGCTGCTTTTGTTGCTTGAAGCTGGCAGTACTTTTCCACTGTGAGCCTGATCAGCCTGCTGACAATTCCTGTCACATAATGCAGAGTGAAGCAAAGTACTAGAGAGTGTCCTGCATCCTAATTTCCACTCCCCCCCCCCCCCCCACAATTTTCTTTACTGTTATTCTGTTTTCTCTTTGTTAACATGACTTGGATCCCCAGCTATAGGGATGACACAAATGGCATCACAAGAAAATGCTCCTTATTTTTTTAAAGGTTAAAAGAGCAAAAACATGACTTTGCTTTTCTAGGTTGTCTTCCCTAAGTGAAAAATCCAGTTGCTGATGCTATCGTTGCTGGGAGCTGGAGGGTTAAGATGGCCTTTGACAATGCAGTGGAAAACTCAACTTGCTGCAAGACATATTTTTGAGTGTTGAATCAATACTGATGTGTTCTACTGCTATCCCTGTGAAATGTAATAGAGCACAGCTAGGGAAGATTGCGGAGAGCAAATGGAAAGATATAGTGAAAGGAGTATTTTTTGCAGAATAGAACTTTTTGAGGCTATTCTTGGTTTACTGTTCGATTTGCATACAAAAGAAAAGCATAAAAAGAAAAGACAGCCCAAGCACGCACACTCTGTCTCTGTAACACTAAGCGGCTCAACAGTAAGACCACCTACAGGGCTGACTTGGTACCATCAGTGACGATTTTACTGCTGGCTGCCCTGTGTGCACACAGGAGGAGCCTGTCCCCAGCTGGGCACTGCTGGAGATGGCCCTCGGAGTGCTGTGTGCCTACACACTGTGGTGCTGGGCCAACTCCAGGCAGAGCTGGCAATAGGACACCTGAGTGTCCTGAGCCTGGAGAATAGCACAGGTGAAGGAAGAATTCAGGCTGCCTCTTGTCCCTGGTACACCTTGGGGAAAGTAAAGTACAGTGCAAAGAACAGTCAACAAATTTGACTGACATCCCTACAGAAAGGTTGAAACACATTTTAATGCCAAGCTGTTATTGTCTCTGAGTGCCACATCAGAGGCGATGACAGTAAGAGTCTATTTTGCTTTGTGAAGAGTAAAGAAACCTGTCAAAAATTCTCAACCATTTGTCTTCTTGCTTTGAAAAAAAAATACAGAACCCAAAAACATCCTCTTACTTTGCTATGCATCAGCTCTTAAAATGAAAGTAGTGCCTAGCTAAAGAACAGATACACGCAACTGAGTAAGGGATTACTTCATTACTAGTGACATTAAAGCCACTAATCAGAACAAATGCTGATGTAGCCAGAGCATTTTTAAAGCATTACAAAAGCAACGGGCTTCACACAGAAGGTTCTTTCAGCTTTTTCATATAGTCAGCTAGAAGGTACTTTGACTTTAGGTAATAATGATATCTTATTCATTAACATACCATGTATTTGCTTTAATACCTGCAGCGCGGTTCTAACATATAAGAAACGTGATCAGGCTTTTGTCACTAGAAAAAAACCCTCTCAGATGTCTCCAGTTAGGGCTGTTGCTTCTGAAAAGCTGCCTTACAGCAAATAGATCCTTTCTGACCACAATGCCTATGAGGTTAGTTACTGGAATATCTGCAAAATGCAGATACACCTTCAATTTACCTTCAAAGATTTAAAGATATTCTCATGCATTTCAACACCATCTGTTTAGTAAGTGTCAGGAGCTCAGAGTTTTTCCCCCAGTTCCTGCTTAACTCCTGGAGATCACCAGCATCTTTCCACCTTTATTAACAGAACACACATTTCATTTTATCTTCATCCAGGCTATACAAAAGACGTAGCAATGAAAAGAAATAGTGATTCAAAAGTTTATACTCTGCATATAGATTCTGGTAAGTAAGTATATGTATGTAAAGATATATAAATACATATTTAACTGGTAGACTGTTCCCATTATTTGGAGAGTATTTATGCAGGAGTAGAATCATAGGGTTACTAAGAAGACGTATAGTTACCTGAAAATAATGCATACAAGACTACTCACAAAGTTATAAAGTGAAATTATTTTGGCTTAAGGAAAGACAAGAAAAGTGGTTGGGAAAAAAAAGCCCGATCATAAAATAGTAACTATTAATGAGAGGGATACACATAAGAAAAACAAAAGCAGAGACAGAATGGGATGAGTAGGTTTGTTCTAATTGGATATGGCAAATCTGTGTAAAGTTCTTGGCAGCGATTGTTCTTAGCTGAGAAACCATAACATGTCTTAATATCCAACTTTTTCTTGGCTAGTGACATTTGAATTTTAAATAGAAAGTAAATGGTAAGTGATAGAAAATGGAACTGCCATATGTGGTTGCTCTGACAAAAAAAAAAAAAAAAGATGGGAAGGTTGTTTTTTTTCTCCCTTTCCAACAAACACATCATATGTTCTTCCTTACTTTTTTTGAAATTGAATTATGAATTTCTTAATGTGGGAGTCAGCCCATCTGCCAAACAATGAAGTTTCCCTGACTCCCTGTAGTACACAGAACAGTTAAAGCGTTCCTCCGTTTTATAAGCCTGATTTCATTTTTTTGATTAGGATTTAGTTGACACCTAATCAATGTATGTAACTGTGACTTAAGTAAATGCAGTACTTGACAACAGCACGCGACTGTGTGCTGGAAGAGGTAGAGATTTATGAAGGACTGTGCCAGTCCTTTGATTCTGGCATGTAACCCAGAATCAGGTGAACTTTTTTTACAAGAAAAATAAGAGGCTCTGCTCTTCATTTAAATGGAGCTCTGCAAATCCATTAAAATAGGGTAACCCAGCTGTACATATGGCATAGAGTCAACTCATTCTTGTTAAGTTCCTAAGATGTTAATATACTGGAAATTTGTATGGTTAAGATCTTTGTCTTAATTATCCAAATGTATAAATGTACCTAAAGTGCAATTGAATTCAATTTCAAATTTAGATGAATTTGAGGGAGCTGGGATTGTTTGGTCTGGAGGAGGCTCAGAGGAGACCTCACTGCACTCCACTACTCCCTGATGGTTGGCTGTGATGAGGAGGGGGGTTTGGCCTCTTTTTCCAGGCAACAAAAAGGACCCATGGAAATGGCCACAAGTTGTACCAGAGGGGGTCTAGATTAGACATAAAGAAAAACTTTTTCTCTCAGAGAGTGGTCAGGCACTGGAATGGCTGCCCAGGGAGGTGGTGGAGTCACCATCCCTGGCAGTGTTCAAGAGGCGTCTGGATGAGGAGCTCCAAGATCTGGTTTAGTGGCTTGTGGTAGCTACAGTAACAGGGGGATGGTTGGACTGGATGATCTGGTAGGTCCTTTTCCAACCTTGTGATTCTATGAATTATCAAACCTGGTAAACATGCCAGTTGTGCTGTATGGGTTTTAAATTGCCTTTTGTCTGGGACTTACTTCAAGTATTTCTTTTGGTTTGGGTGAAACAAATATTTCTGCTTCCTGGATAGAATTTGTCATTTACTTTCTGGAGGCGGGATGTGCCGCAGGAGGGGATGTTGCACCACAAGAGGCTTTTGGAACTACAGTGCAGGAATTTTCCCATTAGCTAAATGCAAAGCTGGAGCATGCAGAACTGATTTGCATCTGCAGAGTGGTTTATGCATTTGCCTTCACGTTATCAGAAGACGCAATAACTGACTTTTTCCCTACATGCATTTTTTACTTTTGCAGATGAGACTGTCCTTTATGCACTGCTATTTCTGATTAGACTCAGTTAGAATTCTTCTATTTTTGACAATATTAAACTTCACTGGATTCATCCCAGCTATCTATAAAATCATAGAAGGAGAAAATAGCTGAGCTAGACTAACACCATCATGTTGCCATAGAAACAGGAAACCATGTCTGGCTTCCTCATGCCTCTGATTATGTACACAAAATCCCCAAACTTTGAAAATGTTTCTTAACGACGTGCTGTCATGTTGTGGAAGAAAACTTCATTTAAGTCTGGACTGACATGTACTGGTTTGTACCTCCCACCTTAGGCTAGACAGTGCAACGTGACTGTGGGAGATAATGAGACAGGGATTTGTGGGAAAAAAAAGAAAAGATTTTAAAAATAAAAGGTAAAGACACACACAGTAGTGATACTACAGAAATGTAAGCTGCCATGAAAGAATCCAAATGTTTGCTTTCTAGGACATTGCATTTGGAGGCCGGGGAGAAGCAGCAACAGAAATCTTTGCATCGCATGCTATTCCCAGAATGCAACTCACCAAGCTACTTTAGTTACTATGACCGTGAGCTGTTAAGTGCAAATAGTACAACCACACTAGAGAAAGATTACACCCCAAAAGCATACAACTACAGAACATGACGCGGCTTTTTTGCTTTATGGTTTTCTCTCTTTGCTGTAGTACATACAGTAGCATCCCTAGAAAGTGTGCAAGAACATACTACCATCACAGCTTATGACTAACTGGACTCCTTTTAAAAGTCTAAAATCAGAAATCTTAATTATTAACTCTGCACTCCTGATCCTTTGTGAGCAGTTCAGCATGAAACCTTGTAATCGGGTTATCTAGATTTATCCGTGATAGAGGCTGCTGCCCCTAGAAGGGGAAATGAACAAAAACAACGGCAGCAATCTAAGGAAAAGAACTTATTTTACTAAATACGAGACACAATATGATACAATATAACTACAACTACTATATCAAACAAGGCAGAGAAAAAGAAAGAGAGGAAAAAGAGTCCCGGAGAACCGGGGGCCTACTGCAATCTCTAGGCGACAGGCTGGAACGTTGCTGATAGAGCGAGACAGCAGGGATGGAGCGCTCCAAAGCGATAGACAGGGCGAAAAGAGGGACGTTCCAGCCTGGGAGCGAGATTATATGTGTGTCCTCCTCCTCTGGTGATTCATCTCTGGCCGCGTTGTCCCCTGGGATACGTAGTTTCCTCCAAGGGCTGAGTACTCGGGATGCTGCCATTCCACAGATCTGGAGCATGAACCTTCCACACTTCCGCATACCCTCTGTTACACTTCCGCATACCCTCTGTTACACTTCCACATACCCTCTATTACACTTCCACATACCCTCCATTACACTTCCACATACCCTCCATTACACTTCCACATACCCTCCATTACACTTCCACATACCCTCCATTACACTTCCACATACCCTCCATTACACTTCCACATACCCTCCATTACACTTCCACATACCCTCCATTACACTTCCACATACCCTCCATTACACTTCCACATACCCTCCATTACACTTCCACATACCCTCCATTACACTTCCACATACCCTCCATTACACTTCCACATACCCTCCATTACACTTCCACATACCCTCCATTACACTTCCACATACCCTCCATTACACTTCCACATACCCTCCATTACACTTCCACATACCCTCCATTACACTTCCACATACCCTCCATTACACTTCCACATACCCTCCATTACACTTCCACATACCCTCCATTACACTTCCACATACCCTCCATTACACTTCCACATACCCTCCATTACACTTCCACATACCCTCCATTACACTTCCACATACCCTCCATTACACTTCCACATACCCTCCATTACACTTCCACATACCCTCCATTACACTTCCACATACCCTCCATTACACTTCCACATACCCTCCATTACACTTCCACATACCCTCTATTACACTTCCACATACCCTCTGTTACACTTCCACATACCCTCTGTTACACTTCCACATACCCTCTGTTACACTTCCACATACCCTGTTACACTTCCACATACCCTCTATTACACTTCCGCATACCCTCTGTTACACTTCCACATACCCTCTATTACACTTTCTTATACCACCAAAACAGTTCATACCGCACATGATGTCATGATGTAGAATATTGACAGCACAAAACCATGACAAACCTGAATCTGTTAAAGACAAAACTTTTTCATCTTCTCTGTGTAACAAATAGTCTGCTAGAAAGCATTTTTCCATGTAGGATTATGACAAGAGATCTCATCAAATAAACTGAATTCATAAATCTGAAAAAGATACTTACTTTAATTTACACATCTGGATTTATTCTGGAGGTAACCTATTTTTTTTCTCTGAAAAAATGGCTTCCTCCTGCCTCTATTATATTATCTACTAAGCTTTGACTTTCAGTTGCTTGTTTCTAAGAAAATAGGTTGGACTATAAATATTTCTAGGATCCTTAGTTTTAGGACTCCAAGAGAATCTTTTCACGTGTAATTAATGGAAGAAAGATGTCACGCTGTAGGGTGACTAAAGAAAGAGTGCCTCATCATCTACATCTGTCTGTGCAATATATAAACCTAAGGTCCTGATTACTTTTTGCAAGGGTAATATTGGCCATGGTACAACGTACAAGTGCCAGCTTGTACATGCTACTTTCTTCCACCTCTGCTCGCTGTTCACCAATATATCTCATATTTCATTACTCTAGATTGTTCTGTGTTCCAAAAGGCCTCACTCCAAAAATGCTTCTCCCATCAGTTTGAGTGAGCTCTACACTCAGATTTGCTCTCCCTGCCTCTAGCTTTCACTAAAGTCTTTCTCAAAACTTTTATTGATTCATTTATGCTTTCTATGGCCTCTCAAATAAGGTCAGTTTATGAAGAAATAATGAGCTCCCAAGCATCTACAAGCAACTGTGGCAATACTGAGATCTTTATACCTTCATAAAACATGGTCAGATGTGAATGGGTTTTTCAACTCATTGATTATCAACGCATTTTTCCAAAACATGGCAATTTAAGATTAAGAAATTTAATTTATAGTTATCCAACTATTGAAACATTTTAAATCTAAGTACAGCACTCAATTTTGCTCTAGTTTGGCTTGGAAATTTAAATCTGAATGCTTAACATGTAGTGAAATTAAACCAACAGAAAAAAAGATATAGTAATAAGTATCGTAAAAGGTGAACTATATAACACTATATATATACATATATAGCATGTATATATCATTACATATCAACTACGTAACATTTTGCATGTTTTATGATTATCCAAAGTGAAACCATTGGTCAAAATCACTCAGACAATAAAGTGACTGAACATGCAACTTTCCTATGGTCAGGCAAACTCTGAAATAACTTGCTACTGTTCCATGCCTGCACTGAGCTATACTGTGTTAATGATACACTGTGCAACACCACCCTGTAGAAGCCTGGGTGGACACGTCCTGTGGGTCTTTTCCCTGAGATTGGGATTTCCCAGTGCCTCACCTACCTTTGTTTGATCTCCTGGATCACCCTCTGGCCCACAGCTTCCCCATGCACTCCGGCTGTGCTGTAGCCATAGTCCAGGCACCCTCCTGTCTCCAAAACACGGCAGCCTCTCAGCACCGCCTCATTCCATGGATCTGCTCCTGCTGCAGAATGCTTCTTATGAATGTAGATAGCTTAGGCAGCTATTCATTATGAAAACTGTGCATGGCTATAAATGACTACAGAGACTGTGATGCCTTCACCATAGAATTAAGGTTGAGTTTTAAGTTTAAATGAGACATACCTCACACAAAGTCTTTGGAAAACATTCCCAAAGTGCCTACTTTAGGCAAAATATGAGCCATATTACACAACATCACAACTTTCGTTCTTATAGAAGTGTATCCCTATTCAGAAAGAGAAGCTTAGGGATTTCAGAAGTACTTCTAAGCATCTCAAAATTAAAATCAACTCATCTGTCAAGAGAGAAGTACATCATAAAAAAATTAAAAAAAAAAAAAAAAACAAAAACAAAAATCTATCATCTTTTTCTTTTTGGATAACAAATATCCAGTGATATCTCAAATATAACCACATTTCACTCATCTCAATTCATTATAATGGCAAGTCACCAAGAATAAATTTGGAACTGAGACAGTTTATCAGCCTATGCCTTGTTCCAATTCTTCATGCTCTAGCTACTAGCAGTTTTATATCCTTTTATTTTGTGAGTTGTTCATGATGACTTGTTATGAATGAGACAGTTAGGCTTGTACAAATTTAATTACTTCTTGGCAGGAAGTTTGATTTTTCTGGATGTAGCTGTTATTGCATTGAAAATCACGTTACTGTGACTTCAGTGCACTTCAGGTACAGTACCATTCCTATTACAATGGCAGTAGCAGTGTTGGCTCATATGGCAGACTGCTCAATCATGTGCTGTCCCAGTAATGGTCCCACTACTATGGTTAAAGATTTGTCAATATTATGAGCTATTAGCAGCAGGTACACCAAATAGCTTATAACAGATCTTTACATTGGTCATTAAAGTAGGCTTTAGAACAGTTTTACATTGTCTTAGGATGATCACTACTTAGGTTTCTTTTTTAATCAGTTGCTCTATTTGAACTGTTCACACTACTCACTTTACTATATGGAGAGAGACTGTACCCTCACAAATCATACTGATGTCACTACTTATATAAGGAAAGTCAAATGTATCATCTGCTAACTGAACTGCTATACACAAATGAAATTATCTGCACCATGCACATTGAGAGATTTATCTGTCACACATAAGTTAAAGTGATTTTTTTTTTTAAGCAAATAATAACAAATGGAAAGAATATTGAACACTGTGACTAAAAATCATATCTTTATAGTGCCTTAAAATATTATTAGGCTGCTTCTGTAGCAGTACTGCTACTAAGCTTGTTCTGTATTCTCTATAATGACTCAATATATCATATATTTTGCAAGGGCTGTACTATTTACAACTCTATTAAATACCCACTACTATTCTCAACTATATTAAAGGACAGAATTTTTTTTTTTTTTTTTTTTCAGAAGTCTATTATACCATCAAAGTCTTTCTGGTGTCCAAAACAGCAGGGTGTTGGAACAGGGTTGTGAGCTCCGCTGTACGTATCCTCCACATACCAGCTCTCTACACACAGCACCACCAGAGTCCCAGAAGCACTCTGAGATCACTAGGTTGTGCTCACAGCATAACTAAGAGTTAACCAGGTGACCTACATCACCTTCTCTTTAATTAAAATAGTGTCCCAGCCTTTCATACATCTAACTTTTACTCAAGAGAAGATATGAAGCTGCTTGGCTTTACTCTTATAGTAAGCATTAACTACACTTAAACTTACACTATTATAAGAAACAATGGTAGTGCACCCATATGCACACTGTGAAATGCTCAGTGGGTTAAATGCAGATACAGATGTACATATAAATGTGTAAAGCAAGAAAATACCTGAACCTTCCTTTCCTAGAAGTACAGCAGGAGAAGATAAATGCAGTGTCAACCAATTAAGAGAAAATAGCAAACAAGAGTGCAACAAAAATGAGCATTATACGGCATATAAGATGTAGCAATAATTAATAAGGTTCCTTGTTGCTCTATAACCCTCTACTGACTCTTAGTCACTGTAGGTGAAATTATACATGTATGAGTTTCAAATCACTAGGTGAAACAGTGTTTATAAGCAGCTTGTATAATCAAATGTTAATGGTATACAGGGAATAGATGATTAAAAGCCTATGAGATGAGATTCTTTTATCACTTTGGAGGAAACAATAAATGAAATTTAAACTATGCCCACTACAGCTGGTTCAATGCTGTTCAGAATAAGTCTATATTTTGCCTTTCAGCATGCCAGTTAAACCCAAATACCGGTTGTGTGTTAAATATCTCAGTTCCTCTGCTGGGCAGTCTAATCATCTTGATTAATGAAGCAAATGAATTATTTATTTCTCATGCTTATTTTTATAAATTGCATCCTGACACCAATATCAGCATTTACTGACAGAACGTTGGGTGGCAGGACAGAAAATCATTTCAGCATCCTTCGTGGTAACAGGTAAGAAACAATCTCAGGAGGTACTCCAAGAGCAAGCAGCACAAGAAGGTTGTTCTGAATATGCCCTATAAATATTTCTTAATATACATCTTAGGAAAGGAAAAATGCCGGCTTAGTGGTGGAACGTGTGCACTTACATTTTATCCTCATCATAAAAAGAAATAGATAATTCATAGAGATGGATAGGTAAATTATTTTCCCTTATTCTCCAGATATATGGGAATAAACATCAATTCCATAAATTGCTTATAAAGAAAAAAAAGAATTACTTCTGCAGTATTTCCACAGAATCTTAAAAGGATTCCACAAATAATGTATTTACTTGATAGTGAAACACAAACATGCCTACTTAAAATCTTCATTCCAAAAATACACATCATCTATTATGAATGCGATGCAAATTTATTCCATTTGTTCGTATTTCCAGCACAGAGAAATTAAGTAATGGAAAATCAATTTCAGCCAGATCTAAGCAAATTATTTGCACTATCGTTTATTTTAAAATGCATCTTTGAGTTAACAGAAACATGTTTTTTCCTACACTGAATTCAGTAAAAAAGGAAATCTAGGTATGTGTTTTATTTTCCAAAATGTACCTAATTCATGCATTCTACTTTAGGTACTTTGCAGGTGTTTAAAAACAACAACAACAAAAAAAGCTAAAAACCTGGAAATGGAACATGTTTTTCTTGGCCAGAAACAGCCTCCCTTCCAAGGAAGCCAGAAGCTAAAAAAAGCTATTGTCATTGGTTTAAGTGCCACAACATAAAGACAGAGTGATTTCTAACTAGGAGAATGTGCCACTGAGCTGTGCTTAATTCCACACACATCCCCATCTCATGAAGCTGGTTAACTCACTCTTCACCATATATTTTTTTATATGAATCTCCTTCAGAGCCTTTTCTGTCTCCCCTCCCCTTTTCTTGAGGGGCAGATTCTAGCTATTGCTTTCTTTCTTTGGCTAATCCTTACATGTTCCATGCAAAATGGCAAAGCTTGAGCAAGAAGAATATGGTTTGTGGTACTCAAGGATGCTCACTATGTAGGTTGCTGCTTTGCCTTTTACATTCAGAGAAATACAGAGCCATTCCAAAATCATCAGGAAGAAAGAAGAATTAAACGTAGACTTTCCAAGCACTGGGACAGTCTTCTATGAGTTATCAGGAGAAAGTATTTTGCTGGCCATATGGATGTCTGGCTAACTTAAATAGCATGTGTGAAGACTACTGTCAGATCAGACTTTTGCTAATGGGCAAAGGAATGACTGAATTCAGGATGCTAGGTTGATTCAGTTGCATTGTTGGCTAAGAGAAGTCTCCCCACCCCAGTGAAAATGCAGTCAGTTCTGGGAATGTTGAAGGTAAGCTGTATTTTATGCACTCAGTAATGTTACTGCTAGCTATTTAGGTATGTAAACATTCCAAGAACCTTCAGTCACGGATGTAGGCTGAAATTATGGGAATGAGGTGTTCGTAGCAAATAGTTGTTTCTCTACCACACAAAACTTGCAACGTTTGATAAGTCAAAAGAGAGGCTCGGCAACAGATATTCTTTACAAAGCTGGAGTCTTTCAGCTGTCTGCCACCTGATGGAATTGATTAGATATTACTGGTTACATTAATGTAGTCACCAACTACTATTTATTAAAGCTGTTTTCACTGCTGAGGCCATCTTTTAATTATGCAGCTGTATACATAGCCTTGGGCTGTTATCCTTAGTTTTACACAAGGTTATTTATCAGTGAGAAAACACAACGTTAAGGCTGTGTGAGTCGTGAAGTGTAGGACATCAAACACAATAAGCTGAGATCTTCAACAATGAAAAGTAAAACAAGAAGAGGGAATTATTTCATTGTATTTCAAAAGATACTGAAGAGCTCCATTTCTGATTTAAGTGGTTCTCCATCTAACAGCATCTAAGTAATCATCCAATGACCTAAATATCGAGGCTACTTTAGGAACAGATGTTTTGTGAGCACAAAAAGAATAGTAAATTATAATAAAGCAAAAAAATTTTAAAAAAGTGAGTAGAAAAGCAGTAAAACAAGAAGCAAAATAGATTCCCAAACAGAAGAAATTCCCTACTCATCTGTGCCTCAACACTGAATACCCAAGTACTGTAAAGTGGATGAGCTAAGAACAGCAAATTCAGTGCAGAATCAGAAAACAGAGCACACAAATTTTTGTTCCAACTGTGGCAGAAGGATTCTGGAAGAAAATAAGGATTGAAAGACTAGAATGACAGGAGGAAAATACAGCATATGTGAGAGTATGACCCCTCAAGTTCAAAAGTATTTTAGATCAGAGCTCTTTTTTATTTTACATCACCTTTCTATGGGATACTAGCTGTTTGATTTCTGGAGCAGTTGGCTCTGTTGCCCAGCTTAGTACTGCCTGTATTAGCTATCTCAATGCTGAAAAACATATTTGGAAATATTCTGTTATATTTTCTGATACAGAACAGCCCTGATTTATCTGTAGTTAGAGAAAAGATACCAAGGATTTCTAAAGCCTGAAATGGAAGGGGATTGACAGGATAATTTATAGGGGATGAAAAGTATACCAACTTAAAAGTTGTTTGGGGTAACTTGTTCTATCCGTCTGCATTATAAAGGAATAGGCCCCTTTTTCTGCTAAGCCTCACTTTCAAGTGCTTCCTGAAGCATTTTCAGGTAATCTCCAAATAAATGGGAAACAGCTGCTTAAATGAAAAGGAGAAAGAATAAGGCCTGCACACAGTTAAGAGGAAGAGGAAAACCATAGGACCACAACTACTTGCTCAAACACTACAGAGAGTGGAAAAGGAAACAGGAGAGACATAAGGAAGGAGGAGATGGTTTTCTAGACTTCAATCTGGAAGGGAAATGGTGTCTGACTGCCACAGGTTGCCCGGAAAGCTGGTGGATGCTCCACCCTTGGGGACATTCGAGGTCAGGCTGGAAAGGGCTCTTAACACCTGATCAACCTGTAGATGAGTTGTTCCTGTTTATTGCAGGAGGGTTAGATCAGATGGCCTTTAAGAGTCCCTTCCAACTCAAATGATTATATCATAGTAACACAAGATATGATAAGATACATATATGATAACGATGGTGAAGAATCACAGAGCGTGAAGGACAGAATGACCAAGAAAAAACAGGCAGCTGTAAAAACAGCAAGGGGGCCTGACCACACTACATGGCTTGGACCACACCACACTGGAGATAACTCAGCCCTGACCAAAATGCGCAGCTGACAGCTGCTTCCAGGCCCACCAACCTACCCTTGCCCATACCTCCCAAGATAATCCATTTTTTATTCTTGTAATTGGCTACACAACTCATGTTAGAGAGTGGGACAAGCTGATCAGGATTTGTCTATTTCCTTCTGTTGGACTATCCTGATGGGTTCTTATTTACAAGAAAATAAGTCAAAAATTTTAAGGATATTAGCTCCTGTGGAATTTCACGCACATCTTCTTTACAAGTCTTACCCTCAGTATCCCCCAGTTCTGATGTCTATTTTGCAATTGCCAGATATGCAAATTTGAACATCAGTTGTACCATCTGCACTTGCTATATTTTATCTTTCACATGTCCAAAGCCAATAATTTGCTGCTGAAAGGTAAAATTTGGTTCTGCCTGAAACACAGCTGAGAGAAAGGCAGCAGTGAGCCATGCTCTTGTTTATACAAGTAAGATAAGAAAAAACTACTTTCATTTGACAGCATGTTGTATACTGATACCATTACACCCGAGGAAGAATGTACTCCCTGCAAGTCCTTAAAGTCAGAATTTCAGATGCACAACTTGATAATTCAAACATACGCAAGGGGAAGCTGACTTATTGCTTGGTATGGCTCTCCTCATGCTCTCAAATATGCTCTCCATTGGGCAACCTTAACACTAATTGTCTCCTGTGGGAGAGTTTTTTCGCATGCTGGTGCCTTGGGTAAGAAACTGTGTAGAGGATAAAGAAGTTGAGTGATTGGAACCAAACAAAAGAGAGTAACAAAGAGCAGACACATACAGGAACTGAGAAGAGGAATGACAGAAGACATGAAGTACTACGCTTACAGAGGATATAGTTCCCATTGCAGGGTATTGTACTGGGGGTACAGCAATATGTTAAAAATGTATTAGCCTTAACAATAATTAACAGAGAAAATTACTCAGTGTCACTGTGTCCTTCCCTGCTTGGTTCTGGCAACTTGTCCCAGCACCCTGTGTAATTTCATGTAACCAAAGTCAAATCTGAAACTAAAGGCCTCTCCCTGGGGAGAAATTTTGTGCCCATAGGATCTGCATGCTGAAGTCTCTACTTGCTTCTTAAGTAGAAGAAAAATTCCCAGTTGTACCTCTGTTCTTATCTGTGATGTCAAGAACAAAATGCTTTCTGCAGAACTGTCAGATTTAGACAGAAATACACACTTTCTGTGCCCTCAATCTAAAGAGAGCCCGAAACATTACTTAATGAGGTACAACAGGCCTCAGGAGTCACGGCTTCATTGACCAGCTCTGACAGAGAAGAAAAGCCATTTAACTTCAGGTGCATTCATGAGAGAAGCCTGGCATTCTCCCACAGATTTTTACAGATGATGGGAGTGGAGGCACAACATCTCACCAGCTGCTCAAAATCTGGGTGAAAACCACCAGTTGCTTTGCTACAGCCTCTGTAAGGAAAGACAGAGATGCTGTGGTCTCCATTACTGTTTCATAAAGAAGGGAGGGGAAGCAGCAGCCCCAGGCACTCATGCAGGGAGTGTCCCATGCTGGCTGCTGAGCACTGCATGCACTCTGCCTACTTTCTTTTGTCTCTGGCTTCACCTGAAGGGACAGGTCTGCCTGACCTGGCCCTGATGATAAGCGAGTACGGAGCCCAGAAATCTCTCCTCCACAAGGGTGCCTGCCACCATCCATGCAAATGTAACTGCTCTCCAGATTGTCCACAGCAGCACACAATACTCTTTAAGCCCACACAAGGTTTGGAAAGGATTGTTCCCTTCCTCCCTTTAGTTTGAAGTACAATTGACAAACCAACTTTGTATTGATACTTTGGCAGTGTTATAAAATAAGAATCATCACACAGAATCGGGAGGAAAGCTGAAGAGTTAACAAACAGAATTTGCCACCTTTTGACACTTCAGGCCCCTGGGACTTGGCACAATAGCATTATGCATCTTACAATTATTGCAAAACGCATCCGGAAAGATTTTTAGGCTTTGCTTATTATGACCCATTGGAGCACCTCTTCGACATCAGTACCACACTATATTACATACCAAATACGTAACTCATGATTATGCAAAAGATGATTATTTATGACTTTTAGACAATTGTTGATTAATAAGATGGCGGTGTTATGCATAATAATAGACCAAATGTTTCTCCTGAACAGTCATTAACCAAAATGTGTACAGTTCTAATCTAAATTCCAAGAGTGACAATTCATAAAGCAGACATTAACAGCAGAAGTTAATGGTAACTGAAAAAAGAAAAAAAAAGCCTTCCTTTGCAACTTCACTAATATTTTAAAATGGAAATTAAAAGGACGTCATGACAAAATATGATAAAAAAAGATCTAAAAAGCCAAAAATCCAACAGTATTTATAAAGTGAAGGAAGTGCTATTTAAGGGAACACCTGCACAATACTGGAAAGCATGAATACCAGTATTTATTTCTCTTGACATTGATAAATGGTGAGAACTAGCAAATAGAAAAGATAAGAAGGGACTGGAAGAACATCTGGAGGATGTTGCAGAAGTGTTCGCATGCATGTTTCTGAAAGAAAGTGTCTAGATACACGGCAACTAGTGGTACCACATTCCTTGAGGTTCGTCATTTGAACATCCTTTAAAAACAAAATACTTGAAAATTTCAGGAGCATAACACCGTAAAGAATGACATTACTGTCATCTTGATCGACCACTTGCATAACACCAGTCAAAGTCTCACACACAACTCCTGTGCACAGCCAACAACACCATCTCACAGTTAAACTCTATTCAAGCGATGGAAAAATCCAGCTCACGCCTAACTAATTTCCTCGGAAGGTTTGTCACACTGTTAGAGCCTTTCCCAGACATTTAGCGAGATTTTCCTTGTCACAAATTTCCATTGCTTCCATTGAGGGGTTTCGTAGGTTTTGATAGATCAGAGAACCATCAGCTTTCAGAAATCTTTTCACTGTGATCATCTCCTAATTTTTTGTGCCTTTTTCTTTTCTTTTTTTTTCTTTTCTTTTTTTAAATAAACTGAGTAGCTTAAATCTTAAGCTGCTTAAGAGTTTCTAAGCCTCTTATGACAAGGAATGTTTTCTAAAAACTAAACTCCTCTGGCAGTTGTTTTTTTAACTAACCTCCAAATTTTCACATACTTTCATAAGCACAGATAACAAAACCAGGCGCAGCCTTTCTGTAGCTGCTTCCCTCACATATTTTGTAGAGTCAACAGGACTACTTTGTCCTTACAGTCCTGCAGTTATTACTCTGCTTCTCCAAGGACACAATCTGACTCGGCTAATGAGGGGACCCCTTCTACTGGGTTCTCCTCATTAGTCACTTCTTATAAAAGTCACTCATCTGGGCCTTGATGATTACTACAAGCACTGGGCTGAGCGCAGATAAGGTAAGCAGGAACCAAACCAAGCTCTGCCCCCCTCATAGACCACCAGTAAACTCAAGGGTATCAGAGAGCCCAGAAGAGCTTTATCTCCTTTTCTGATGAGTTCCATAGAACCCAAAGTTAGGATCCTGAGAAGCTACTTAGCTGTTTCACTAGATAAAATAACTATGGTTGTACTACCCTCAGGATCACAACAGAGATCCTCACAGAGTGTTTCAGGTAAGTATTTTAAAGAACTATTCCTTTAAGAGGCTTCTGTTGCTGGGTTAGGGAATTCCTCAGACAGAATCCCCCTTATATTAAACTGTTATTTACTCTTTCTGAAACAGTGCATTTAGAGGACATTAAAACATGTATTTGATCAAATATTGGCCAAACATGCTTGTTTAATGAAGGCACAAGTTCCATGGGACGATTATTCTGGTGTAGCAATCAGCAAACCAACGCACAGAAAACATGAAGAGATGTGAAAGAGAGAAAAGCATTGTTTGCAAAACCAAGAAAAGATGAAAAACTCACCTTTGAAAGTATTTTTAGATATTATTTTCTTTTAAAGAAGTGAGCAATTAGAGAGGACAGTTTGAGCATTCTGTTAGCCAACACTGAGCACTCGGCTACTGAGCCATAGCATTCCCCACTTACTTACACATTCAGAGGCTGCCAGGCGGGCCACTGTGCTTTTGCCTTGATGACTGTTAAAACCTCATCACTCTGTGAAGAGAGACAGAAGAATGAAGCAATTAGGACAATTCTGCAGTGACTTATGGCAGAGAGTTAGAGACATTAAATCACACTGTGCCTTCGAACTCGGACTTTGAGAAATACACTTTGTCCTTTTTGCTATCTGGGCACTGCATGCCCTCAGCTGCTGGGGTTCACTGAGAAGCCCCTATGAACACAAGTCATGAGAGTAGCATGCAAAGTCAAACAGATCTTGGGCACAATCTCCTCCCTTCTACAGGAGCAGAAGTCAGCCTAAAGCAACAGTTCACAGACATGTTATTTGTGCACGTCTCCCCAGTAAGAAGCTATTGCCCTCAGCAATCTAATGCATCCTGTGAGAACATATGATATACTATTTAATATCCTCCTAGCTGTAAGAGTCTGTGGCAGATGTACTGCAATCAAACCACATAAAACCATGGATAGCACTTTCCCTTTGCTCTCCATTTACTCGTGTAAAATTACAAGGTGAAATACAGCACCCACCAATTTGCAATAGCATGGCAAAGCATTGTACAAACAATTTCTTGAAGCCCGCAGCAGTTTCTGCATCAGCAGTTTTAAACTTTATACTGATACAATAAACACAGGACAAAGGCAGGAAACTATTAACAAGGCTCTGATGCCCAGAAGACATCTATCACACATTTTTAGAAGCATTTTCCCCATCTCCCCTAGGAATTCATCCCGGTAATTCGCCTAGAGGAACACAAAGTTCACAGCTCAATCATACGATTTCCACTGTCTTTAAAAAAAAAAATATTTCCCAATTACACTAAGAAATCCAACTCATACATTACAAGTAATTGGCACTTCCAACAGAGCTGGCCTTTCAGTTTAGTGATAATTGTGCCGTTTCCTGCTTGACAGCAACAGTTCTGATCACCCAGGCTAGCTCTAATCCATGTACTCCTCTGTTTAAAATAAATACAGTTTCCACTGGTTGTTTCTACTTCACTCTGTATTTCTTGACTTTCCCTTTCTACCAGGCAAGGTTACTGCAGAACTGACGGGCTCTCTCTAACACATAGGGTTTCCACTCTCAGGATTACGCATGATCTCTTACTCGTTCCAGTGAGTGGATAAGCCATCTTGTGAAAATCTTTCTTATAAATGCTTCTGATTTTTCCTGTTTCAACACCTAAAGATTTTTCAGCCAGGCATATCTTTAATTATTAGCCATTTATATTGAAAATACTGTATATTACACTTTCCAAAGAGAGTCTGTTATGAGTAGGAATGGTTATGGCGATTAAAATAATATACTGCAAATCTAGAAGACAGTAATCATGTCAGGAACATCCAAATCCCTCCTGTTTGAAAACACTGAAGTAAACAAACACTCAAACTCATTTCAAAACATGGCATAAGAACCAGGATCTTCATTTTACGTTCCAAGTTGCCTTGTTATCATTTATGTATCTGACTGGTAAGCTGTGACTTCCGAATAATGAAACTGTTAGATTTTGAAACAGAAAACCACATCATTTGCACAATGATGGAGCATCAAATTGCAACGACACCAGATGCCAGAGGAAAGAGAACCAGCAGTCGTGTAGATCTCAAGATCAGTAAGGTAAAGCCTGATACACATCTCTTCCAACAAGAACAAAAAAGTAAGAGGAAAGCTGTCAAGCGCACATTATGCCTCTGTGCATGTAGAAATGGTCAAAGAATGAATCTGGAACTAATAGGCAGATGTTAGATATAGCTGGGAGAAATACTGCTAGCCTCATTCCCATTTAGAAAGCTTTCCTCCCAGACTACAAATCACAGTACATATAGCCAAGAATCTGCCGTTGCATTTTTGCCTAGTGTGCTTTGAGCCTGTTGATATGATACTGTGGAAGCTCTCCCTACAGGGCAGTGAGGGCACGTAGACTGCACTGCTCTGCCAGGCAGCTCCAGCACCCACCATCAGTCGCAGCCCTATGACAGCTTGCACAGTGTCCTCTGCAGGCTGTGAGAGCTGCTGCTGTCTGTGCAGCACCTCTGCCACTCCTCTACACAGAAAGTCATGATGCAGTAATTAAACTAGTCATCCCTCGGAAACCTTTGTGATAAATCCCTTTGAAAAGTGTAGTTAGACAATCACTTACAAAGCATTCTGTAAAGTCATTGTAGACTCTACTGGAGCCTCTTTGTCAAATTTCAATCCTTATTTCAACGATGTAATTTTATTTCCCAGTTGTATCAGAACAACCCCTTTCCTATATGTTTAGTGCTTGCTCATAGGTGCAGTAGAGTCAAAGTAGTCTCTAGATTGACTTCAGTGGAATTCAGATTATGACTTAAGCTAAAACATGCAAAACATGTGGGAATGGGTGGTTGACTCAACAGCTGTTCTCTATGAAAACACTGTTGTCCAAAAAGTTCCAGCACCATGATTTTAAAGAGATGATAACGTCACTGGCACCTTACTGACTATCTGAAGGTGGTAAAAATTCATGAGTTACTTCATATCTACTTGTTCCTGTAATGCCCAATAGAAGCTTCATGCAGAATAAAGTCATTACATGGTGTCAAAAAGAATTCCATCGCACAAAACCACTGCCAAGCAGTGTATTTTACAAAAGATTAAAAAGATTTAATCTGCAAGAACAGTAAGTGGGACGTTGCTCAAAAAAATCAGCATTGAAGACAGAGCTGGATTTGAAGTCTTGGTGAACCAAAGGAATTCAGACACCTGGTTGAAAGGATAACATCCATTAAAAAATAATGAAAGCTTTCAGGAAAATTTTTAAGCATCATCTGAACATCTTTGGAATAAAGGAGAGATTAGGAGGATCTGTAAAGCCACACAGACCATCTCATGTGCTCCTGCTGCTTTTTGGTAACTGATGCGATCGGTGTCTTATTTTTTTGTACTGCAAGTTATTTTTAATGACTAATTTTTATGACTAGTTTTATTTTACACATACTGAATAACATTATAAAATGTTACTGTGCGGACCACTTAGCACTTTGTAATAACAATTTGATTCAGTTCAGCTACACAAATGATGGTGTATTATCTGACATCAAAATCAGAGTCAGAGACAATGAACTATGAGAATGAAAACCACCTGCTTTGAGCCCGAGCTTAATTTCACTCCCTTCACACTGTCACTGCTTGGCACTTATTTGATTGTTCTAGAACTGAGAATACTTAATTCC
This sequence comes from Excalfactoria chinensis, assembly GCF_039878825.1. NCBI lineage: Eukaryota > Metazoa > Chordata > Aves > Galliformes > Phasianidae > Excalfactoria > Excalfactoria chinensis. The sequence continues at coordinate 53,826,715 of NC_092829.1, read as the reverse complement.
CATCCTCATAATATCTCAATGCCTTTCTACACTTTCACTGTAGAACAGTGGATTTATTTTCACAGCAACTTCAGAAAGTAGAAAAAGTAACATTATCCTAAGTTCACAGATGATGAAATGTCTTCTAGAAATAAACCAGCATCTCTGAATTTCAAGATAGCATCTCAATTGCAGGATCATCCTTTACCTCCAGAAATAATTTGTTATTGAAAAAGAAAGAGATAAAGCGAGAAGGAAAAAGAATCCACAACACGTTTTCTGTGGGGAACTGGGGAATCAAATGTTATGAAAACAAGAATGATGTAGCACTTTGGAGATATAGTTGGGTAACTCCTGAAAGCAGGTCAGATCTTCTATGAAAAGGATGAAATAGAACTTATTCCATCCACATCTGCCCTATTCAGGCACACGCATATTACTTCAGGATATGAAAAGACTACGGTCGGCAGCCCTAAGACTTACTTTAGCTCATAAAAATAGCTTCTGGCTAACACAAATCCTCAAATCTCAAATGTTGCCTTCTTATCCCTATATACACTGTAAGGTTAGGTGTCTTACTAGTGAGTGCTGTTGGAAGGAAGCACTGAAGAGGAGACACAGCCAAGATTATGGACTTCACAGATAACAACTGAAATGTGGCATGTTTTCTCCTTGATGGATAAGATCTGTATAGATCTTGACCTAATTCAGTTTTACAGCTCTATTTGAATAAAAAAAAAGAACTTCAGTGCAGGCACATCATTAAAACTTGTAAAATCGCATTTTTAAGAAAAGGAAACAGTTGTCTGCTCTGTGATAATAAAATAATCCTGAGATGAAACCAGCGACATACTGATATATGTGAGCTTGAGTTCATCAGCATGTAAATGTACTTAACAGTCATATTTGCTTTGTAGTAACTGTGAATGTAATCTCCTGTAATGCACACTAGATAGACGTGTTTTATTATTCACAAATCACCTGTTTGAGTCTGCCCAGGTTTCAGAGGACTTCTTGTTTATGTTGAGCATGTCAGGAGCTTCCTGTGGCCAACAGCACAGTCACTACATCACTGCACATACAAAGTTTCTATGGTGATCTGCCACTGCATTGTGAAACACATCTGACTTCCTGGGGCTGCAAACAAAGAGGCTGCTGACATTGCCCTAAGCCATTCTTTCTAACCTGCAGAAGCTGTATTTTTTTTCCCACTTCAGAAAAGAACTTTCTGCAAATCTCGAGTTGGATGGGGCTTTTGGGCAATCTGGCCTAATAGAAGGTGTCCTTGCTCAGTGCACAGGGGTTGGAACTGCATGGTCTTTAAAGTTCCTTCCAACCCAACACTTCTGTGTTTGTAGTCACATGTTACTTCATCAGAAAGAAGAAAAAAAACCCAAACGTGATATTTTAAGAAGACTTACTACCATCACTTGATGACAAGCAAATTTTGTGTAATTCTGATATACTTAGATTCAGGGAGATTATGCTTAAACACACTGGCACTTAAAGTGGGTTACTTCAAACAACAGCAAGAATCAATTTCAGGCAGTGGAATTACACAAGAATTGTATGCCCATTGTTTTACCCTCAATTCTCTATGTTTAAATTACAGTGATTTTTTGTGTATCCTCCAGCTGCCAGTGGCAGCTGAGAAAACCTCACATAATGTCAGATATATAACAAATACAACCAAACTGAATTTCACATTCGATTGTAATACCTACAAAATCAAATTTCCCCTCTACAAATACCCATTCATCCATTTCTGCCCCCAAAAAAATCCAGTTTCAGGAATGCAAGTAAGTCAGTGCTTAACTTGTCCCTGCTCAGCTGTTCTGCTGCGCAGGAAAGCTTTCCTGAATCAGCTACTTAGTGATTTCATTTCTGCTCCTATAGGAAAAAATGGCCTATTAGATCATCAGGCTGACATTTCCCCCCAAACATGGGTATTGTCCATGTTTTTCAGATGATATGACAATATGTCAGAGCTACAATGTCAGTGCAGTGACTATATGGATGTTAGCTGACAATGCACTTCAAAAAAGAAAAAGAATAAAAAAGCTTTTTATGGGAAATTAAAGGGATTAAATGATTTTGTTAAAAATTACCTAGACAGGATGCAAAAAGAAGCATGCTCATTGTTACTCTTAGTCTATACCCCAATAGCACTGACTCACTTTGCACTAACAACCTTCTGCATTACCTGTCCCACAGGGTTTTCTTTCAATGAAGTGGTTGTTTCAGAAAGGAAGGTAGGCTGAAATTAATTACAGAACTGTTGCTAATGGTAACAGTGAAAATCATACTCTGTTTTATTTCCATTAAGGTACACTTACATAATCTAGAGTGCCCTAATAAAGCAATAATTCATTTTTTCTACTCAGTATAAAGCTTAGCAGTGTGTACTAATGAGCCCTGAGTGCGCTCTGAGGACTGGAGCCCTCATTTGCTGTGGCTGAGCACATTTTGCAGGGAAAGCGTCTCCCCGGTGCATCCACTTCTGAGTTGATTTTCTGCTGCACATTTTTCTTCATTCTACATTGAACACTGCTGTCTTTAGGACTACAGAAATGGTTTGTGATCCTAAATTATCTCTGCCAAAAAAGCAAGGGAACAACTTTTTACTGCACTTAGAAATAGCAGCTTTTGAAAGAAGAGGATTAAACTAGGTTTGGAAGCTGACCATAAACAGTATAATTCTCATCCTCTGCTTAAAAGGTTGAGCCAATAAATATTCTTTTGTCCTGCTTCTGTCTTAACTTTCTCACTTTCATCAGTCCTTTAGATTAAACCATCCTTTAAGACTACATATATGTGCCATAAGGCTACTGTCACCTTAAAATCACAAATTAACTGGAAATGATGAGCACATCAGGAAAAAAAAAAAAGAGTAAAAAAAACAAACAAATCCACGCCCACAAAAGCATTGCAGAACACCAAGGCGTTCTACATACAAAAAAGCAGATGCATGCAACTGAGCGGCACCATGCCAACCAGCAGGACTAAGACTGCAATCACAGGAGATAAAGATAAAAGTGCTTCAAAGCACTGTGTTCACTCATCAAATTCACACTTGGGTAACTACAGCATTTTTATTTATTTATTTTTGCTCAGATTCCTTCAAATAGTTTCAAAACAGGCATGGCTGATAGTACGGTGACAGGCTCTTGGGCACACTATGAACAAGTGTGTTTCATGTGCTAGATATCAAGCAGGGAACCTCAGGAGAAGGCTGGCTCTGCTCTGAGACATAGCATAGAGCAGGGATTCAGAATGATGCTGAACAAGACTCTGGGTATCACTGTCCATCATCCTGCCGCTTCTCTCAGATGCAAGCTAGTTGTCCTTGCTCAAATGTAGGAAAAATAATTATTCTGATAAGAGCAAATGATTTTAAGTAAGACCAGCAAGTTAGCCCAGGAGGTGAGCTGTCCTGATCCTTGATGACACGTGGCACAAATCAGTGTCTTCATTTTCATTCAGAACATGCAAAACAAGTACTCCAAATGTGCTCTTACTGCTGTCCAGAGGCAATCACGGCAGCTTTGCTTCCCTTCTTTAAAGCTGTCACGTGTAAGCCACTCTTTACTGTTCCCTCCCTCTAAGAGGCAGCTTTTAAGCATATTAAGGACTTAAAGATCCTATCATCAATGATATTTTCTGTAACCTGGAAAAAAGAATTAAGAGAAAGCAGTTTCACAACCCTACCTCAGCCCCTGCAGGGACAAATGGGTTGCTGCCCCATGGACCATCTTTCCAGCATAGCATAGTCTCTTGCCTTATGCTTTCATATTAACTTGCCTGAGAATTTATCAATAGAAACACACTACTCTTACATTTTGGATAAAGTCATCTGACCAGACTGACAGATGCAGGATTTCACAAGGCATGGAGGAGTACAGGGAGCAGAGATGCTGCCATTTGTCCAGTCGGGGGCTGCCTTTCCCAGCCCATTTCCTTGCAACCCTCTTCCCTCATGATGGAGCTCTGTCTGCCGAAGTAACATTGGCTCCCTGCTCCGATGGTAAGCCTGCCTGCCTCTCCATCACATACACAGCTGCAAAATGCTGTTACGGTTGCTGTAGGGTTTTTCAGTATATTCTTTAGCCCTACCCCAGAACAGTGAGGGAAGTCAGATGAAGGTTCCACCCTGCCTGATACACTGCTTGTTGCCTTTCAGAAAGCTTTGGATCAGTTAGTATGGCTGTAGCTTATTACACATGCCATTGAACAGAATATTCTAAGACACAGAGCTTTAAAAACAGTAGGAGTTGCCATTCGAATGACAACTGCAATTGATGTAATTAACAGGCCAGGGAAGAGTTTTGCATCCCAATTTAGAAAGCACTGTTTTGGTTTCCAGTTGTTTACACAGAACAGAGAGGCAAAAATGAAACCCCGTGGCCACAATTCTGCATGTCATCCTATGGTAATCAATCTGAGATAACTGGCTGGCATTGTCGGCATCATCAACCTGACACAAAGAAATGCATCTGTCTTCAGAAACATCTCTTAAGTACTCAGAAACATCCCTAAGAGATCAAACTGTGGAGTGCAGTGTTCATACAGTTGTTTTATGATCAGAATAATTCAAAATTAAGGGAGATAAACAGGTTTACACTCTAAAGGAAGGCATTCACCATATTGCACTGCACTCACTTGCCACAATGTGCATTCTAAATAGAAGAAAAGAGATCGTCACTGCAATGAGGTGTAGATAAAAGTGTTTTCTTTTTGTCTGTAAAATAGCACTAGCTGGCAAGGACACACCTAGGCTCTATACCTAAGGATGCTGCTAAAAATGCTTACAGTGATGCCCATCCTGTGCTGTTCCCTAGTTCTGAAATGTTACGCACACTGACCTATGTGCTCATCTCTGTGGCTTACATGTTGAAGATGGGTTTAAATTTTAGAGTTAAGCTGTTAGTCATGTTTTCGTGAAGTGACACAACGCATTATTATGCCATGAAACAGGTGCTCTGAATATTTCATGAGATATTCAGAGCCCAAAAAAACCATACTTCTCATTCCTCTCATAGTAGAACGTTTCACTGTTATCACCATTTCACTCAGATTTCTTTAAAAACCTAATAAACTCTTTTCTAGCACCTCTGCAAACAGAATTATACCGTGCTTTAATTGTGCCCAGTTTCTTTAAGTCAGGGATATCAGACACAAATCTACTTCTTTTTCTTCCTCCTTTCTTTTTTCTCCCTCAGGTCCCCTCTCCTCACAAACATATACTGAAGGACTTATACCAGCGCTAACAGAAGCATTATTCGCTTTCATTTCTACAGAAGTTACATTATTAAAACCATCTCCCAGACTTTAAAATAAAATCAGGTGTTTTTCTTTTTACTAATCTCTATAAAATATTAGTGGTGCACCATTATTGCAGGGCAAGCATCCAAACTGTTTAAGAATCAGAGAAGCAAGGCGTGCTTAACGCCATGTCTCATTATGAAGCCAGTGCTTGGACTCTGCACACTGGAGTAACTTTAAAGATACATCGTCCTTTACCCAGACAGGGATGATTCCCAATGCAAAAGCAAAAAACACAGTGTGGTTCCATCCTGTCCCCTCCTGATGCTGCAGTTATATGCTGGAACAAACTGATGGACATGTTCAGTTCTTGCTCCAGGGAAGACCTACTAGATGGCTATTGAATATGTACTTACTGTGGCATTCTTCTAACATCTGATGAGCAAGTTATATGCAAAGTACTTTGCATTTTAATGGCATCTTGCCTCCAAGAATATAAAAATGCTTCAGACCACTCATGAAGTTCAATTAGAGAACTCTGCTATAAATCATTTGCACCAATGTACAGAAACTAAGGAAATGCCAGCAAACCAAACAAACCTCCTGTAGATCAGAAGGTCTCTTCCTAAGTACATTCACCAACTTCCATCACTATGGTGATGTGACAGCATGCTTTGCAAGAACACCACCCATCTCACCACCTGTTTTGTCTCTTAAGTCTCAAGAAGTGACAGCTGCTAATCCACAGGTACAGGCAGGGACACCGAGCTTTCTCTACTAAACTGAATTACTTCACAATAGATCTTTTGGAAAATCCCAATTAATTACATACATACACACCATCTACATACTGAATCGTAAATTTGAATTCATGGTTATCTAATGTTATTTAATCCAGCAACCAGCTGTCTGTGGAACACATTATATTAATTTTGCATTAACCAAGTAACTATCAGATAAGGACAATCTTGAACTGAAAAACCATCTTTCACAAAGCTAAACCTCACGCAGAATACCTAAGAGGCATGCTAACAACCAGGCCCTCAGCTGGTGTTTGCATTGCCTTGAAGAACAAATACATTTTTTGCCACTCCATCCAATCCTGACAGTTGACAAACCCACGCATCCCGTGTACCAGCAGGCTTCATGCAGAGCTACCTGTTGCACCAAAACCCCAACACAACGCCTAACAGTTCATAGGAACTGAGTAGGTGAAAGGAAATATATGTATAAATACGTGCATCAGAAGGAAATGACACAGTCAAGAAGAAGTGAAATTATTATTACTGTTTAGCAAGGAAGACACTGCTTAATGTAAGCATGGAGGGGTGAATCAGAATTAAACACTTTATGTGACCAGACTACTGAGACAATTAAATCAGGAGTTTTCTCTTTGCACTTGTTTTGCATTTCTTTCTATCCTTCCCAGACACAGGCATGTCTGAACCATTGTGAGTCCCTCTCTGTTCCTGATCAGGACTGCAAGTCCTGACTGTATCAGCCTTTCTTGCTCCTTGGACCTAAATCAGTACTTTCTACAGCTCTGCAGGAAGTTACTAAAGTCTTAAACATACACTTTTTTTCCCCCTTTTTTCTTCTTCTTTTATTTTCTTTCAGATCCACATTTCTACTGATTTATTCTGCACTTTTCATCTACAATAAATTACCCAGCACTATTGGTCCCACGTGGCTGCATGCCTTTCATTTCTGTGCGATGAAATCCAATCATCTTATTCACTGCAGCTGCTTTTAAATACACTTTGGTGTCAGCAGTGATTTACTTTTTAATTATATTAGTCTGTTTTAGATGAGTGGTCCTATTGTTTTCGTAATGGCTCCTTTAAAGGCGGTACTCAAATAAATGAAACCTCAGCATCTGAGCAAGGAAAACAAGTTAATTCACAATTCCTTAACAGAAGAATCTCCTACAATAACATTCCTGATGAAAAATATCACCACGCTTTGCAAACCTTTCACATTCTAGCATGATGATTAAGGGTTTCATTTACTTGAAGTATGTTTTAGCTGAGAATTCCTGTGAGATTCCTGCTAAAAAGACCAGCAGGGACAGTGCACAGTTAAGGTTATTTCTGCCTCTCTTCCAGAAGCCCGAGAGACTGTTCTACACGTCTTCTATTCAGCTACAGAGACAAGTTCTACATCCAATGCTCATCAAAATTAAGGGCAAGCCTGCTCTCAGTAGAAGGTCCATTTCTGTCTTCTGATATATGTTTGTAATTTCTCTTGTCAGCAGTAGCGTATTTATGTTGTATCTGGGCCATACACAACATATAGGTAAGCTGGTTAGTATTTCTCCTGGGAGAAATTATAATTGATAAAAACAAAAGCATCACAGTCTATTGCAGAAATGTACTCCCAGGAATGGAAAGGTGAAGCAAGAGAACAACATGAATCTGGAAGGTACAAGATTACTGCTGTTGTGCTAAGCTGATTTTAGCCAATACTTCCTAATAAAATGTCAGGGCAATGCAACGTGTGTAGTTTCTCTGACATGTGCGTGAAGCATCAGATAATAAAAATACCTACATAACCTTATCAACTATTTGATACGCTGTCATTACACAGACCTTATGACATTATAACTGCAAATGACAAACGTTTCCACTCGTTTTGGATCAACTGATTTCTCTCCACTTCTAGCCAGTATCAATCTGGATCTGTGAAGCGAATCATTTTAGCATTACTTCTTGTACAGGACACTCTTGCACTGAACACTACTTTGAGTCTGGGTCTTTTTTATCCAGCAGTAGAATTGTGCCAAACCCTGCAAAACTGCCCCCAGAGAAGCATTAACAAGCAGTGCCTCTCCTCACCCATTAACCAGACGCAGCTCTGCTTGGAAATAAGCTGTGACAAGCATCTCCTTCCTCTTCTGAAGATGCTCTAACTGCAGGTGCCTTCCTATTCTCCCTGTAGACATGTTCTGAGCAGCAGTGATATGGTTTTAAAGGCTTCTGAACACTGTCAGAGGGCACATTTGCACTACTCAACTATTGGAAGAGAGTTGAAAAAAGTAATGTAATCAGTTCTATGCTGAACATGTAATTAGTGCGATTTTGGGAATAAACTCTTCCCTTTAGATATAAATATTTACCTTCTGAAACTGAAATCTTTATAAGCATTTCTGAGGATAGAATATAACTTTTTGTTATTAAAAGCAGGATATTCAGCATTTGCTCCTACTGTGATCTCTTGCTAGCATTAGAGCAAGGATCTCTATTCATTAGCTCTGCATGCTTCGTTTGCTTACCTAGACAAAGAAGACAAGATATACATATTTGGAAGCTCCATCATTCTGCAGCCCACAGCATGCTTTGTGAATGCACATTACCAGCACTTCTCAGTCTATAACCTCTACATAAAACTTCATTCCATTATCTTTACCATAACATCAGCTCTAACGTGTCACATAAAACTTGAGGGCATATGCCTCCGACCTTTGGACTTGCCTGGACTGCACTAAGAGGAATTGCCTAGGGTTGCACCCATGAAGGTTGCTCCAAAAGTAATCCCTCCTATTTATTTCCACAGAAACTACTAATGATACACAGAGTATAATATCACTATTTAATGGAACAAACTCTCAGCTTCAAAACACTCTCTTTCAACACAGTCACCACTGCTAGCTATGCATTTTCACCAGCAATGACAAAAAGCCTGCATGCTGCATTCATAACAATCTGTATCTGGGCAGGTGACCTGCTGCCATTGTAACCACTGCTGAGATGCATCACCCACCACCTCACTGTGCTCAAATCCACTGGTTGGTCACCACAAACATTCAGCAAGAGCCAATGAATGCAACTTTTTAACACGTGCAGGAAGTCAGTACCCCCCTTCTGCTTTATCCACACTCCCATGTCTGGCTCCATTCTGTCAGACTGCCCCTCTGCTGCCACCTGTCACACAGCAACAAAATGGAACAGTACACTGATGGGAAGGTTCAGCCCCTACTGCCATCCCACCAACAAAAGAGTAAAGACTCTTTAATGAAATGTTACTCCTCCTGCACTGCATCCTTGAACACTGCTGTTCACAAATGCACACACAGCCTCAAAGCAACGACAAGTAAAATGTGACTGTGAGCTGAATTGTATTTCTCCCTGGTGAAAGAAGATTTATGGTACAGAGACCCGATCCAAGTTCGGATTGCAACTCTATACATTCCATTTGAAAATTCACAAGTAATGCGTTTTTGTAGGCTAAAAACAGAATCGAAAACAACAACAACAAAAAAAAGATGACTTCTGTTTGGCACTATTGAAACCCATTCTCAAATTCCTTTATCAAGACAAAAAGCTTATTTTTTGCCTAGTGCTGTGTTTAGATACTGCAGCAAAGCCCATCCACTTATTTGCCATCAATTGAGTTGGCACCACGCTGTGCCACATGCCATACTTCTAGCCCAGATGGAGTTAACATTGCAGTGCATGGCACACGGGCCACAAGTTGGACACACCTGCTGTAGGGTATAGAAACATTCTATTTTATTAATATTAGGGGAAGAAAAAAAAAAAAAAGGAAATTTCAACAAGTTTTCATGTTCACAGGCAAAAATCATTACAACATAACAACACACTGAAGTTGGAGAAAGTGCCTTATGGGGATTTCAGTGAAGGCAGAATTCCAGACACACACATTTATACTGAACACCATTATAGCGGGATCTATTAAGTGCGACGAACTCACCAAGAAAATGTCATGGATTTTTTGTTAGCAATGACACAAAATCAAAGTCAAGATCTGTCTCTATGTCTGGAAAGTACCTGGGGTATTCTTGTCTCTAGGCCTGCTAAATAAAAATGGATGCTTTCAGCAATTCAAGCTGTTTGCAACTTCCAAGTTTTTAGATAGCCATAATTTGCAGATACCACTTGATGGTCACACATGTATTCCCAGCACAAATAACCACCTAGACAGATGCATTCTGATTTAGCTTTAGTCATAACAGTTAGAAGAATATATATAGATTCATGAAGCTTCAACCCTCCTCTCCCCTTTAGCATGTGACAGGTTTTCTGGATATTCAAGTTGTTTCTAAAATGATGTCAACTTGATTAATTTGGAGAAAGAAGAAAAATTAAAACAAAGTCAGAGAAATATTAAGGTTACTGCTAACACCCCTATCAGACATTTTTAAAGGGGAGGCAAACTGTGAAGCTACATATACAAGAGAGAAACATATTCCTAAGGGTGTCTCCAAGTGTAAAAGGACTGTGCTGGAGAGAGACTTGGAAAAAGGCATAAAACCATCATCTACCTCACAACTGGAGAGCCAGCTGGAGCAGGAGCTGCTGGCAGTTTCAACTAAAGATGAAGAAGTCTGTTGCTTTATTTGTAACTTCCAGATCTTGCAGAAGACCCAGAAATCCCCACAAGAGACATCTGATAGGAGTTACTTGGAACAGGCTGTTATATCCATTTCTAAATGCAGGCTTGGTTCTGCTTTAACATAAAGCCCCTTGGATGAAAAGAACTCTCTTGAGAAGCCCATCTTGCTTGTAGAACCCCAGCAATTTGGGTGCTTTTCCAAAAGCTCGGGCTTTTGCTTCTGGCTGTGAAAATAAAATGCTTTACAAGGAAATCGGCCTTGAAAAATCTAGGCCTTAAATCACCAGAGGCTATTATTATTATTAAGGTGTGACTGAAGAAAGTCCAAGAGAATTGTTAGCTTGAGCCACTGGAAGATGGGATGATCCAATTTAGGAATGAGAGCTTGCTTTTCTTAAAATAACTTCCACAAAAATAATCCAATTCTTACTCATCTTTGAAGCAGAATTACTTCTGGAATAAATTACAACTTAAGGACTGTTAAACAAAAATCCTCCACCACGTTCATTATACTCATTTCCATCTACAACAGCAGGCAGCTGATGTCTGCAGAACAATCTTTTCTCAATACTCTCAACTGATCAATTAGCATGAAACTGGCTGACACCTTCTCCAGTCTTATCTTCTTATCCCCGCATTTCTTCTCTAAGATCTTCCTGATGAGTGATCCATACTTTATCTCGTGACAGTACAGAACTCACTCTCATCAACATATGCAGCATTTGAGGGAACTAAGATTCAGTAAGAGCTCGTATGTCAAAATGTTTGTCATTCCTGAGCTGTTTTGTAAGCGAGGGACCCAGCACAATAAAGTAATGTTACCTGCTAAGAATCATTCATCTATTCATTACATACCCATAGGCAAAGCTCTTGTCATAAAGTTCATGTTATCTGATGAATGAAGAAAAGATTCTTGAATTACAGCTAATTTTGTGCAGACTAATGCGAAACACAGTACTTGTAACATATTGCCTTTAAAGGAAAGTAATCAGACCGATGGCTTGAGAAGGCAATTTACAAGCACCAAATTACTATTTATTGAAATAATATACTGCTTGCTCTTAATGGTATTTACAAGTTAGCATTACTGTTATAATTTTGTTCTTTTTTATAAAGTATAAAGGAGCCTTTTGATATACCTCAACCTGCAACTGAAATGCTACAATTTCTTATATGCGTTCAGCCAATAATACGATGGACAAAATACATAATTTTGTGGCATAACAATTACAGTGCAAAGCACTGCATTTCTTATTTTCTTTGTCGAAATTGGATCCTAAAGTCCCATTATTATAGATAAATGGCGCTATTTTACATAATAATGAATGGAAAATTACCGGTCTCTTTTCTACTGTATTTCACTTCAGAGTAGAAAGTACGTCTCCATTCAAGCAAGTTTCTGTTAGAAACCAAAACTTTAGTAAGTGATTATACCTTCTGCCCTGGGAAAACAGAAAACAAGGATAGCAACACTTCTTTTTATTGCAACATAATCATAAATGTCCCCGTACATAAAGTAGTTCCTTAAACTAGTTCCATAAGCTAGTTCATTAAACTAAAAAAATAATAAATTATCCCTACTCTGCTGATTTTAGTTTCCTTGCAAAGAAAATGAATGAAAATATTAATACAATTGAATGCATTAATTCAGTGATTTGTTACTATAAGCTATAAAGATGAGATTTGTGTATATATACTCTCTAAATCTGCAAGACCTGATCTAGTTTCTAGCATATCCTAAAATCCACAGATAATCTGTCTGTGAAATAGAAGTGGGAAGACATACTCAAACTAGGCACAAGGCTGATAATCAGTGCTTGTAAACAGAATCTTATCTGTCCTAATAACATTTTTCTTAGATGCAGGTGTGGGACTGGGGAGCATCTGATCACCATGCCCTATCTGTGGCTGCACCATCAGGCTGCTCAGGCTCCTTCCTAGTGCTCCCAGTGAAGGCCAGTGCCACTGACCCACCTTTGAGAACATCTTAAATGAAGAGTAAAACTAGTGTGTCAGCACCCTAAGGCAGAATGAGAACAGAAGTTTTCAGGGTGCAGATTTCTCTCTATTGCTGGATCAAAGGCAACAGAAAGATGGAATTCCAAAGGAAGTAAGTTTGACCAGGGAAGCTTATATAAGCACGAGACCACGAGAGTTGTTATCAAAACTGACAGTTGGCTGAAATTAACCCTTCTTAATCACAATGCCTTGATCTGTGCAGCTGCATTTCAGGCGGCAGCATCAGAGGCCTTTCAGCTTTGAATGTGTGCTGTGATGCAGAATAAAGTGCAGCTTCTTGCTTTTTGTTTTAGATACTTTTGAGAACTTTAAAAATGCTATGTTGGCTACCTTGTCTCAGCTCATTAGCATCACTAAATGCAATGAAAGCACACCCGTGTTGATTTGTTAACAGGATGGTATTTGGTAGGTTTGCAGGGAACTCTTGCATTCCTGTTAGAAGACAGTTGTTTTTTTTAAAAGGAATGCATTCAAACCAGAAGTACTAAAGCCACTGTTTTATCCTATAATGACTCAGTAATCAACACGAACTAACTCTCACACAAATGATATGGGAGAAACAGTAATGCAACTTCATCTTCCCATTTCACTACTAATGTTTTCTCAGTTCGTGTGCAGATTTTCCTATCATGCAGTTCCTCTTTTCTCCTCACGTATTTTTAACGTCCCATTGTCTTGACCTGGTAGCTTCCTAATGTATCTAACAAATTTGTCTTATATGCCTATAAATTATAACACATCTATGCCTAGAGGCACTGATCAGATCTTTAAGGCACTGTTGCACCACCAAAAATAAAGAACATTCAGAATGGCAGGTTGTTGTAAGTGAAACCCTTTAGGAATTAACAGCTCTGTAGGTGTGGCAACTGAGATCATTCCCAATTCCCATACCTTATCCTTTTTGATTTCCCAAAAGGATTTGCAGTGAGACACGTGCGACAGTTTCCCTCTGTGGGATAAATTTGTGCAGATCATTTTGTTGTCATAACTGGGCTAGTTTAAAACCAGTTTGGCTATTTCTGCGTTAAGACTAAATCCATTGAGCTATGGAGCAGATACACTAGTAAGGATCACTTCAAAGAATTCATCACTGGTGGGGACTTAGACCCTGTGAATCTTGTTAAACTAATCTTAGTCCCTCAGATTCCTCGGCATCTCTACCCTGTGCTATACCCACACTCATTCCCCTCCATTTCTGGTCAGCAGCATGATACCTGGTTAGAAGGGCTTTCAGTCTAATCTATCAAAGCATCTCTTGTGATGCTAAAAACCAGGAACTATGACTGGCAGAAAGGATGGGTCATTTGTGCAACAAACACTAGATCTTGGTATCTTGTCTCCTCATCTAAAGGCAGAAACACAGGGAGAGACAGGAAGAAGGGAGGAGAGGAAGAAGAAATGGTGTTTGGATTAAGGCAATACATAAAAACACAATGCTAAGGCAATATATTATAAGTTATCTCTTTGTTACAAGCAACCTATTTTATCTTCTTAAATGGCATTTGCTGCAGAACAGGAAGTCAACTCTGAAGCGTCCAACACACTACATAAATCAAGGACTGATATCATTACAACTGAATGACAAATTTTCAGTGAAACAACTGTCAGAAAATACTAACTTCCTGAGATAGAAAGAGACTGGAGAAAAACAGTATTTAACCTAACAAATTCCTTCCAATTTTCAGCAGCTTTCCACTGCAAATATGCTTGATCTCCCATCTAGTAAGCTGCTCAGGAGCCTGGAACCTCATTCAATTTGCTCATAACTTGCTCCTTAAAGGCCTCACCAATCAAGAAGCACATTGAATATTTCTAAAGGGTACTCAGCTTTTTGCTCAAGCTGTGACTTGTAGGTGTTTCTGGCTCTTTGCCACTGAGGCTGATCTTTTGTGCTGCAGCTCTGGATTTCCAGGGCTGCTTGCTGGCTGTGGCAGCTTGCCAAAGACCTGCCTGGGGAACCTGAGGCTTCTTGTGTGCTGGAAGCCTGGCTAGAATGTATGGTTCCTCCATGGCCAGCATACTATGAGAAGACAGCCAGTACTGTCTCCCTGCATGAAAACAAACATACAAATAAAAACCCCCAAGCACAAAACATCCAAGCAGAAATAGGACAAAAGAAAGATATTCCAGTTCACTGGAAAAGCAAATATTGTACTGCTAGGGAGAACTTACGTGGCTGCCTTATATTATGTGTTCATTCTAGGCCACATAGTCCCTTTCCTGGCCACACATAGATGTCAGAGTGAGCCCCACGTGTTTTGACCGGATGCAAGGAAATACTTGAGATGCTGGAAGAAAATGCTTGAAATGCTCACTTTATTAAATAAAACTACGTAGGAGTACTTAGGAACATCCCTCTTAAAAACACAGCTGTATATTTATGTTTCCATAGTCTATTGCAGCTGATTGTGAAATTAAAATGCAGTAAGAGCTTTTATCAAGAAGACAAAGTGTTTGTACTGTATCCTTAAGCAAATTAGCATCCTAAACTGGATCTGTACAAAGATTTTAAGGAGCACTGGCCATTACTGAGCTGCTGGATGGTTTCACTTTAAGCAGGCAAAAACATTGGCAGTAGTCTCACTTATACAGGAAGCAAAAGAGGTGTGGGTGCTTGGACTGTTATCTATACTGTGTATGCTGGAAAGTAAGCTCATGTTCTCTCACCCTGTACATCTAAATCCCTCCATGTGGAGAAACAGGGCAGGAGGAGAGCCAAGAAGAACAAGGGTTTAACCAGGAGGTAGATGGCAGGATGCACTCTTCATGCAAGATGGGAGAAGGAATCATAGCATCATTGAATGGGCAGGACCTGGAGTATTGCGCGTACAGGGAAACATTTAATTTCCTCAATTTCCTTTTCACTTGACAGAAAATCACTCCTCCCTCTGAATAAAGAGTCAAACCTTAGCACATATCTCTATCAGCCCGAGTGATAAATTGAACTCTCCAATCTGATACCACCTTACTTTGACCTTCTGTGAATCCACTGGAGACATCCAAATCCATTTTTTTTTCACGCCCAGATCATCCACTGAGTAACAAAACTCAATCCATTTGTGCCTCCTCTCTGCTCTGCATCAGGAATTATTAGACTGTACAATGTTCACGACAACTAACATTGATTATTGCTGCACACTTTGCTTATGAACATGCCTTCACTGCTAATTACTGTATCGATGTGTATACTAACATAGAATGCTGCCAATAGATTCAGTGAAGATGTGAACATAAATGGGTAAATGTGAAAGTGATGCTCATCCTCGGAGATATTAAGAAATGAGATGTGTGTGTTTGAACCAAACTGTGAATTAAAACATCTCGGATCCTTTTCCCTTGGCAAAGAGCTGTACTCAGTAACATAAACAGATATACGTTGTTTTTAGTATCCCATTTTACCTGGATGATATAGTAAACACTAAAATTCATCAGTGATGAATTGCACACACAAAAAGATATAAAACCCACCACCAAAAAAAAAAAAAAAAGGAAAAAATAAACAAAAGAAAACAAAACATAATTAAATAAGCAACAGAGAAGAAAAAACTAAACCAGTAGCCACATGCTGAATTGGAATATACTGGATGCATTGTCAGCAACTGTGACTTTGCATAAATCATCTGACCATACCTGGCACACTGAGCCCCCACAGACCCAGGAGCAGCACAGCGCAACCACCCCTCTGAGCCCCCTTTCTCTTATTGATTTTCATTCTTATCTTGAGCGCCCTTTCCTCCCTTTCAGAACAACCAAACAAAAGCCACTGTCAGAGTAGGAAGGTCTCAGGGTTGACTTCTATGTTATCCCACCCAAAATATTCTCACTGTTCATTTCTGGACAAATTATCTGTCCATCACACCAGAACTCGGTTACTGCTAGTTTTAAATGCTTTAGCCACTTCCCCATAATAAACCACCTCCAATGATTATTACAGTATCTATTATACTAATTTGCTATGCTATAATAAATTGTTAAATCATAGTCCCTTAATGTTTGCTACAGTATTCCCAAGACAAGATGAAGGAAGGTTTCTTTCCAACAAAAGTGCTGAGCACATTCAGACATGGGGTGAGATACCACTTACAGATCATACTTCGTGAAAACATATAAATAGGAGAGAAAGCAAAATTTTAGGCAGTCATTGCAAAAAAAGTTGATCGATGTGAGAGAATTTTCCTTCTTTCTGTTCTGCAGATGGCACAGTGTTATTTGTTAAAAGCTGGTGACTACTGAATTTCCCTACCCCCTGTTCTCAGCGGTGCCCAGTGACAGGAGGCAATAGGCACAAGCAGAAATACAGGGAATCAAATTCCATTTAAATATGAGAAAAATAACACTAGCACTGCTTGCTCAGACAGGTTGTAGAGTCTTTCTACTCGGAGACTCTCAAAGCCCAACTGGACAAGCCCTTGAACAGCCCACTTTGGTTGACCCTCCTTAGAATAGAGGAATGGACAAGATGATCTCTCAAAGTCCCCTCCAATCTCAACTATTCTGAGATTCTCCAATGTGCCTCCATGAAGAGCCCTCTATGTCCTTGCCCTGCACAGCCTGTAAGCGACCTGTTTCTTTATACTGACACTGGAAGAAAGAATGGAAAACACTTCTCAGAATTCCAGCAAATCTCATCACGATAGAATTCAAATGTTGAATGCTTGTCTTTCTACTTGTCATTTAATTTGAGCTGATGGACAAAAAGAGGACATCCGAAGGCTTTAAATTCACATTTCAGCAACACTTGCTTTTTTGGTCAACAATGGAAAAAAATGCTATCAACCCAGCTAAAGAGAGATTACAGACAGTTGTTATCTTATGCACATAATTAAATATTCCAATTCCATTATTGATAAGTGTTAGCTAGGAAACGCTTCTGTTTGCTTTCTACACTTACATACCAAAAAGAATCTTAGTGAAAATGTTTCATCCAAATAATCTACTGCCATTCTACTGAAGATTACATTTTGCCTCATGTATGATTGAAATTATTTTTCCTATGTTTTTAATTCCATTATTTCTACGTTACTTACTGCCACTACTGTATAGATATGCAGAATGAACACAAACCATAAGCAGCCCAACTGCTATTACTTACAACACAGTTACAATAAGGTGTCTTTATACGTCATCTGATCTCTGTAATGACGTATTGAGGAACTTGCACACAGTAATGTATTTTAACTTGTATTATAAGTGGAGAATATTTTGGATATGTTGAAGATTCATAAATGAGGATCCTACTTGCCTCCTCAAACTACTGAAACTGGCTGGAAAAATCAGCTTAGCTCTTTTCTTATTTAACTTTTTAACCAGAATTCACTGTTCTGGCACTGATCTGGAATGCCATGAAGATTCTGTACAATAGTGTTACATTGAACTTGGAAAAACTGTAACTCCATTGTGTACTGTGCTGTTATATTGAACTTGAATGCAGTGTTTTTTTCAAGTTGACTAACTGTTGCCATACAGCATTTCAAAAATTGTTAGGCAGATAGCTGTTGTTACGTGTTTTCAGGTTTGTAGGCACTGCAGCTGCATCTCTTTGGTATGTTATTGTGACGGCTTGTTTTTTTTTTGCATATGTTTAATGTTTGATTCGTTTGCGGAATAGCCTTAAATGTGAGAATCACCTTTGGGGTAACAGGGAGTAAGCGGGGGAACCTTTACAGGGGCTTGCAGATGATAAAGAGGAGGGAGATGTTGGGTATTGGGTAGGTGGTGCCTGCGTGCAACTGGGGTGGAGTCAGGGAGGTCACGAGTGTTTGACAGGGGCAGTCACCTGTACTACTATATAGGGTTCGTTGCAAGGCATTAAACTTGTACTTTCGGTGTTACGCACTGTGTGTGAGTCCCATCTGTTCCCCGTGCACTGAGGCACGGTACTTTCACACGGCAGCTTTGACTTGGCGCTGGATCGGGAGGCGACAGCTATAAAGTACAGTTCAGTGCTAATGCAAAGTAACATGAAAAATACATTTCCAAATTGAAGCACAAAAGCAATATTGGAAAAATGTGTATATGCTTATAGGAAATGCCATCATTTTTCATGTAGCCAGATGTGGGTTTGTATATGTAAACATCTGTTAACAGAAAGAGTGGAGACAGTCAAAGCAATTTCTTTTATAGTATGTGAAAATCTGCAAATCTCCAGATAATAGAAGACTGTCTAAATTTGACTTGGACTCACGTGAACAAATATGAGTACTGAAGCTGTCCTTCAGGAAATGTCCCATGTGGATTAAAATGCACTAGAACTACCGAGACACTGAGTAGAGTGCCACAGTGTAGGGGCCCCACAATGTCAAGAAATTCTGAAGTAGAATCTAGGCAGTTGTTTTGAGTATGTTACCCCAGATACATTACATAATGTTTTCTGAGTCAGATACCCTGTTAAGGTACCTGTTAGTTGGTTTTTGTGTTCTTTTATCACTGCTGCTAGAAGGCAGATAATTTCAAAAAATTCAGCAGATAAGAAGCTACTTTTAGCCACTACACAAGAGTGATAACAATAAACTTCCTGGGCATGAACGTATCATTGGTATTCATTATTCTTTGTGCCAGATGGGCATTTTAGGTTATTGTACAACATAATGCTTATAGACAGATAATTGCTAATAAACATTTTTACTCTAAAATGTATCTTACCCACCCTCCCCCCCCATCAATGCAGTCATTTCCTCAAAGAGCTCTGCAGCATTTCCCTAGGTAAATGTACCTCCATTTTTTCCCCTGCAGAATATCTGATAAGTCTACAGAAGATATTTTGCTGGCAAAGGAAAATGTTACGTTCTTGCAGCCAACCACTCCTGCTACAATTACCTGTTGTAGATTCTGTCCACAGTTCAAGAACTTATTTAGAAAATATTTACATTGACAACTATACTTCTGACACAAATTTACCCTGTTGACTTAGAAGAAGCTATGAAAACTCTTATTATAAATATGTGCGTCTGTGTGCGCTGGCTGTTATTTTTCCCCACTATTCTACACTCAAGTCTTTAACTACTTCTTAACAATGAAGTATTAGTGTGAGTGGACAAATATAAATAATAAATCTGCGCTATCAATTTATTTTCAGAGAAAATAAATGATCTGCCAGTAGGTGTTAATGAAACAAAAATAAGGGGATAAAAACAGATCTTTCTTCTGATAAGCTTTCATTGTGATAGCAAACTCCATGTCCGATATAGACTAATGGTGGCAGGCACTGAGTTTTTCTAAACTATCAGCAAGTCAGAGAAAGTGAAAAGGTGGCGTCTTTTCTCTAATACCCAGTACATCATCAGCCTGTGAGCACATTCTGAGCGAAGAAATAATTCATTCCCCAATGCCAGGTTAGCCTTTGCAGGCCCAGAAAGTGGAACAGAAAAGACAGTGAGGTTCTGTGCCATGCTTGTGTTATACTTGACTATTTAAAAATGAGTTGACCTCAACAGCACATTTTAGTCCAACCTGTAAATAGTTACATTATTTTTTTTATATACTTCTGTTATAATCATATACTTTTGGTCTGATTGGTTTATAACATGGTGGAACTCATAAGTTTAAAAACTCTGAGAACACAGCTAACTTCAGTGAGCTAATTTCATCTCTAACAAAGTAAAATTGTGAACATTTATCGTTAGTAATAGACATGAAACTTGAAAACATGAAGACAGGATGATTGAGGGAAAAGCTGGATCTCAGTCCTTGACATTCTCTTTATTTTCTTGGTAATATTTACTTGTTTCAGTAAATATGATGTTTTACATCAATGCTGTGCCTGGTATTGGTGAAAGGGTAAACTAATTTTCAACACCCAGCATCTCCAGCTGTTCTCTGAAGCTTGCTGGTTCCAGTCTGAAAGGACTGCCATGTTACATAAATACTACCCTATACAACAGGTCAGTGGGTCATGACTTGGGGGGGGGGGGGGAGGAGGCTGCCAATGGCCAGGCCGCTTAAAACTTCATGTTTAGAAATACCCAGCAGTTGGAGCTCTCATTCAAGCCAAGGACAGACATTTTTATTAAAAAATTAATGAGGCAAAAGAGCAATTAAGCATTGTAATTATCTCTCTCCTGTTTTCTCAGAATGAGTGTATGTCTTAATGATTTAACAGCAGAGACAGCACAGGTGGCCACGGGGCAGAGGGATGACTGTGGTCATTACTCCAGAGAAATCGGAGTTATGAGGGAAAGAAATGTGTGCTTTGAAAAAAAAAAAAAAATAAAAATGGGAGAATCTAGAAAGCCAGTGGGGCAAGAGGAATATAAAGCCTCCTTCCAACTGAATTGGCAGAAAGTCAAGGCTTGTCAAAGCAATAACTGCAGTAAAACTGAAGTTGTCAGGTGATGTTAGTCACCATGTTCATATACTAGTGCTACTAGAAGCATTTAAAGGAAGTGCCAGCCACCGCTATTTAAAAACACACCTCTTCTCTACCTACCCCTAAGCCCACTCTAATCACAAAATGACTGGGAAAGAAAAGCAAAACAACAGTCACACTTCTCTATTTGCAATTGTGTCCTGTGTCTGTCAAGAATGGTCAGGAAGGAGAAGGGAACTGCTAAGGTTCTCTTTTTTGAAAGAAATGCAGAATGATGTTCCTCTGGTATGAGTACACACACAGTGGAGATAGGGACATCAACAGGTTACACAGGACTTCATCCATTACTTTGTAGATAGAGATAGGCTCTTGTGAGGCCCCGTCTGCAGTACAGTGCCCAGGCCTGGGGCCCCCAGCACAAGGAACTTATGGAATGGGTCCAGAGTTGGGCCACTAGGATGATCAGAGGGCTAGAGTACCTCTCCTATAAGGAGAGGTTGAGGGAACTGGGCTTGTTTAGCTGGGAGAAGGCTCTGGGGAGACCTCATTGCAGTTTTCCAGTACTTGGAGTGCTTAAATAGGAGGGGAAGTGGCTGTTCATGAGGGTGGATGGTGATAGGACAAGGAGGGGGATGGTTTTAAACTAAGACAGGGGATGTTTAGGTTAGAGTTTAGAAGAAAGTTTTTCACACAGAGGGTGGTGGCACACTGGAACAGGTTGCCCAGGGAGGTTGTGGATGCCCCATCCCTGGAGACATTCAAGGCCAGGACAGATGTGGTTCTTGGCAGTCCTGCATATGGCAGGAAGAGTTCAAACTGAATGATCATTATCATCCTTTTCAACCCAGGATATTCTATGATTCTATCTAAAACAACTTTAGATCATTCTTATTTTCTAGCTTTGTAATACTGGGCTGTTTATTCCTATGGCACGGTATTCTTCATATACACTCCATTACTTCATTGATAAAGAAACTCCACAAATATAAATAAAAAACTTACCAGAGACCACTCATACCCAAAACAACCACCTACTGAAGATCACATTCAACAACCTTTGCTCCAGTAGCAGTATGAAATATGTTTTATGTGCCTTCACTGAAATCATTAGCAAGATAATTCATTAGAGATATTAGTACTAGGGGAGATTCAGGCTGGACATTAGGAAATATTACTTCTCAGAAAGGGTAGTCAGGCACTGGAATGCACTTCCCAGGGAGGTGGTGGAGTCACCGACCATGGGGGTGTTCAAGAAACATTCGGATGTTGTGTTGAGGGATATGATTTAGCTGGGAAGTACTGGTGATGGTTGGACTGGATGATCTTCTAGGTCTTTTCCAACCTTGATGATTCTGTGATACTATTCTAATAACATGAGCATAAGGCAAATCATTAAAAAAAAAATTATATGAGTTACTTCATACTACAATGCTAAGCATTTAGAAGTTCATAAATAATTAGTAGTGCCTTTGCTTACCCTAGTGTTGAAATTAATAAACAAAAATTACATATTCTTAAATTCAGAGCCACAAAGAACATAGAAAGAAAATCTACTTAGTGTGCTGTGCTCTGCAGATTCCCTCCTTTTCCCAGAGAATTCAAAACATAACAGGAAATCATAAGCTATGGCGTTTTATTTAGAGGGCGCCACAACATATATCCTGAGCACGATGCCAGGTAAAACAGTAGCAGCTATTTGGGAAAAATATATGGAACCCATGGTAAAAGGTAGTCATACAGTGCAAAACCTAGCAGTACATTGGAGAAAGTGCATTGCTCAGATCATTTGATAAGTTAGATTCCGTCCATGTGTAAGTTTATAAATAAATTTACATACAGTACCCCTGAAGTTTAGATATAACACATAAAATAGACTCAAAAGGAACATTTCCAATCTGGAAATAGCTTAAGATAGCATGGCTAATCAAGTAAGATGAACCATAAAGGTGAACTTGTATAATTGGGTAAATAACAAGTAGGAGAAGAAATATTGTAGATTTTGTCACTATATTATATGAATGAATACTATCATTAGCTTCCATGCACGAAGAAAGAAAAGCAAGCAGAGGGAAAGAGAAAGAAAGAGAGAAAGAGAAAAGGGTTGTGAGAAATGCAAAAATATCTGGAAACTGAAAACCAGGCTTTAAATGATTTATTAAACTTTGATTTATTAAACTTCTATACAAAAAGGTGAAGGATGTACTTGATTCCTGTCTCTTAATCCTGAGCTATGAAAATACCTGACATAGCAGCTATTGCTCAAATCTGATAAACAAAAGAATATCAAGATGCAAATAGCTCAAGCTAGAAAATCCGAGTAATATGCTTACCACTCTGAACTCAGCTCTCCAATCCTATCCTACATAAATAAATTGTAATTGAAATTCTTTCACTCACACGCCTTTAAAATTAGGACAAGGGTTATGAATCAAGCAAAGAACTTCTAAGTTAAGTTACGACAAAAAAATAAAGGAGACATTTCAAAAACATCAGAAACACTGATAAATGTAAGCCATCCTTCCTGTAATCAGGCACTGACACATGAAGGCGCATGAATTATAACACACATCTCATTTTGGACTTGCTAGCTACAAAGAAAAAGCATAATTGACTTTATTTTTGTAGTGATAAACTATGAAAAGTAAAAACACCTGGCTTGTTTACAGGAGGGTATTTAAAATGGTTGCAAAGAATGAGATGGTTTCTGCTGCGCATCATTCAGCAGAACAAAAGAAAAACATCTGCAAGGTAAGGCTGTATGAGCAAAGTAATATAAATGTCCAATATTATGGAGCTGAAGACAGTAGGTTTTCCTAAGAAATGGTAACCACAACTGACTCATTCAGTCTTTGTTACTGCTTTCTGGCCAAAAAAAAGTAGGTTCATGTCACGGATCTTACTCAATCAATAAGATTTATAATATACCCAAAGCTAAGCAAGAATGTCAGTAACAAGCAATGGTACACGTACGTGCAGGAACCAAATGTTAAGGAAGATTTAAGGATACTAGGAAAAAAAGTCTTGTAAAGCCTGCCTAGGGATTCTGTAAGGAGCTACCAAAGTCTAAGTGGTAAGTCAGAAGGTTTCAGACTGGGCTTTGGACTGTAAAGTCAATAAACCATTGAACTGGATATATCTTGCTTTCCCTAAAGAGAACAGAAATCCTTGGGAGTCAGAGATCCCAGCATGCCTTTCATGGACTTACTTTTTGTACTTCAACCTCATTTGTTATTTTAAGTATTTGAGTAAGCTTCTTTTCCAGATCGCTCTATATTTAATCCCTCCTGTGTCTTCTTCACTAACAGCAGAGCAGATTAAAGTCACAGAACCGATGCCCTGTTGACCAGTTGACATGTTTGTTGGCAGAGGAAAATGAGCAAATACTTTTTAAATAGAAGCAAGCAAAATGGGAAAACCCCAGCCCTAAAGCACAATTCTGCAAGGTTTGCAGAATACACGAGCATACAGTTTCCTGGGAGCAGCGTAGTGCATTAGATGCACTAAGTCCTTCACCTCCACTCATAAGATGGAAACTGTGTTCTCTAAGAATTAGAAGAATTAGTGAGCACAAAACTAAGGTCATTGTTCTCAGTTCAAAACTGCAGCAAGAAGCAGTGTGTCACATGAAGGAGACATGGCGAGTATTACAGGACCTGTTAAACACAAACATGCATTCAAGGGGAGACAGGACAAGCGTATAGAGAAGGAATTAATGGAGGATAACTATCTAACGAAAAAGCATACATAGCTTGTGAAGCAGCTGAGCTTAAAACACTCGAAGGCAGGGAGAATATCTCAAGGAGGAATCACAGGCAGGCCACTCGAGGTTTTGCATACACATGAATGAGAGCAGAACTTATATCCATTTTTATTGCTTTCAGTCACATCCCTGCTCAGCGCCCAACATTGAGTCCTGATTCTCAGACACGAGATATTCAGTAACATTGCAATAAGGCACATTTAAAAAGAAGTACGCATTTGAATTCAAGAGCAAATAACTAACTGCAGTTGTTGGTGGATGGGGAGCCTTACCTAACAGCATCTTTGAAAGAGAAGACCATCTGAATACTCAGCTGTCTTTCTGCAAGATTTATACTGTACCCCATATTCCTATATGTAAAACACCCCCCTAATAAAATACAGTCTGTGATATCTGAACCCTTTAAGAACAAATAAAAAAGCCCAACACAGTACCTACTTGAAATAATCATGTCATGGTTTTGCAATGTTGTAATTTTGCTATCAGTATTCCACATCATAACATCATGTTAAGCATAGATAATTTTGACGAATCTGCTGCTCACAGAAAGAAGACTACATGTCCCAGGGAGCACCACGGTCAGTCATATGACCAGGACTATATAATCTCACTTCAGTGCTGGACTCGCCCTCTTGGATCCTGCCAGCCAGGGGGAGAGCCGTGTGGGAGCGTTCCAGCCGTTTCGCCTAGAGTTACAGTAGGCCTCTCGGTTTCAGGACTCACTCTCTCTTATTTTACTTGATTCGTTAGCCTTAATTCCAATTATATTGCATTATATTGTGTTACTCTGTATTCCAATATAGTATTTAGTAAAATAGTGTGCCTCCTTAGATCGTTGCCGCTGTATTTATTTTCTCTTTCCCTGTTTTCTTTTCCTTTTGGGATAGCGGCCCTGCAGGCCGTCTATACCCCTGTCATGGGTGCCGGTAGATTTTAGGGTAACCCGTGACATAATTGGTGGAGAATGCGGGCAGATTGCCAGCAAAAGTGGGCATAAAAGGGGCAAAAGGGGGCAAAAATTGCAAAAGCTGCTGTTTTTCCTGCTGTTCCTTTAGCTTCTTACAGAGCTATGAGGTTTTTTTTTCGTTAGGGAGCTATCTAAAGTTTACGTTTCTGCACCTGGGAGCTTGACCTTGAAAGTCCAGGCGGACTGCCAATACCCCGGAATATTTTGTAAACTTTTAGCTCTGCTATCTCGTTATTGAAGAGAGGAAAAAAAAATGTGTGCTCTGTTAGAACTGCTTGTAAAACTGCTTTTCAGGGGACTGCATGCTCCTTGTCCCTTCCCTGAATCCTTTATGCATTTTTTCAATGCCCATTTGACCACACTGTTAATTTCCCTGAACATACTGTTGGTTATTTTATTAATCTCACTCAGTATCTGGATTTATAACATTCTGAGGAAGTCTTCCCCAGAACCAGAGAATACTGAGTGGCAGGGAGTGTGGAGAGGCTTTGAGGAGACTTTAAAAAGACAGACATCTTCAGTGTCATGGAGCTTTACTCCTGAACACTTGAAGAATCCTGAGAGCTTGATTGCATATTTGAGGCAAGAATGTTGCGGCACAGGCAGATCTCAGGAGGCACAAATGATTTGGGGCCTAGCTAATGCTTATTGGGCCTTATTCAATTTTGAAGCTGAGAGAGAGAGTCTCAGAGCTGAAAAGGCAGAGAGGGAAAGAGTTTTTGAAGCTGAGAGAGAGAGTCTCAGAGCTGAGATGGAGAGTCTCAGAGCTGAGAGAAATGACCTCCCATATCAGCGTGACACCCTCCGGTCCGAACTTGATGCCCTCTGGTCCAGGCAAGACACACCCCAATCTGAGCGAGACGCCCTTCGGTCTGAGCGAGATGCCCTTCGGTCCAAGCGTGACACTCTCCAGTCCGAGCGTGACACTCTCCAGTCCGAGCGTGACACTCTCCAGTCCGAGTGTGACACCCTCCAGTCTGGACACAACACTCTCCAGTCCAAGTGCAACACTCTCCAGTCCGAGCGCAACGCCCTCCAGTCTGAGCACGACACCCTCCAGTCCGAGTGTAACAACCTCCGGTCAGAGCAAGGCTCCTTCCCGAGCCCAGACGAGGCAGCCGGTAGCGGAGCTGCACAACCCCAAGCGGACAACACCGGTCTCGGCTCTCCCGGTGGGTCTGTTCCATATCTGGAAGGGGTTGGTGCGCTTCCGGGCTGAGCAGGCACCCGCTGCTATGGCCACGGGGCAGGAGGTCATGCTGCCCCCCACCCATCCCGCTGGAGGCCCGGCCATCCGGCATGAGGAGTGGCCTTAGATGTGGCTGAACGGGAGAGGTGGCCAATGCTTCATCTTTATACTGACTCATGGACGGTGGCAAATGTCTTATGGGGGTGGTTGCAGCAGTGGGAACAAGACAACTGGCAACGAAGAGGTAAACCTATTTGGGCTGCTGAACTGTGGAAAGACATTGCTGCCCAAATAAGAAACATTGTTGTAAAGGTGCGCCATGTAGATGCTCACGTGCCTAAGAGTAAGGCTACTGAAGAACATCAAAATAACCATCAGGTCGATCGAGCTGCCAAAACTGAGGTGGCTCAAATAGACTTAGACTGGCAGAATAAGATTGAATTATTCCTAGCTCGATAGGCCCATGAGACCTCAGGCCATCAAGCAAGAGATGCAACATACAAGTGGTCCAGAGACCGAGGGGTGGACTTAACTATGGATGCTATTGCTCAGGTCATTCATGACTGTGAAATATGCGCCATAATTAAACAAGCCAAGAGGATGAAAACTTTTTGGGGGGAAGGGCGATGGCAAAAATATAAATATGGGGAGGCATGGTAGGTTGATTATATCACCTTGCCATGATCTCGCAGTGGTAAGCGTTATGTGCTCACCATGGTGGAGGCAACCACTGGGTGGCTCGAAACATACGCAGTACCAGTACCCCATGCTATCGCTGCTATCGCCTGAAATACCATATTAGGACTGGAGAAGCAAGTTTTATGGAGGCATGGTACTCCAGACACCGCCCCAGCAGTTCCACTCCTATCCCTGTCACCTGGGCAAGAAGCAGAAGCCCATGGTGAGGATGGTGTGGATGTGCCAAGTGAGCCACCCTGCAGTGAGGGGGGTCATCCTGCAGCCACGAGGCCTGAGTTCGCTGTTCCCCTATGAGGGTTTGGAGCTGGACTCTCCAGGCCAGGATGTGAAGCTGCTGGCACAATCGTGTGCCCCGGTGGCGCAGTGCTAGAACTGCCGCTTGCAACACCGGAGGCCCGGGTTCAAATTCCCTGTGGCGCAAGTGGTAGAAGTGCCGCTCTGCTACACAGAAGTCTCGAATCCCGGGAGTTGGACTCAATGATCTCTAAGGTCCCTTCCAACTCGCACAATACTGTGATACTGTGATCACCTGAGTTTCTTGATGAGTCTCTCCTTGATGTTTTCTGTTCCACTGGAGGGAACAGATACTTGGAGGATGGCCATACCACCAGCAGTGATGCTGGTCTGCTTCTCCCCTCTGCTTATGCTCTGGGCTCCTGCCTGACATCCAGATTGATGGAGACAGAGCAGGACAGTCCCAAGAAGTCCTCCGTGCAGCGGCCCTGTAGCTTAGGGAAAGGATGAGTGCACCTTGATGTGGGGGATGCCCCGCTAGTGCTGCCTTTTTCCTTTTTTCCCTCCACCACTATCATGTTCCTCTTTCTGGCAGTTTTGCCATTTTCTCGAGTTAGTAAATAATAGTGTGTTAAGTTACGGAGTTTTATTCTCAGCCTAAGGATTTGCATGAAATAGATATAAGTTGTTAAGAAAATAAGGTTGCTGATTGCTCACAACTATATATATAAGTGTGTGTGTAATAAGCATAATGTAATGATGTAGAATAAGGGGTGGAATGTCATGGTTTTGCAATGTTGTAATTTTGCTATCAGTATTCCACATCATAACATCATGTTAAGCATAGATAATTTTGACGAATCTGCTGCTCACAGAAAGAAGACTACATGTCCCAGGGAGCACCACGGTCAGTCATATGACCAGGACTATATAATCTCACTTCAGTGCTGGACTCGCCCTCTTGGATCCTGCCAGCCAGGGGGAGAGCCGTGTGGGAGCGTTCCAGCCGTTTCGCCTAGAGTTACAGTAGGCCTCTCGGTTTCAGGACTCACTCTCTCTTATTTTACTTGATTCGTTAGCCTTAATTCCAATTATATTGCATTATATTGTGTTACTCTGTATTCCAATATAGTATTTAGTAAAATAGTGTGCCTCCTTAGATCGTTGCCGCTGTATTTATTTTCTCTTTCCCTGTTTTCTTTTCCTTTTGGGATAGCGGCCCTGCAGGCCGTCTATACCCCTGTCATGGGTGCCGGTAGATTTTAGGGTAACCCGTGACAGTAACCAACAAGAGTACAGTGAAGTGAGAGCAGCTGGTTATACTAATACACTAATTTATTCTTTTTTGACAACTGTTAACTAAATTAATTACCTCATTGCTGAGTTAATTAGGAAATATTGGTACATAAATACCCCCAATTAATTATCCTAAGGTAATAAAAAGACAACTGTCGTCAAACGCATTTGGCATAACTGTTTACATTGAAAGTAACTTGTCCCATTTGCTTCCCAGTTCAATTTTAATTAAACCATTAAAAATAAGTCATTCTCATAAAGGAGTTACAGTGTCATAGCTAATCACTCCAGAAAAATAAATGAAGAGACAACAATCCCTTGCATAATTTTACTGCCAGTTTGGAAGAATTACTTAATAAACAGCTCATCAATTTTAGAATTTTAAAGTAAAATGTTCACCAACTGAATGAACGTGCATGCAGACTAACTGCATGAAAATGAACCCCCATTGATATGAAGATAATATATTTTTTCAGCAGCCTAGAAAATCTCCATTTCAGCAACTTCTTTGTTCTTTTCTCAGGGACCATTTTTATAGCATTAGTTATTAATGAATACAGATCTTGATTGCTGTCATCTCTTCCTGGGCTCTCTATTATCATCTATTATTTCGGTTTATTCTAATAAAACTGAAGATTCAGCTTTATTGCTTCTGAGTTTTGTTATTTAATAACAGTGCAATCTTTAAGACGAAAAAACAGCAAGTTTAGTTTAACGCTAAATGGAGCAAAGCAACCACAGCCGGTATTTAGGACCAAATATAACACCTAAAGGCTCATTTTATGGATAAGAGCTGATAAAAAGAAAAAAGCTTGATAAAAGCTCATAAAGTGGTTTTTACTACTTTGGCTTTTTCCTATGCATTTGGAAAGAAAAAGAGATTTTCTGACAGTCATAAATTCATAGCCAAGGGCATAAAAAAACCCCTCTGCTTTCTTCTAGGAAAATATTTTTAAAGTCTGCAAAAAGAGCAAAGTTTCATCATTATTTCTTTTATATTAAGGCTCCATGTGGATGGGTTATACTAATTTCTTCATCATATCTGTGCACCGACCAACATTTACAGGATTACAGAAAAAAAAAAAAAAAAAGGCAAGTCTACAGCAAGTCTTTGCAGAAAGAATACTGGACTCTGCAAATCTGAGTCACTGGAACACAAATTCCCGAGTTTCAGCTGCTTCTTTAGATCTAAGTTTGCCCTGAATATCACATTCAGAGTGTGACCCCATGAGTGGGTTTCCATGTATCCCTTCCTTCTCAAATCCTCGCTCCATGATTTGAAAACCTATCACACAACAATCTTTATGTGCATTTTAAGCAAGCATAGTATTTGCATACTGAAAACCAAGGATGGGCAAATATCCCTTTTATGTCACGCTATCTTCAGCAACGGGGCTTGGGTAGACAACTAATGGGGGCAATAGCTCTCACCGGGGCTGCAAAATATATCTGTAACACATCACACTTGTCTTAGTACACAAAAAATGATAATCAAGGGAGGTCACATCTCAGACTCTATTCAGAATCTATCAGTCAGTCATGTGTATTTTCTGTACTGTGACCCGCTTACTATTTATGTGCTGAACTGAGCAACTTCCAAATCATCTCTTGATTAAGCCAGAAATATCCTAAATCTGAATTTTGATTATATGCTAGCATTTGATTATAGGACTGATGCTTGAATCAATTTTATTTGTAAATTTTGTAGATAATAGATCTTCCCTGAAGTAGCTATGCCTTCTTTCACCACTGTAATTAATCTCCTTGAGGTAACTCCTACAAGCAACTTCAAAGCAACTTCTAAGAAAGCAGATGACACACCGACCAAAATCAATAGGTAGCCTTTGCAGTGACTGAGATCTCCCAAATTAATGGAATGTTGTCCAATGTGAAGACCTGTGTTTTTCACATACATCCAGACAGCTATTTTCACTCTGAGTAGTACCTCCAAAGAACAAAAGAGAGAGAAGACAGGAAGGAAAAGGGATGGAAGGAGAAAAGGACTGAGAGGCTGCTGTACTTGCAGAAAAGATAGTGGAGGGAAGAGATGAAAATTAAGATCTATCCATGCTTACGTGCCTTGATTACAAATTAGTTTTCTTTTTCAAACAGAAGCAAAGAAAGGAGAACAAAAATCCTAGAGCTTCCTATGTAGGCAGAAGGAAAACATTACCTGCTGCTTGCACAGAGACCAAGACCCTCATCACATGCTTTGATCTAAGTGTGGGGCTGTAGACACTGAAATGCTCAGTTCCTCGGGCACAGACAGGGAGAAGATGTGCCCTAAAGGTCACTTCTACGTACCACCAATAGCCACATGAAGCCTTCATATGGCAGGGAAAAAGTGCCTTCCTCCCTACCCTGACTTCACCGGTCAGGCACAACCTTGATCTAAGTTGCATAGACAAACTTGTTCAACAAAGCTAGAGAGGTTACAAATTCTGTTATATTTTCTGCAAAAGTATCTCTTTCTAGTTACAGATTTCCTATTTTCTAGCTTCTTCCCCCCCCCATAAGCTTATTTCATTGCTATTTTTCTACATTTGCTTTGGCTCTACTTTACTTTAAATTGTTTAGACTCATAACATGTAAAGCAGGCCACAGGAGTGCCCTGAATGCTGAACATCATAGCAGGGGTGAGGAAATAAAGGGAATAAAAAGCGTATGTTTATTTATCAGTACCTAAGCGTAACCAAACATAATGCATCACATCATTATTCTAGTAATAGGATTTGCTGTGGATATGAAATATGTGAGAAATATGAACTGTTTTTAAACTGTTGCAGACAGCGCAGCCCTGTTTTAATTCCAAGCATTAAAAACCATAGCAGGAGATAAAGATCCCTGGCATGTGGCAGTACCCAGTGGTAACTGCATGGCACATCACTGCTGTTCACTTTCACTGAGTCAGTGTAAAGCAGGCAGGGCTGGGAAGCCAACCTGGGCATCTGTTTCCACTGATCATATAGCGGCACAACATCTGCCCCATCGTGTATTTATGAAAATCTTCCTGCTATTCCAAGAATCACTTGAGCAGGAAATAGCTGAGTTCCAGCAAGTCAGAATTTCTGGCATAACTGTTGCTACAGCAAAGCACTTTTGCCAAAACTCAGTAAAGGCTCCTCTGGTGCCGAGTCGGTGAGCAAAATTAATAGATTTCTTTCTGTGCTACTTCTAACATATTAACGTTAATGTGTCTGGCAGGATGGTCCAGAAACCTAAAAACCATTTTTAATATGCTTTTGTATCCTCTAGGTTCACAGAAGACCTGTATGTGTTTTTCTTCAAATCCTGCCCTCACACTTAGATAATTCATAATTTAAATTAAGCTTTATGCTTGATTTAATCTGGTACAGAGGAAAAAAAAACAAACTTAAAATTGTTCTCCTTGCTAGAATGCTTTAAGTTGGTACCACTCTTGAAGTGCAATAGAAAATTTACCAGCCTTATTTACCAGGCAGCAGCTGGAGTGCACTAGACACTTCTGTCTGAAGAGATTTAATACACAAGGACAACAATGTTGGCTTTTTGCTGTAATGCTTGGTTTAATACAACTAGTGCTAACTAAAATATCAGTTCAGCTTGTATTCTGCTCAGTAGTGTCAAGTAAAAAATAGTTTTCTTACTAGCACTCTTCTTTGTAAACACAGTATCCACATCATTCAAATTTACCTTCCTGATAAACAGAAATCTGCAGAAAAGTGGAAAGAAAAATAAGTTATTTGCTTTTTGAGCTAGAAACTACCTGTTGAATTTCATAGCAGTACTTTGACTTACTGCCCTATGTAAGTGAGCCAACAGGTGCTAAAAAACCCATCTTCCTGGTAGATGGTGATACCCATTGTTATGGAAGCACAAGCATGCCTCCCCCCAGAGATGCCCTAGCACAAAGCCCCTGCAGTCACCCTCTGGCAGCCACCCAGTTCAGTGAGAGCAGCAATGCAGCAGGAAGGTGGTGGACATCTCCTCTCTGGCACCTCACACATACTGACAAATCAAGTCTCCTCTGAAGTGGAAGCAATTGTTAACACATCTGAGTCATACAGATGATGGATTTGTGGGCATGCAAGAATGTCCAGAAATGTTGCTCATCACATCTGGCAAATAAAGGCCTAAGAACATCCAATGTCTGAAAGCTGTAGTGGGAGAAATCCAACTCCAAATTAAGATACAAGTTTCTATGAAGAAGGCTATTACACATGAGAACTATTTCTTCTAATGTGGTAGTTTTTTGGGATGAGATTGTATGTATTCCAAAAAAACCTTACATTTCAGTTGTGGTTTTGGTACAACTCTGGGCTGCACAGACAGATATTAAACTGGATTTATTTGTTTTCCCCCTTTCTGGTCACAGTCTCTGAATGAATATCAGATGCTGCTTTGTTTAGTCAAGCAGTTTGACACGGTTGGAACTGTGCTGCAAAGGCCTTCTTCTTGTGAGATAAGAACAGCAGATGTGGAAACAGAGGCTCCCACCCTACTGGCAGATTATTTCAGCTGTATTTATTCCATGTATTCAGAAATCCTTTGCATCAAACCTTCTGTTGTAATCCATGT
Organism: Excalfactoria chinensis; assembly: GCF_039878825.1. Taxonomy (NCBI): domain Eukaryota; kingdom Metazoa; phylum Chordata; class Aves; order Galliformes; family Phasianidae; genus Excalfactoria; species Excalfactoria chinensis. The sequence goes on along the minus strand of NC_092829.1, from coordinate 53,793,096 downwards.
GCCAAAAAAAACCTCTCAGCTTTCTGCCCTACCAAGCATTGAAAAAAACAGCAGCAGAATTTTGTCTCCAGAAACTGTTTGCTATACAGATCCAACTTACTGCCATTTCTAGACCTAAACTTGAAACATATTCAAAAAAATATCTATTATATGAATCATATTATAGTAATCATATTGTGGCAGTTTTTTGCATGTGGAAGTTGAGGACTTAGCAGTTCTAACATGTGATTCCCGCTGTTCTTCTCCCAGTAAGCTTATTCTCAGAGGATGGCCAGCCAAGCTGGGGACCCGTGTCTCTCTTACGCAAGCCAGCTTTTTGTTTCCATCTTAATATTTAAAAAGCAAGATCACTTTCACAAAGCAGAGAATAATGCATCACTCATGTCTTTTTGTATATTGACCCCTTTGAGATGCTACCCCAGACATTAGTTGTCTCTTATACGTCTGCTCTCAAAACCAAATCCGTAAGCACCAGAATGCTTCACTAGGTTGGTCCCTGTGGACCACGCAGTCCAATTTTCTGACTAAAGAATTAAGAAAACATTTTGCTCATAATTTCTGTTATTTCAGTTAAAGTGCTGCGAGCAGCCTTTTGTAGATCTACTTTGTACTATGAGAAATGCTTGCAAAGATCTTGTGAGATACTGAGCGTAGCCAAACAAACACCAATGAAATTAGGGCCATGATATATACTGAGTATAGCCAAACAAACAAGATAGTGAAACCAGGCCCATAATTTATGAAAAAGAGCAGCAGAGCATCAGTGTTAGGAACAGTCTCAGTTGTATGGGAGAATATTAGTGTTAAAAGCATGTAAAATCACATGTAAACTTCAGGTGTACCAATTGGAAAAAAAAAAAAAACAACAAAAAACCATTTTGTTTATAGTTCACACATACTGAAATTCAGAAATCACTGAGAACAAGTCCAGAACTCCAAAAGAGAACAAAACTGTGCTTCATGGCAAATTCTTTGGATAGCATCAGGCATACTGGACGGGCAAGAAACTCAGAAGACTGAAAACTATCAACGCACCTCTGAACATTAGTATAGCTGTATAACTACTCTGATATATTACAGGAATTATGAGAAAGAATCATTTCTATGCCTTACCCATCATTTAAGACAAGTTTTCTCATTTAGGTACATTTCTGATATTTACAACTCCCATAGAAAATTTTGTTCTTGAGCAGGGCACGTTATTACTAAACATGTGGAATGATTTCACTACCAAGAGATATGATTAAGACTTAAGTCTACAAAATCAAATCTTCAGCTGTGAACCCTTCTGAAAAGGCCGAAGCAGCTTCTTTAGGGAACAGGTTAGTACAAACACTGTTCAGGTGAGAACTATGTCACTAGGCATAGCAAAAATACTCATTATAGCACAATTGGCTGAAAATAAATGTAAATGATACAAGATACTATCCTTCCCTGAGGTAGTTTTGGCTGCGCACTGAAACTGGCCTACCGTAAGGTCATTTATATCACATAGTACAGGACCTAGAAACCTGAGAGGGGGAAAAAAAGAAAGTTAAGCCAACTCTAGCAGATAATTCTTCCTAATCAGTTTTTTTCCTCCTGTCTGCAAGAACAGGGCATGTGTATCCCATCCATTTACTCAGCAGTCAGGCAGTTTGCTAGGGGGAATTCCATGCTCTGCATTTCTGCAACTGGCATCACATTTCTATCCTCTGCAGAAACCCAGAGCCACGTTACAAACACATTACTGAGCTTTTTCTCTGCTTCCCCTCAGCTTCCCACAAGAGGAATGGCCTTCAAGCGGGCGGAGGACCGGTCCCTCTAGTTCCAAGGGTCCCTATGTGTCTGGGGGACCTCAATTAGGATGCCAATCACAGCAAAGTAAGGATCAAAACTAGACTCCAGATCAGGCTTTACGTGGAATATAAACACGATGAATGTGACATTACAAGTTGGCTCTTCACTCCGTTTTTAAATGACTCTTTAATACAGCAGATCTTCCAGAAGTTTGCTTAGGTAGGAGGTGTTGGGTGGGGGAAGAAAGGCAGAAAGATTCTTAGCTTTTTTTCCTGTTTTTCTCATTATCTTTACTGGAAACATAACTTGTTTGCAACAGCTATAAAAATTTGGTAGCTCTGCAGGAGGGATAGTTTGTGAAATGCCTGGAAACAGAACTGCTTTTAGACGATGTGGTGGCTTATTCTTACAGATGCAAACACACATAGAAAAAATGCTTCTTTAGTATCGTTTTCTCAATGTTGCAGACTTTACAGAAATTCCTGCAAATGCCAGTATGGACAACATGCTTAATCCAATTGAGGATCAGCTGCTGTGACACAGGCACTGTGATGGCGTGACACAAAGAAAAGCTCATTTACAGAGTGTTTGTACTGAGTCTGCACGCTTGATTCTCTCTGACAGGTAGCAAGACATACATCTTACCTATGTTTGTCAGGAGACAGCTTGTCCCAAGTTAATAAGACACAACACAGTTATGGAAAGTTTTGCCAGGAGGCTCTAATGACACATTTGCAAATGTAATTCTGTAAACTAGTAGTGGGACAACAACAGTTAGCTGCTCAGATAACTACGTTGGTGTATGTTCTGGCTTGCTACCCATACGTGTTTGTTCAAGGTGCAAACACAGGCATTTTTAATGTACATACAAAATACTGCTATGCTCTGGAAATAGTCCTCTTGACATCATCCTTCCTGATACCACATCATTGCTTGTTTCCCTCTCTGCACTGCACACATGCATTCTACCAGTATTTATTGGTTTTGAGTATTACTTTCTTTCAGACCACTCCTTAACAAAAGCATCCCTTCTGTTGCTGCTTAAAACTGTTTTGTTTTCCCTCCTCTTTGGCACTACTTCCACCCTTCCTATACGTGCAACCTGTTGGGAGGGGAAGCTGGGCTCTTCCCTTTGCCTCCACTACATCCTTCTGTGCCAAAGGAGACAGCTTATATTTGCTCATCCTCTATTAGGCTGCCTTACAAAGTAGAAGTGGGAATCACCAATGCTGCTGCACACAGCCTGTGTTTTGTGGCACTGAATGCTCTTGGTCCTCCTCAACCATGACCTCAAAAGAGCTACCTCCTGCTTGTAATCCATGCACTGCTTATAGGCAGGAATAGCATAAGTAGTAAAGCAGCTGAAAAAATAGCATAATTTGCTCCACTAGAGAGCTATCCCTGAGAGCTGCCTATAACTACATCCACACATAAAGAAAAATGTGCCCGTATAAAATGAAGAACATGTATGTAGACAAGTCATCTGGATGAACTAATTACCAAGTAATTTTGGCAATCAATACCAAGGAACCAATTGTTTTTCATCTCTGCCATAAAAACAAAACACTATTTTTACATGTAGAGAATCTGCCAACTGTCCTCTTTCAACTCTACGACAGACTGTACGTACAGCTTACTGAAAATCACTTGGAGGAATTTAAAAGCAGAATAATAACGAAGCTGCCAGAGGAAGGGAGAGGAGAAAGCCTGCTGTAAACATGAGAATCTACTGAAAAGAGAGCGTAAGACATTAGGTAAAACTACTTTCACCTAGTTCTTTGAAATTCCATGCATTGGCATATAGCTGGTAATGGTAGCAAACGGGACCAGGGAAGCAGATCTTTTAAGATCTTCCATTAAGACAAAGAAAAACCCTACCTTCCTCCTGCTCCTGCAGGGAACTTAATCTGCACATACAGAAAGCATAATTTCAAACTGCCGTATTTCAACAAGCAACAGAGATCCATTCAGAGGGTCAGTCCGATGCCACAAACCAAACTGAAATACTCCTCCTTACATTTCCTCACTGTGGGAACGCTCTTGCGGTTGTACCTTGGAGGCAAGTTGCTCCATTTAAAGTAGCAGCCCGAGTGAAACAGGAAAATCAGATATTTGGAAATCACCAAACTATTTCTGAAGAATTCTCTGGAAATACCAAGAAACACATTCTGCGATACTCATTGATGACTGCATACCAATAACTGGAAGTTAAAGAATCAGGTTACCAAGTACAGTTGATACAGCTAGAGGCAAAAGTTCAAATCCTCCAACAGAATCCTGAAGATTTCCCAGGATCCAATGCCATGCAAACAGGTTCGCTGCCTCCATTTTTCTTCTCATGCTACCCTTTCTCTTTCTAAGACAGATGTAAAGATTTACTCTAGCTCAGGACTATCTCCTTTGTAGACGCTGTAGAAAATAGGGGAAAGGGAATGGACAAGTTGCTGGAGTGCTGTTTTTCCTCCTGCCCTCTTTTGGGTTTGTGGGAGAAAAAGGCTAAAGATAACTGACTGGGTTGGTTTTAGTTGCTACTGGAGACAAAGTATGCTCATTCCACGTCCCTCTGCCAGGGATAAGCTCCTATTAATGCAGGTACTTGCTGGGCTCAGCTGCAGGAACAACAGAGGCAATGCTCTAATTCACCAACCAGAAAGGTTCCTGTTCCTCAGGCCATGTGAAATCATTAGGAACAGAGCAGAATGGGGCACAGACAGACAGAAATCAGGAAATCATTCTAGAAGTAATATACTTCCACAATTTCTATTACTTGTTAGAATTCCCTATCTAAATTTCACATAGTAATTTGGCTGCTATCTCCTGTCTAATTAGAACTAAATGTAGACTCTACTTTAGCTCTACTAATTCTCCTAATGTCACTATCTGGATTTTCCAGAGGTATTCAGTAACAACTACCCCGGTGCCCTTTACATAAGGCTCATTTATTTTCCAAGTAATAACACAGGCAGAGGATCCAAGGACTAAATTAGTTAGAGCTAAATAAGAATGACTTGAATTAAAGGAGAGAAGCAGCTTCTTTATTTGCACAGTCATTTTTTTCTTCCTCTTGCATTTCATTGCTTTTCCATCCATCCTCTAATAAGATGTCTCTCCCTCCTCCCCAGTATCTTCTACTTGCAAGGAACTTCACATCAATCTTTTCCTTGTCCTTCTATTTTTAGTGCACATCTGTTCCTGTTTTGACCTCAATTCTCTCTCATCCAGGTCTTCATTTTTCTCTGTCTTTCCACTGCCATATCTCCTCTCAGCTGTCAGAGCCCTTCTTTCTCTCTTGCAGATCCACAACCATTCTTGCAGCCAGTGTCTGCCAAGCCCACCAGAAGGCAGCGCCTCCCTCACCCTGCTTCTTCCTCCCCACACTGTCGCAAGAGGCAAGGCATACAGTTTCTCACTTCCCAACCATTTTCTGCCTGTGCTTATTTGACATTTTTCTAATACTCTAAAACTAACCCAGTAACTGTAAATGAAAAGCGCTGGCTTTTACCAGCATGAGAATGCCACAATTTCATTTAAATTACTAATTAGGAAGTTTGTTATGAAATCTATTGTGTTGCACCTAATTTTTTCTTTGTATATCACACTGTCATTCACTGATACCATTTCCCTTTCCATTATGTTCGCTTCTCCATTCTTACTTTTGCTAGGTTTTCCTCCTCACAATCCCAGTTGCACAGAAGAGTTAACACTTCTGCTGTCCCTCATGTTCCTACCACCATCTTATCACAGGGACTTCTGGACAGAGGTCTCCCATCAGCTAAATGGCTGCTGCTCACTGGACAGGCCCTGGACTTGGGGATAGCTGGCAGGAAGACTGCTTCACCCCCAGTCACAGAAACGTGCTTGTAGAGCTCATTCTTCTGGGTACACCTGCTCTGAATGAGAGAGGTGTCAAGGAGATTGCTGGCAGATGCTGGCAAGTCACGCTGCCTTCTGGCACTTGGCCCTGTCTGTATGCCCCAGTGCAGTGCAGTAAAGCATACAAAGCCCTTTGCCTCCTACTGAGATCCCTAAGGCTGTTGTCCCATTTAAAAAAAAATATGAAGGAAAAAAAGTGTCATGGCTGTGCAAACAGGGATTAACTAACATAAACACTTTTCCTGTTTAGCTGCTGTACTATACTTCTTTTCCAGTCAAATATTTGTGCAGTTTCGGCATTATCAAAGTGTTGTTGTAACAGACCTCTTCAACATTTCAGTAAGGATAATCTTTAACAAATATAAATACTGTAACTCAGGATGAGATGCATATTACCCAAAGACTGCATATGCCTGTAGCAAATTCATATTATGAGAGAGCAAAGGAGTCAGTGCTAGAAACGAACACTTCTAATTGCGTGGAAGGAATATTGCAGGAAAGAGACGTGAGCTCTGTAAACACTGCTCAACTGAGATGTTAGAAATTATCCCTTCTGCTTTTCCTCCCCTTAGAGCACACAGAGCACAGAGGATCTAATTAACATGCTTAGTGTCTCTCCAAAATTCAATTCAAACGCAAAGTATGCTATCAAAAGCTCAAACATCAGACAGAAAAGTAACATGGAATGACTGAGCTATCGCTACAAATACGTTAATTTAGCTCTAATGGGTCCATATGAAAAATGAAACCGATGCAGTTAAAGGGACTTGATCTGCTTTTAAGAGAGAATAATACAGTTATCCCAAATTTTCTTCAACCTGGAAGCTGCCTTGCAGTCGCTGAGTATGACTGTGTAACTTGACAAATGCAGCAAAGCACACGGCATCCCATGGGTAGACCTGTGCATGGCATTTTTCACTTCAGGAATCTTTTCTCACTGAAGAAACTTCTCTCTCTGTGTCTCACAGAGTCAGAATCTTTCAGAATCTGCAGTTTTTCAAGTTCTCCCCAATATCACCACCGAGTGTCATTACAGGCTTTACATGTTTTTTTTTGGCCTGTTGTTACAGAAATTCTATACACTGGATTTCAAGCTACCCTGTTAGCTTTTCTCATCAAAGTTGATTCTTCGCTGCAGTATTCTGCATCAGTACATTGCAGATTATAATACCAGGTTCCAGCATTGTTTATCATCTGCCCTGGACTGCTGGGTCATTTTAGTAAACGGAGGATGGTAATCAGCTAAATCAAAAAGAATAAATAGCTGCTTCTTTCACAGTTCTGTCTGGAGTGGAATAAAGCAGACCCTCCCACATTCAGCACGGTAAATGAACAGCTCAATATCACCCATCAACTTTTCCCTTTTCATATGGATATGCCATTCTGAGAACATTAAAACAATTTTGATAAGAGGAAAATGGTTTATTATTATTATATTTTTTTTGGTCTAGATTTCAAAGAAACGTTCTTAAGAAGGAAGGTATATCTAAAGAACACTGCCTTATCACCGCACTCATATTAGCATTTTTTTTCAAAGATGCCTTCTACTTGGTCCCAGCTACAAAGACAAGAAATCTGCATTTGAATACAGATATACAAAACCAAGTTGAAAATTGTCAGAGTCTTATAGAAAAGATGGAGGTAAGCCAGCAAACTGAACTGTAGCAAAAGGAAGATAGAAAACACATACAGAAAAGTAGCTCCTGTGTGATAGATACACCACAAGAATAAGAAACAGCTGCCTACATTTCAGAAGCTTCTTGCTCATCACAAAAACCAAAGACAAATTTCAGCCATTTGACTTTTGGGATGTTGTGAATTACCACCAGCACTAATGCTAAAACAGTCTCTTATTTGGTGAACCTATCAAATCTTACAGGATCCTTAAGGATTCTGTAGGTATTCTTAAAAAGGTCCCATTTGTTGCTTGGGAGAACAGGCCAAACCCCTTCTCATCACAACCTCCCTTCAGGAAGTTGAAGAGTGCAATGAAGTATCCCCTGAGCCTCCTCTTCTCCAGACTGAACAATCCCAGCTCCCTCAGCCTCTCCTCGTAGGACTTGTGCTCCAGACCCCTCACCAGCTTTGCTGCCCTTCTCTGGACATGTTCCAGGGCTGAATAAATCCAGGCAATTCATGTTTTATATCTCAGTGTTACTATTTCATTGAATACAGTTTAGTTGCCTCAAATTTGGCTATAAAATAAATATTAATCAAAGCTTTTGTAACAATTGCTTCTAACAGGATTTAATAAAAGGTCATGACAATGAATGCCATAGGCAAACTACTCTGAATAAACATTACTTTGTATTCATGTTGTATATTAAACCATGTAATTTAATCCATTATTCTTTTTTCCTCGGTATATATAAGTAAGTAGGAACTATTGGATAATATTGATATACAATTCCTTACTTCATGTTCTGAACAGAAAGAACACTCAAGATGCAGTCAATGCTGTACCTTAACAGTACCCTCACAGTAGCTAAGAATAAAAAAGACTATAATAAACTATAATTGCTGCCAAACAAACCATAAAAAAGGGAAATAAAATGGGACATTCACCACTTGATGCTGAAGTGATGGTAAAAAATAAATCATTTTAGTTCTTTATATCCACATCAAGGTATAAAACAATAAAGCAGATCCCTTTTTTTTCCCCCCCTTTTTTTTTTTTTAAACCTTATTCAGACCAAAGTACTACACTTACTAGATTATCGAGTCCAACCCCCCTGCCAAAGCAAGTTCCCTACACCAGGTTGCACAGGTGGGCATCTGGGCAGGTCTTAAATATCTCCAGAGAAGCAGACTCCACAATCCTCCCAGACATTTTAAGACCGAATGTCTTCCAAGCTAGCCCAAGAGAGACCGCACTTTAGTCAAGCTGAAGTGTAAGAGTGGATGCTGGAATGGCTTATGTCATGGAAAGATCTATAGACCACTCAGAGCCCCAAGCTCCACCACAAATCTATTACGGAGCACAGACAAACATTTTGGCCTTCTTATTGGTCATTTCCTTACAGATGAACCTATTCTCATGCTATGTTATTCACTCAAAATTCCCACATAATTGGACGTTTGCCCACAAAAGATTTGCACAGTATCATCCTTGTTAGTACACAGCTGCTAAAAAAGATGTGTTTCCTGAATCTGTCAATACCTAACAAATCTCTAAAGATGCCTCCTGTGAAGCAAACCAAGAAGGAATAAGGCATACCTTACCAGATACATTAGAAAAAGAAGGAAATACTTAACAGATGTCCGTTGCTCACTATATAAGTAGCTGGTTAGTTTCAAACCACAACGTGGATGGAACATTTAGGCTGATGGACTTCTTATTTTTTAGTTTCTAAAGGAGCAACCTAAATCGTGAACAAATGTTAGAAAACCCTCGTGGCACAGCAGAGAGTACATTTAAACTAATCTAAGCATAGCAGGAAGCACACTCTGTTAAGCCTTGTTTACGCAGATAAAGCAAACATGGCTTACATCCTGCATCCTGATTTCCTAACTGTAACGCTTATGCACACATTCACACATCATTACGCACCACAGAAAGTTAACAACAAAAACTCATCTCAACATAAAACTCAGCCCAAAATACACATCAAATTTAAGCTTCTGACTGCAGCAGCAAAATGCAAACACATTACATTTACTCTGAATAGCAGAAAAGTGCACATCAGTTAAGAAAAACAAGAATTCAAAACCAACCCAAACAAAAACAAAAAGGATAACTTGAAATAAATGTGGCAAGAATTATCTTTATTACATAACAGCAGCCTAATTTTTCTTCCTTTAAACAAGTTGGGTTTGCTTGAAAAGATCCTAATTCAAAATCTACAGCAACTCTGAAGTTGTTCAGGTGGGAGGAGATTTCATAGTAAATGAGGTTAGATCAAAGGAGAAGGAATTGAGGGAATAGAATCTTAAAATGCAGATAAAATATTGTAATGCATACAAAATCATCACTAGTATTATTTCAGTCTCTGCGTAGTGGGCTGTGGACTGGTGGTTGAAACTCATTAACACAATATCTGTATTATTACTGTTTTTGAGCTTCAGGAACAAATGATATCATCACACTAGCAGATTATCCTCAACAAACTGTAACTCATCTCTTATTTACTCTTCCACACTGAGAATTACAAATACCATCAAACTTTGTGCAATGTCACCTCTAACGTGGTTAGGAGAACACAAGAAAAAAGAAGAGAAGAAAAGCAGATAAAAAAAGAGAAGACTATTTATCTCACAGCTTTTCCCTTTGTGGCTTAATGTAATGGTTACCACACTACCTTCTCAAGCCGGAGATGAATGGAACAGTTAGAACATACAGGCCAAAACAGCTTCAAGCCTGGCTGTGCTCTCACACTAAGAAATGGCTGGATGCAGCCACAGTTCAAGGAGAAATAAATCCTTTGAGAAGAAGTCACTATTCCAGAAAGAATGTTCTCCAGTTATTCTCTCTTTTCTCCCACTATTGTTGCTGATTATGTTGGTGAAACATTAGCATCAACTGGCACCTTTTCTGTTCCCAGTCAGCTAATGTTTCAGTAACTAACACAGGCCAGTCTGAGAAAAGGGGGAAAAACAACATCAAGTTCAAAAAGAGAAACATGCATGAAAGTTCACATGGGATTCAGTCTCCTGCATGGCTTTTAAGTCCACTCTGCAGGCATCTACAGCTAAAACGTAACAGAAAGGAAAAATAGTGAAAGTGAGCTCTAAAGTGTAAATCCCACATTTTACTTTCACTAATTACACAGAGCAGAACCTAAAACAACGCCTTCAACATACCTTTCTAAAAAGCTACTTTCAAAATAAACATCGGGGAAATCTTGATATTACGTTAAGTAATGGATTTTTAAGATGTATGGTGCCTTTTAGCATGGATTGCTCTTAATTACCAATACGTTACAATACACAAAGTAGAATTGAACATACTTAGTTTTGAAAGAGAACAGCTCTTTGACACCACAGATGCCAACCAGCCCATGGACTGAACACTCTGCCTGTGCAGTTTTGCAGCAGATCAAAGAACCCTGCTCCACCACGGGCCAAAAACCTCTGCAGAGCAGTGCAGGTGGGGCTCCAGCCTGCAGTGCTGCTCCTACAGCTCTGTGGTGTGAAAAGGCTGGCCAAGGGTGGAGGAGACTTCAAGGCTACAAACCTGATCATGAGTTCCAATCTAGTAAGAGAATTAATGCTCCGATTGAATGGAAAAAATAAAAAGAAAAACAGCACAGTTTGCAATATCAAATTCTCTTTAAATGTAAACCATGCAATTCCAAAACCAGTAAAAGAAAAACAAAAAAACAACAGATTGTAAACCAGAAAAGACTAAAAGAACAATATTTGGGAAACAGGAGACAGCGTACATAGAAATGGCACAGAATTATCTGATTTTCACTGTCAACATTGCTGAACTGTTGTCATCACTCCACAAGCACTCTCAAGCACTCCCACTCAATTTCCCATGCCTATAATGTACTATATTTACCAATTTTTAATAGTTTTTTAATGATTTTCAAAAGGCCTGGGGCAGTATGTGTTAATAATGACCCAGAGTTTAAATTACAAACAGGTGTCAGAGCAAAGCTGACTTTCTCACTGTGTGGAAATCAGCAGCTGGTAGGTAACTAGGAGCTTACTTGAAAGATTAGTTATTTTGTTTTCAATGTCTGCAGAACAGTAGCAAACTCTAGATTGTGCTTTTATTTTCAGGCAATAAAAGCCTTTACTGCTCCAAATTTGGCTACTGAAGATTGCAGAATGCACTGTTAAGTAATAAAACACATCCAGACTGTATTAAATGTTTACACAGATGCACACACTGAGTGGCCATACATCTTTACTATGCAAAAAAGGCAGAGAAGGCCATTAAGAGCTCTGACAAAGAAGTTAACAGATGCAACATGTTTCTTCTCATATCATGCAAACCATCTTAAAAACCTGAAGTACCTTCCTCACAGAAAAGCGGTATAGTTGGAATAATACAAGCATATAGTTGTAGTTACAGAGTAAATAGCCAGAGAGTATCTAAGAAAAGACTAACCAGTGCTGAGGCTTCTAGTCAAGATGGATGTTCACCAATGTTGAGGCTCACCACAAAAACTCCACAGAGGAGCAATCTCCAGAAAGAGATGATACTTTAGTGATGGTCAGCCCTTAAATGGGATCTGGGAGAGGTGAAGTCAAGCTCCACCCCCTCCAGGAGCACAGCTGAATTATCTTCACCTGTGCTCCCACAGCTGACTCATCACTTGCCTCAGATGGTTAATCAGAGGTTCAGGCTGTGATCAACAGTTTCCCTTACAAAAGCCATAGCCTTGTATATTTTAGGATCCGTTTTGTACCTTCTTATGAGGAAAGAAAAAGATTCTAACTGAACATTTCCTTAAACTATTCCTTTCCCCTTTAAAACGTAAATGATTTGTTATTCAACATGTAAACTATTCCAGGACATGCCTGTTTTCCAATGCTGTTCTACTCGACATCAGACACATCCCCAAACATAGGTGTCTTAGTAACAGGGTTAACATTAGGAGTGAAGAATATGGGCTCATTTGACCCAGGTTTTGGGTTTGTAGCTTTGGAGGAAAAAGTTCAGCTAATTACTTTGCTGCACACATCGCTACCCCAGGAAGAGGCATGCTCACATAGATACTTTTTTTCCAGCTCTGACCATGATAAAGGAAAGCACATTTCCACAGAGCACTGTTAGACCTCATCCGAACTCCTGAATAGTATCAAAATCCAAGTCAACTAATGCACTTGAAAACGAAAACATCTACAGTTATTCTGACATAAGCATACTTACATGTCTAAGACCTGCTGCTTGCCTGCACACATAAAAGTTCAGAAATAGTGAAGGCGCACAACACTACATTCAATTCTACATATAGTGAGAGAGAAAAATGAAAGGAAAAAGAACAACTACTTTAAAGACTCTGTGAATGGCTGCCATCACTGGATAGCAGCTCAGCGATGAAAAATTATTTTAATTGCCATTATCTGATCCATAGCTGCATGTATTTTGAGTGAGTTTCCAGGGCTGTTATGCTGCTGGGGAACCTTGTTCTGTTTCTGCACATGCAACCAACTCACAGCCCAGGAATGTGGGAATAGGGCACTGCAGTTAGCACCAAAGTACCTGGGCCAGGAAGCTTCCACCCTGGCAGGGCTGCTGGACACTAACAAGTGTGGACAAGCTTCTTAGTTCTGCAAAAGAGCAGTGATGTATCCCTGCCTCGTTGGCACGCACTGCAGGCACTCACACATTTCATGCAACGCTGATTAAGAGCCTGCTCTCTCTGGTTAGCCAGTGTTTTATGTCTGTGCTGCTAAATATCTCTACATGGAGAGTTTATTTCTCTAATTTTAGGCACGTGGTAAGTTTTCCTGTAATTAGGCAAGAGACATATGGCTGTTCGACTGTACCTGTCACAAGTTGCCAAGTTGATTTTGAAAAGATACAGGATGAATTCTGCAGGGAGCGTGCCTGGGATCTCCCAGAGCGCTGGTGTTTATTGTGCAATTGCTCCGTGAGTGAGGACATGTGTGCAGCACGTCAGCTCACATTAACAGCCTGCCGTCCATCCGCCTCCCAGCAGTCCTGCACAGCTCCATCTGCTGAGAGCCACCCCGCTGCTCCCTGCGTGCCTCGAGCTCCATCAGCTCACACTGCCCAGGACCCTTCCAGCTGGCCCTCCGGTGCTTATTCCCCATGTAAACCTAAAGCTTCTGTTCTTAGCTTCAGCTACTCCCCATGTGTGCGTGCACTAACGTGATCTCACCCTGCTTCAGATCAGGAAAAGCTGAAACTGAATGCAGGAGTTTGAATTTTCAGCCTTTTCCCCTGCTCCCCTGTTTTCTTTTAATTCCTTGGTCCTAGGAAAGATGGCAAGTTTATGAAGATGTATTTAACCTGAATGCATCCAGGTGGATAACATGAACAGAGCTGTAGATAATCTCAGATAAATCATAATCACTGCTACTTATCTGAGATTTGCTTGATAGACCTAATAGGATATTTTTTTACTCTTAGTGCGTATCTGTTTCTACACAAGCAGTGTGATTATCCAGCGTTGGATTTCCACTGTCAAATTAAACTTGCTTTCCCATATGGCAGCAATTGCAGTACTGGATCTCAGTAGGAGTACAAAACAGAGAGTACGAGAAAGATACACTGCAGAAGCAAATTATGCCAATTCTGAAAACATTTTAATGCAAATTGAAAGCTAAGACTTGCATTTTAAACTAAATGGCTGAAATGTATTTTCAGGCCTTGGGATCAGCATGGTTTTGTAAACTGTTACAAGATCTGGTCACTGAGATGTACACATAAATTGGACATTATGTAAAGTTGGTCAAAAGCAAAGAGTTCATTTTGTAGGCTGAAAGAAAATGGAAAAGACTTACACAAGCAGGAGGAAAAGAGATTACTGCAGTCGATTCCCCCCTTCTCACACCTGTATGTTAACAAACAACAGAATGGTACTTGTGGAATCTAGAATGACCAAAAAGTTAAGGTCTTACAAGGAAACAAGGAGGGCTACGGGAGCTAATACAATGTTTTTCGTGTGCACTTATGATTAGATTTTTGTTGTTGTTTAAATACATACACTCCAAAGAGAACAGGTTCATTTTTCTATTCTGTTGGGTGTATTCAGAGTGCCATTTGTGCAATAAACTACTTTTTATTGCTTCTCCTTGCTGTTAACACTGCAAAGCTACTTAACAAAATGAGACTGATTTTTACCTTATCTCATATAGCAATACAATTCTCAGTCAAGAGCAATACTACTGCCATTTTGCACGATGACAATAAGAGATGATACTAACAATCCAAAGAAGGTTCGGTTCATTTTTTTTGGAGTGCAGTGCAAGTTTCCAGTGTTCGAATTTTAGAAAGCCGTGTGTATTGCATGATTGTGGGTTTGATAAAAGAAGGGCACAACTTCCTTAGGTTTCCATTACAAGGTTTCTTATTTCAGTGAACCTGGTCTTCAGGTGGCTTCTGGTTTTCAATTCATAAACATAGTTTGTTTTTTAGATATTGTATTATTTTTTCTTCCCTCTAAAGATAGCTGGAATAGAACTTATCACATAAACAGCATTATCTAAATTTTTGTAAGAATGCAGTTTTGTAAGATCACAACTTATTTTCCCCAACCCTAAAATATACTTGTATGAAATGCATAATCTAATGGAGGACGCAGAATAATTTAGAAGAAATAAAAGATTAACACAAGTTTATAGAAAATTGATCCAATTTTCTTCTTACTTTGCAATATCTACAGAACAGAATATCTACTTTCTTTTGTTTCAGTAGCTGCTGATTAAGTAGACGAGACTAGAACGAACATTTACAGTTCTCCAAGTATCAGTTTTAGAAAGCAAGGCTTTAGCAATGTAATTAAATTCTAGTACTTTAATGTACATTGCAAGTTTAAAAACTGAACAATATTACCAGAGAAGCACTACACTTCTAATTCTTTGGAGTATAAACTAGGTCATTTACCTCGTCTTTGTTCAGTAACACTCTAGGATGAATTACTTGATGATGTCCTCATTTGTTCCACTGAACCTGTTGCTAAGAGCTAGGAGCTCTCCTTCCAAACATTATATAAATCCAGCTTGGTGTGCTGTGAAGTAAGGAAGTAGTAAATGACAGAATCTTTACATTTGTCACTAGGAAGCCATATATTCCAAACAAAGACAGATTATTTGCATCTCATATACACACACACATATATAGGCATATATATATATATATACACACACATATATATGTATATATGTATATATATGTACATGTGTGTTCATACAGACAGAGATATGTTTCTAGTCTACAGCACACTGAAAACTGCCTCTGCAGGGGAGCTATGATGGTCTGTTTGTTATAACAGATTGTTGTGTATTTAGGGACCGCAGAAATTCTCCTCTGGCTCTGACAGTTACTGTCTGTCTGGTTACAGTAAGCTCATTTTATATTGGCATTCTTCAATTCATGTATTGAAATAACTCCAGGCTCTACATGCAGAAGCCCTTCCCTCCCTCCCCCCCCCCCAAAGACACAAACAAAAATAACTACAAAAATAACTACAAGTGCACAGCAAGAATGAGATGTACTTGAAAATAATAGCTAGCTAGGCAAGCAGCTCTCTAAAACATTAGCAGATCAGCATGTGGCCCTGACAGGAGAAGACGTCTAAATTCTCTCCACTTCCCTCCACCATTTTTTATTGCTCTTTCAGAGGAACGAAGCAAAGCAAGAAAATCACAGCATTTGCTTAGCATTAGGAAAGGCTGTCATTTATCGGAGAGCTTGGGGCAGTCTCTGGCCCAGCACAGACCTCATGCATGAATGTGGTGGCACACATGGAAAAAAAAACTGCATTTATCAGTCTGGAACCCTCTGGAGAAAATTTCCTATTTTTTAAAAGCAATAAATTGTTAGCAGTCTCGCAAAGCGAACTCTGAAAGCTCAAGAAATGCCATTTTGACTTGATAAATTCCTACAAAAATATTGCAATCCCATCTTCCTAATATTTCTATATGAGACCGCGGGCAGCACACATACTATGCATAAATTGTTTACACTGTTCTGCAAATTACTTCAGAAATTATATATAGTAAAGGAGGAAGGAGTAATAGATATCACATTAGCCTGTAAAAGGCCAAGCACAAACAGCAAAGAAGAAAAATAAGCCTATTAGTACTGTACTCAGTAGCTAGATCCCATTTAGAAGTACTTTAATTA
The DNA here is from genome assembly GCF_039878825.1 of Excalfactoria chinensis. Taxonomy (NCBI): domain Eukaryota; kingdom Metazoa; phylum Chordata; class Aves; order Galliformes; family Phasianidae; genus Excalfactoria; species Excalfactoria chinensis. Next base: position 53,776,676 of record NC_092829.1, on the reverse strand, counting down.
ATGCCAGTCCATGAATTCTTGTGGTTACTGAAACAAGAAACAGATTACTAAGAGGTGCCAATGCCCAGTAAATCCTCACATGATTATTTATTATGTTTTAATTGTCTGAGAGGAGAATACACTGCTTTTGATTTTACTGCACCCCTAGCTTGCTCATGCCTTTCCAATTATTATTTCACCAGCAATACTGGTGATGGCATAGCCTGAGAAGCACAGAACTCTCAGGGCTAGCACGGCCCATGTACCATACATGAATGTTGCACCAGCCATTGTGGGTGAGCAGCTGTCAGACATGACACAGAATCAGGATGCCCAAAGCATCCCAAGTGCATCAGATCACACTGAATTCTCCCAAGCTTCTTCCTTCCAATTCTCTGTGATTAACTAACAGTCTTTTCCATCTCTGTGCAATTGCTACTCTGCACAGCAAACTCCAACAAGCAGAAGATCTCTCAAATCTCTCCTGGCCCTATTTCCTAAACTCAGCCCAACAACCAAGTTAGCAACAAGCTTTCTTAACAGTAAGCAGAAAATCTGTTTTGCTATATCAGATGACTGTTACATATCAGTTTGATTAACTTTTACACTGCGTGAGCAAATACTTATTTACAACACATGCTCTGCGTGTTACATCAAGCTTTCTCCATAGTAAAGTTTATATATGTCTATGTGTTTACGTCTTTCATAAGGTCTAGTACTAAGTAGCATTTTCACCAGGAAATGCATAATTCAGCAGTTCCCCAAACTTCCTTGGTCGCAGCCACATTACATGATTTTGCTTCATTTTAGCACCACAAGGATCTTCGACAGACAAGTGTGTCACTCCTGCAAACTTACACATGCATCCAGATCTTTCATACATTCTCGGCACTAGCTGTTCCTAGGGTGTAGCAATTTAGGGGTGGGATGGGGGATCTGTTCTTAACACCTTCAGTACTGAATTCCCAGCTACCCTCACACTGACACAATGTTGAAACAAACTCTTTCAAGCTGGGCTTTCCCACTGCTAGAAGACGTGTTATGTGAAAGGATGCTTGAACGTGATCCTCCTAAAAACATCTGTGCATTCACTCTAATCCCTGCTGCTAGAGGAAAAGCCCAGTACTCGTGGCCTCTTCCCAATCTCCTGCCCTGTTGACACCCTTGATATCTCTCTGTTCAAATCATAGCCATCAGATCTCCCTAGGACATGCTGAAACACCGCCCTTCACCTCCCCAAGAGAAGGAATGGGGAAAGGAGGGCTTCTGAGTGGCAGCCCACCATAGAGCAGGCAGCACATACACCTTGCTGCCTGCTGCAGAGGTTATGAACTTGTAGTCATTAATACATCCTAATTTGGAGGTCAGAGTTAAAGAAACAACGGATAATTCTTTTCCACTGAACAAAGAAAATAGAGTTCTCATTTTGAACTCTTCTGAGTTCCAGCGCCAACTGGGAAAAGGAGAGAGGTCATCTTGATGTTTCCAGATACCCAGCTTATCAACATGTCAAGGTAAATTACTGACACAAGACCAGAAACCAGAGTCAAAAAAAAAATAAAATAAATAAAATAGCTCTAAGGAGTATGACCAGCGTTCTCAGGATTTCCTCTATATTTAATAGCGGTGGTCATAACAACTCTTGTACGTGGGGCATTTCTGCTTACAAATACTGAATTGAACAGCATTCAGGCAGGGCATCCAGTTCTGTCACACCACCCAGACAAAACTCAGACTGTTTCAATGAGATCTCAGGTCAAGCCTATAATATTTTTCTTTTATTCTTTTCATAAGACAGAGATTATAAAAAATCCATCTCTTCTGTTAGCACTGTCAGACCTCTGCAATACACAGGTGCTTGATGTATGGTATTAGTTTTCCAGGCCTTTTGATACCCTGTCATTCCAATAAGCTATTGAGATTGAAAAGTGAATTGAGAAGAGAAGAGCTCCTTTGACAGCCAAGGAGGATTTCACAAAGGCAATGCTCCCCCAAAGGTATCATCAGATAAGCTCAAGTCTCTTCCCAGTCTGCTGGCACTTACACTATAACACTGCTGGCTGTCACAGGAATGAAGATGTGCTACCTTCTTGAGTCCAGCACCAGAAAATGCAACAAATCACAAAGGGACATCAGGAAAACTGGCATTAACCCCTGCAACTGTAAAACACCTTCCTGCAGCTGGAGGTAAAACCCACAAGACAGTGCAAAAAAACTGGATTTGGATAAAACTACAACATCAGGGGGTTCTTAAGTGTATCATATCTGAGCACTCAGCTCTCAGTTATTATACACAGCGGACTGGATGCAACTGGGAGGTTTCATTTCCTTGTGAAGATGTGTTGCTTTCTTTGAACATTTTAAACCGTGTGGTTGGCTCATACAAAGTTGAACAGCACTGTTCCATATCAGTTGCTGTATTTAAAGAGAATGAGTAAACAGATATTTTCAAAGCTCATTTGAAGATGGAGTATCAATCCCTGACTACAACCTCCACACAAGCTTCCTGTAAAGCTGGCACTGGGTACCTCCTATTTATTCCTGCTTCCTGAAACTAACAGCTCTCAAAAACCTGTCACAAGGCACATGGCTGGAATATGACTCACCTGTGGCCAGAATGGAGCTTGCACATGGCTTGTTCATGGCCAGAACAAGACATACATGTGACTCACCACTGAGCCTTTTGGTCCCATTTATCCTCTTGCTTTATACTTCATCTAAGATAATGGTCAGGCATAAGCAAGTATGCTGGATCTGCTTCTCTCCAAGCCTTCAAAAACAGAGCATTAGCAATCTCCTCACTGAGCTGCTAGAGAAACAGAGGTGGTGTGCTGCAGAGATGATAGAAGGATTACCAGGAAAGAAAATTAATTGCAAAGATTTTAGTGTGCAGAACTGACTGAGTTGTGCATGAACTAGGGAAGAGGTATGGGAATGCCACAGAATGAAGCATCAGACACTCTGAACAGTGCAGAAAACTCCAAGATGTCATACAGGGATTTTATTCAAAGCAATCATATTTTCATTATCGTGTAGGGTTTAAAACTTCTTTGTCCTGTCAGGATGCGTTAGGCATATCTGAGCTGCTTTATGATGCCGCTGCCATTTTTCTTCATGGAAATTCAGAGAAGCTTCCTTGGCACTAACAAAACAATTGGATGTACCAGAAAAATTGCCATTCAGTCAAGATACTTCTGATGGGACAAGGCTCTTCAAATAAGCTTCCTGAAGTCAGGCTAAAGAAGAATCTTCTTTACCTTAAGGATCAGAGCTATCGTTCACTTAAAAGAATCTGTGCAAGAATTGTTGCTGAACAGTTCAGGAAACTATCCCTTTGTATGGCCTGAAAATGTCCTTTTCCCATGGTAACAAAGAAGCCTATTGGTTACTGGGTGGCATTTAATTATTTTTAAGAATAGAAATCTGTCCCTTAATAAAAATTCCAAGACTGGCACTTCTTCAGACAAAATACTATAATTATTTTTGTCCTTCTTACTGGCACATCTCTTTGATTCATTAGAGTACTTGCTTTTACATCTTTTTCCTCATTTCAAAATTGCCATGTATAAAGATGAAGTGGACTACGATGTCAGATAAACCTTTGCAAGATTCTCCTCTCTCTTCACTATACATTTTCCTTTCCCCTTTTCATTATACTCTTCTCAGTTATTAAGATATTACATTCAATTTGGAGAATAATGAAAATGTATTCTTCAATTTTTTTTTTGCTTCAGGCATAAAATAATTTGTTACCGATACTAGTATAATGAAACACCTGCTTTACAACATATTAAGCATACCAATCTCAGCAATTTTGCTACTAAATATTCACTTGCTCAAGGTTCATCTCATGCTGGTGAGATTTTATTAGTGACTTGCGGAATCAAACTCTATAATCCAGAGACTGGTTATAAAGCAGGTATGTTTATTCCAGCATTGTGCAGTGCCAGGTGCAAGGGGGATAACTCCTCCAAACTTGCACACCGTAAGGAGAAAAGTGTGTTACAGATATAGGTCAAGATAATACATAATCAACAGTTTCCTCCCCAGTTTGATTACATATTCATTACATTCCCTATGGCCCCATTCCCCGCGACCCGTGTTGTTTTGGGGTGACATTCTTCTTCTGTTTTCTTCTTGGTGTTACCTGCTGTTTAGTTATCCCATGTCAGAGTCGTCTTGCCTGGGGGTATCTAATCCTTCTTCTTGTCAGAGGTCTCCGGACAGTTCCTTCTTATCTTTATTCCCCTCTTCTCTGGTTTTCTTTTGACTAAGTGTCTGTAATTCCCCTTTTCCCCGTCCTTTTAAATGTAAACTATCTACAGTTACCCTTTGTCTTGGTTTCTGTGAAGTTCCCCTTTCCCTTTCTATAGCAAAGTGTTACCTTTCCTCGATTTGGGGGGCTTTGCTCACTCTTCATTAGCAGTTCCTTCTCTACAGCTTATACGTAAATCAATATCCAGGTTGCCTAATACATCCCTTGACAATACATAAAATACCATGTACAAAATATACAATTTCATTGATATCTTGCTTCTTATTATTTGTTAATAGCACTGTTGAGTTGCCTCATGATAAGAATGTTATTAGTTAAAGCTAATCAAATAGTTTTAAACTCTTACAAATCATCACACCAAATACTTGACCTTTTCAAATTCTTTCAATCTATTAATTCTTCTATCAGGGATCCTGACCTATTAGTAGCATGTAAACATATTATTTTCCTATCTTACACCTGCCTTTTTACTGATCAGTGGATTCTTCAATGGAAAATTAAGAAAGCTGAAAAAAATAAATTATAATACATTCAAGAATTAAAAGGCATACTTTTAATTACCACCAACATTCTAAACATAATCACTGAAGCAAATCCTGGGATGATATCAACCAACATTACTTCAGCAATTCATTCAAGCTGTATTTTCGCACTGAGTGAAAATCGGCCCTCCACTCAACAATCTAGTGGGCAGTTTAATATAGCCACTAGTGGGTATTAAACCTTGACGAAGTAATACTCGTATTTCTGAGAATTATAATATGACCTAAACCTGCTGACTACAGAAAAGCTTTTACTAAAATACCGAGCTGTAACATTAATGTTTAGTGTTCATAATTATGCCATTCTGCAGTCTCTGAGATAAATAGCAATGTTGTTGGTATTTGCCGTTAACAGAAGTTAACAAGAGTTAACAAAAGCTTTCTTCAGAGTCACTGTTAATTCTTCGGATGGTGCAAGGAAAATAGAAAAACAGAATTTTCCTATTGCTGTTCAAATTGATGCCTGGACAATTAGATCTCACCCATCTAATTAATGAGATCGGATGCTCACTAATCTGCTTTATTGGTTTCGAGGCAGTTGAGAAATCCATATGTCAATCCAACAGGCTTTGAATCTCATGGTACTTGTTTAGTGGGAATAGGCAATCATCTGACACAAGTCTGCCCTTCAAAAAGATTTCAGGATTTCTCATGGGGCCCCAGCGTTTATAATATCTATATAAGCAAAATACAGCAGCATATATTCTGTAGAAAACACAAAACGACCAATATAAGGAAGGATCCACAGTGTACTAAATATATAAGCACTCTTGGATCCAGCAGGAGGCAGGCTTATTTCATACAGTCTATTTTCTAGTCATATTTTACTTTAATCACTTAGCCGTGAGCACAGGACAAAGGTTTGGGTTTAACAACCAGCAAGGCAGTATCTGGGGTGTATCATCACCAAAAAAACCATTAGAAAGTAAAGATGGCTGTCAGGCATGGACTGAAGACCTCAAGAAATCTGTGACTTCCAGTATTTTTTTAAACAATTACCAGTCTTCTCATTGTAGTACCATAATTGGAAACCTAAGCACAATGTATGGAAAAATAAGCACAGATACCACCTACAGAAAGAGGAAAGTTCCAGCTCTAAAAGTCTTTTTCTTCCTGGTCTTATAAATCTCATTTTAAAACTGATTTGATGAAACTAAAGATTTTAATTGTGGTATTTTAACACATTAGACCAGTCACGCACAGAAGCAGATTGATGCCTCAAACAGCCTTGTAATCCCTCATATATGTTTTCAAAATTAGAAGGAAAATCTGATTTGACCAGAGTATTCAATAGGATGACAACAGAGCGAAGCAGTATTCTAGCAGTGACTTGCGGAATCAAACTCTATAATCCAGAGATTGGTTATAAAGCAGGTATGTTTATTCCAGTGTTGCACAGCGCCGGGTGCAAGGGGGATAGCTCCTCCAAACTTGCACACCGACTTGCAAAATCGTGACACAGATATAGGTACATTTAATACATAGTCAATGATTTCTCGGACTTCTAATACATAGTCAATAGTTCTGTGAATACTGATACATATTCAATAGCTCTTTAGCATACAGACCCCCTCTTGTCTTATCAGGGGGAATGCAACTCCTCTTCTGGTATTTACTCCTCCTTGCCTGATGTTGCCTGTGAGGTCTCACTCCTTATCTGCATCCTCCTTGCTCTCCTAGGCCCCTTGTTTCTTTTACTTGTTACTTTTAAGTTTCCTTTACTTATTTCTATAAACTACCTTTAACTATCCCCCTTTTAGCCCCCTTTTGTTCGGAATTCTAGCAGAGCACCTGTTTTCCTGCTTCACTGTTCAGCGGGACAGGAGTTGGATTCACAGTGCTTAGCACTCTCTGTCATGTTCCTTTCTATTATAGTCCTTTTCTTTCGTTGCCTCTCCTGTCTATTGAAAGAGCCACCAAAAGCCTAGGACCAGCTTTTACCATCAACTCCTGCTTTGTGCCCCTCTAGCAGTCTGTGCTTTAAATGCACAGGTAAGCTGCACTGGGGAGGTCCCAGCCCAGAACGCGCGAGGAAGAAAGCTGAATCTGGCTCACACTGTAAAAAGTTGGTGAAAGTTTGTTCATTGCGTTGGGTATGTTGTTGTTGTTGTTGTTGTTGGGGAGGGGGCTGCGCGGAACGGAGTCAAGCGGGCTTCCGGGTTTTGTAAGCGCCCCTGCGGCTCCTGCACTCCCCTGTTTCTGCGGGTAGGGCTTCTGTCTACCCACTCCGTTTGTGCCGCTTCGCCCCCCCCCCCCAGGTCGGGCGAGCTGGATGAGGAGCGGAGGCACGTGGCAACGAGTGGCGGGAAAGCATGGCGGCGGGGAACAGAGTGGCGGGAAGAATGGGACCAATCAACAAGAAGAGAAAAACCACTCGGAGCAATACTGCCCGGCAACAAGGGAGCGCAGGCGTAGAAGGCCAACACGGCAGCCACTCAGAATACAAAAGAGACTATAAAAGCTGGGGCCAGCAGGGGGAGGGTGCGCCGCACGTGCGGAGCTGTGACTCCCGTGGTGGCCCAGCGCGCTGATTATTCATGATTTGAAAACGGATTTGGTCCAATTCATGACAACACCACACCAAATCCTACACAGGAGTGGGACAACATCAGAGAGCTGTACAAGATGGATGTCAGGTGCAACTTCCATACTAAGAGGCAGGATTTTGCTGAAACAAAGGCCAGCACCAACTGCAGCTACATTGAAAGCACAGCAACCAGGAGGGCTGTAGGAAAATTTATCACCAGCGCATCGATCCAACTGGGGGTTGGATAAAGTTCTTACCCACTGTGTTCTTGACTTTGCCTATACTGACATTTTATAATCGTTTCATTTATCTCTAAACTCGTCTATGTCTCTTAATTCATCTATAGCCATTCTAATAAGAATCCCCCACAGCTACTCAGCAATTTTTCACTGTAAAAAGCCTCAGCCTGTCTATTCCTTCGCAGCTCTCTTACTCCACCTAAAAAGCAGCACCATTTCCAGCATAAAAACTGACTGCAGCCATCTGTAATCATTCTTGATGAGACGTTACTGGTTTCTTTGTCACTTGCAAAACAACTTCATGTCCGTTTTACATTTCTCAACTACAACATAAAGAATAACGTTGTGGGTTCTTTTCCTGTATACCTGCAGCCAGTCTGATGTAGTTTAAAACGAGGGTTGGTTTTTGTTTTGTTTCTTCTCCTTTTTGCATTTGCTGTTGAATCCTAAATTGAATCCTAAATCACGCTAAAATAAGTGTTAAGGGCATTCTTGAAGAAACAGTCTGTCGCATGTTTATCATTTAAATAGATCAGATGAACCAAACCACCTCAGCAACAAAAGGGATTAAGGGGATAGGCAGCATGAATGACGCTTTTAACTTCAGAAGTGATCATTGTGTTTACCTCCAGAGAGCACTCTGAGATAAACGGCTGCTATTAAAGTGATGATCTCATCAACATGTGGCAGCCTTTCTCATAGGCACTGAAGACAGAACGGCTTGGTCTGGAAGGAATCTTTAAATGTCATCTATATCCAACCCTTCTGCTCTGCTCCTGTGCACCACCCACTGCTCCTCTGAGGCCTCAGAAGGAGCTGCATAAGAAACCAGAACAGGCAGCAGCAGTGCAGCACTTTGCCAGGACAGGAATCACTTGCCTGCAGGGTCCCGGCATCTCCCTAAAAGAATGGACAGCAGTCCTCAGGACTCTCCCACATCCCACAGGCGGCTGCTCTAATTGCAGCACTAGATGCGGACCTCAAAAAGCCAATAAAGAAACGTGCCTTAGTGACAATCCTGTTGGTGCTTTTCTCCCTACCTATGTTAGTTTCTTCCTTGTCTGGTCTTGGGGGAGGCCACAGAACCCTAGAATGGCTTGGATTGCAAGGGACTTGAAAGATCAACCAGTACCACACTGGTGGTTCTGCCTCACAGTAACAGGGAAAAAAAACCCAGCTCATCCTGATTGGAGTCAATCCTGACAAATACAGATACTAGCATGGTTGAAGAGAGGTTGAAAGTTGATTCCAGCAAGCATTAGTATTCCCATTTCTCCTTAAAGCCACAAGGTTACCCTTAAATACTGGTGTGGTCTCAGATTAGCCAAGAAAAGCCCAGCATAATCCAGACATGGGCTCTGAAGACCTGATTCCCACTTCCATCTCTACTGCTGAAAAACCAATCAAGGTTCTTCCTAAGCATTAGTGCTCCCATGGACCTTGCTCATCTCATCATAGGTTTAAGTTCAGCCAGGCTGGAGGAAACCAGAGACAGAAAAAGGAAATCAAAGGATGTGGAGCTGAATGAGCTGATACTGATGGGAGAAGCTGTCAAGCTTCATATCTGCCCATCACAGCTGGGCATTATTGCCATAACACCTAAGTGCTGCTGAGCTAGTACCAGCATGACACTTTCAAAGGTAATTAGGAGAACACTCATCATGTAAAAGGGATAAAATACCCAAACAGACTGGGAAGATTGAGCTAGCCCAAACAAACGAAAGGGACCAGATGTGTTTAATGTCCACATCCCTTGCAGAGCTACCTTGAAGACGATTACTGTTAAACCAGAGGATGAAAAAGCCACAAGGTAAGGGGAGAACCATGTATGGATTGTATCTAGGATTACATTGTACTACCTGTATTCTGAGCCAGGAGCGTGAATTTGGCCATCCCTCACCTATGAGATATCCCTTTAACCTCAGATCCAACATCTTTTTCACATCTCGATCTACTTAAACCAAAACCTTCCCTTCATTGATCGTGGTCTAAAATAAATGGGGCAAAGGGAAAAGACACTGACCAAATAAACACAATACAAACAATATTAAAATAGCATCATTGATTTTAAAATACTCCCATTCAAGGCCTTATAAAGCATTTGCTAAATGTTTATTAGAATAGCTTGAAAGCATTAGAATCATGGGCAATTAGTTATTCAGATTTGTAAGTGTTTTCAGTTAATTTATAAACACTACATCCACACAGAGGAGTAAACATTCATAATAATTATCCCAATCTATTTTGTTATTATCTGTTTAGCACTAAGTTGCTAATATCATGCTATCAGAGCCAGAAGGGCACCAGCTTCTTTCTCTTCTGTACTCAGGAGGTCAGCAGTCTAAGGAAGAGGACTGAATTTTTCATTAATTCAGTTAAAAGGAACAAAGATGCATCTCCTGGTCACTTTACATGGCTTGGGGAGCAGGGTACCACTTCTTTAGAAAAGCCCTGATGCTTGCTGCTTATATGCTTATTCGAATGGTTGAGGGGGTTACCGTTTTTGAGCACATGGTGCATTTCATTATTTTCATCTCTTGCAAAGAGAAAGTGCTTTGGTGTGTGTGTCACGTATCTATCGGAAGAATGGTAACCAATGCCTATTTAATGGCTGTCAACCACAAGGAGCCCTGATACATTCTCTCTCCTGCAGCCACAGAGGAAAACAGAGTAATCCTGCAGCTTGGAACGTATCTTATTTTCTTGTGCCTCACAAACTGATAGTAATGAAGTAATAATACAAGCGTTCCCTTTCTTGAAAAACAAATGCAATTTAGCCTAGAGAACCTTCTATGAAAAGAGAAGATTACTGGACATAACTGTGGGAAAATGATTTGTGTCTTCATGATGGCACCAAGGGACTGTGTCACATATAAGGCAAATTACAACTTTTAAGCTGCGTTTTTACTGCTCAACTTCAATACTTCACTAGCATGTACTAAACAAATATATTCTAATTTGCTCTCCTAGCAAAGTAACAAGGAAACAGCATACCAGCAACCTCCCTTTTACCAAAAGGTATCTAAGATTCAAGGAGCATAAATGACTGGTAAGAGCAACAACAAGAACAGCTGTGACTTGGCCTTGTGCAAGGCTACTACTGCCTCCTCCCAGAGTGGTCACCATCCTTTTCCCTTTATTTTACTCTATTTTTTAGCTCTTCCAAATTCTTCAAGACAACTTGGGTTTGTGGTAGGTCATATAGAAATCAAGCAAACTCATCTGAGAGGAAAACTAGTGGCAGCAACCAGGTTAACCGTCTAACTGAAATAGCCATAACAACTTGCATTATTATATGCCAGCAACAGAAGGTCAGAAAAACAGAACAAAGCAAAATCTTGGGCTCCATTCACGTAAGAAGGCTAATGCTCCTCTCACTCATCCTTATTCCAGACATTTTTCTTTCAAGTTCTAGTATGCCCACAGGGGTGCCTTCAAACACAAAGGCAGCTCTGCCTTCCGTGTACAAGAACCAATCACTCATGCTACCGAAAAATGAAATTTCACAGGATTACAAAACTCTAATACTGTTTATTATTTTTTTTTCCTGCTCCATCAATGGGATAACAGACTTAGACCATATAGATATGGAAAGCAATTGATTTACCTGTTATTTGCTGAAGATCTTTTTTTCCCCTGTATTGCTTGTTTTGTGTTGCTTTAAAGTCACTGGGTTTGGGAAAAGGGTAAGGAAATGCATCTGGACAGTCAAAACAAACTAGCAATAAATATGACTTTGAAAAACTTCCTAGTTAATTTAACATTTACATACAGCACAATTTCCTTTCCCAACAAAGACTGGTCAAACAAAAAAATATATACATATAATATGTATAGGAATGGAACCAAAGCCTATTCTTCCCAAAACAGATATTGGAAAGAGACAAAGGCAGAAATAAAACTGAAAACAGACTTGCAAGCTCATTTATTGCACTTTCAACAACATAAAAGGAGGAGGGGAGGGGCAACAGGTGGCGTAAAAGGTTTTCCCATAAAACATTATTGATGACTAAAAGGCCAGCAACTAAATTCCTTCACTAAATTTTGAACAGCTATTGAAAGAAGAGAATATGTGGCCTATAAGCTCTGAAGGGTTGTAAAAATAAGTACAGAAGAATCGACTAAATAATGGCATACAGTCTGGGACAGGTTGAAGCATAGGTGATTGTTAAGAGAAGCCTGGAAAACAATTTCAGAAAAGGTTGATATGAAGTTTACTAAATTGTTTTTCAGTGCAATTATAGGAACATTAGAAGGAAAGATGGGATGAAAAATAAAAGCAAACCTAAATCTATAAGGAACTGACTTCCTCTACTTTGCACGACAAATACATAAGAAATTGCTTGGCCTTTACACTGCAAATAGGCTGGTAGATAATGTTTACAGATAACTGACAAAGGAGCAAATTATCTCCATTTTATGTTTTTAACTTAATTCCAGCCCTCCTCCTCTGCAGCAGGGCCCAGCTGAGGTGATCACGGGTACTTAGTGCAGCTTGTCCTGTCACAGCCTCTGGCTAAAAGCAGGATGGGGCACAGCTCCAAGCTTAGGCCAGGCAAATTATCATTTTCTGGTGCAAAAAGAGATGCATCAGTCACTTATAGTGGGACCTATCCTCCAGCAGAAGATAAGAACTAATTCCAGGGCACTAAAGGTAACGCTGGAGAAGCATCTTGTGAGTAAGCTCTTCTAAAGTCTGTTCTACTATACTGCCAAGTACAATACATTTCCAATTGCTTTGCTAAGTGGAGCACAAATAATCAGCTAATTACCTGCTTTACATAATAAGCGGGGGACCTGTCAGTAAGAATACTTTCATGCAAGAAAAAATAATGGTAAAAAGAAAAATTTACTTTTCCTGTAAGCATTACAGGGGCTGTGTCCCAACCAATGGACAAGGCACACTGAACTGCAGAGGGAAGTGTCCAAACACCAGGTGAAGCAGGATGGAGCTCCTTCCTTCCTTCCCTCCCAGGCAGTGCTGTGCCTGTGCTCAGGAAGGTATCATAGGCAGCCAAGAAAAACAACTGTTAACTTAAGTGCTAAGTTTCTGACTCAAGGAGAGCCTTCATCATGAACTAACAATATATATACTTGTTATTAAAATAAGGTACAGGAACTTCTTACAATATCCGCTAAGGATTATTTCTGATTATAAAATTGAAACTGTATTTCTTTTAATCTTTCAGTGAGCTCCTTATTAAAAACTAGCTATTAGAAAATGGATGAGATATCACAATTTTGCTCATCTTATTAAGTAAAAGCATAGAGTAGCATTATAGCACACAAGGCTTCTCAGGAAAGGTGGTTTTTCCCTTGGAGATCTCGAGTGTTACAGAAGTTAGTAACATTAGAAAAGTAATAGAATAGGGAAAGGAATATCACAAAGCATATACAATTATGAACGACAGCCAAACGTACAATAATTTCAGCAACATCAGGTCAAAATTCACTGTCAGTATCAATGAGAACCACCAAATACTGCCACTTAGCAATCATGATGCTGTGCATCCTTCATGCCTGTTTGTACACAACCATAAGAGATCATAGGAGTGACACTGGTGTACCTTGATGAGCTTTTAAAAGGACTTTCACCATCTGAATCATTCCCTTGATTTGCGGAAAAATGATTTGCGGAATCAAACTCTATAATCCAGAGATGGGTTATAAAGCAGGTATGTTTATTTCAGCGCTGGGTGCAAGGGGGATAGCTCCTCCAAACTTGCACACCAACTGGTAAAACCGTGATACAGATATAGGTACACCTCATGCATAGTCAATGATGTCCCGTAATTCTGATACATATTCTTTATCATGCAGACCCCCTCTTGTTATCGCCCATCTTGTCAGGGAGATGCAACTCCTCTTTTGCTATTTACAACCCCTAATCCCCTCCTCACCAGATGTTTCAGGGAGTTCTCACTCCTTATCTGCTCTCCCAGACCCACTGTCTCCATTCCTTGTTATTCTACCTAACTAAATCATTTTCTGTAAACTCCATTCCTTGTTATTCTACCTAACTAAATCATTTTCTGAAAACTACCTTTAACTATCCCCCTTCTAGCCCCCCTTTATTCTGAATTCCAGCAGAGCATCTGGTTTCTGCTTCACTGTTCACCCTCTCCCCCCACCCTTCTCAGAAGGGCAGTGGAGAAAACTGACAAGGGAATATAGGTAATTAGGGAAACAAGGCCTTCTCTGCAAGCCTCTATTTCCAACAGGGAAATGTGAGTTTTCTCCATGATTACATGTATCACTGGAAATGTAGTTTACGCTCACAGACTGAAAACTGAATTACTTCGTATCTTCACAAACTCATATTTCTTATTTCTTATTTGAACAGGCAATATATAGAGAATATGATCTTTGACATCTTAATTAAAACCTATAAAAAAAGTCTACAGCAAGTAATAAAGTACAAATTGGCTGCCTAATTTTAACCTGCATTACAACTGTGTCACAAAATCAGATAACCACAGAGAAGAATTTCATGGTTAAGGGCATGAGCTGAGCAAAAAAATTCTGGGGCTGACACCTAATTAAGATAATTCTCCCTGATGAAGAAAGTCCTTCCTCTATTACTGTATGTTACAGTGGTTCAGGCCTATATTTAAAAGGCCATTAAAAATGTACCTGAAGGCAAAGTTAATCTTTTATTTGACAGATAATAGTAGCATTCTTCACAGTAAGCAGTGAAGTGAATATTTTATTTCTTTATGACCTAATGGCCATTCTGTTTAATCTTAATGGAGTGAAGATGAACAAGAAAATATGCTTAGGGGATATACTAATACATCAATTATGGAGCGAGGCAAAGTGCTTTAAAAAGTAGCAGTAATCTATTGTAAATGATCTCAGTAAGCACCCACAGATACAGGGAGAGCTAAAAAAGATGCATTAAGAATCTATTTGGATTCTGCTCATTATAGATATGTTCTTCTCAGCACTTAAGTATGCAGCAATCACATAATTAACTTTCAAAAGGGAAGAATTTAAAAGAACTGAGTTTCTATGGAACACAGGAGGCTTTCTCCTTATTTTGTTCAGTACTGATGAATCTTTCCGTCTGTCTTCCATCAACATCGCTGCAAAAGTGCTGAGACCAAGTGACGCTTCTTCTGAAGGCACTGCAAAACTAAATGTGATTCGACAAAGAACCCTCTTATTTATTTACTTTTGTCAGAAGAACAGAGAAAGATGGAAGTAAGCTCTGTCTGTGCTAGCTCATATAAAACAAGCATTTGCTTCCCCCGGAATTTCATTCTGAAACGTAGATCTGATTGTCACATAGGATTTATTTATTTAACAAACTAATGTTATGAATAAAAGCTGTGTCGAAGGAGGTAACCTGAGACAATACCCCCCAAAAGCAGTATGTGCAGAAACCTGCACACACACCCTCTGAGAAGGTTTACAGCATTTCCCCCTGTGAAATCACTAGGACTACATCCAACAAGACACAGGCTGCAAAGATACGGATCACTCACTCAACTCTCATTAAAGCAGTGAGACTCACATGCACACATATAGAATATAGGTAGTCATCTGTAAACAAACAAACAAACAACCCACAAAAGATCCACTTCAAAAGGACACCCTGTGGAAACTCAAGTCTTGGATTCTCAGAATTCCTTGTACTGTTTGTTTCTGAACAACATTAGCATGAATGTAATACACAGATTTGGTGCGACGTCATTGCTCCTGACAGCAAGAATGCTCAAATTCTGCTTGTGACAAGGCTATCTAAAACCAAGGTGGGAATACAGGGCTGACAATGATGGGCAGGCACATTAGATATTGATAAAGACCAACATAGTCCACTTTGCAAGTAATGTGAAATTAAATCAACTGAAGATATTTTATAGTTAGGTGATATGCAGCAATTCTGTAATGCAAATTTGAGGAAGGTTGTTCTTTCCTTAGTCTCCATCCCTTCTTTTACATGAAAAAGAGCAAAGGAGGGGGAAATGTTTCAAAGGAAGCACTTTAATTTCACTACTAATGGATCAGATAATAAACCCTAATTTCTAGGGAGTGATTATTAAATCAGTTTATATGGAATGCAGAATAATTGCATTTTCATTTGCAAAATGAAAAGACTTCTATAGTGTATTTACAAGAAGGTGTGTGGGGGATTCAAATTCCCCTATTTAAAAAGAAATTACCCATCTTCAATTTGCCATCAAAGCAAGCTGTTTGAGTAGTATTACAACACAGTCTCATTGTAAAGTTTAAATAACTTATGAGTTTTTCATTCATTTCTAGCACTGTAGATTTTCAAAGCTAAGGAGAAATGAAGCAATTGAAACAGATCTTGGTTGCAAGTTAGTTGTAAAAACTTCAGAATGCTTTTCTCAACCCAAAAGCTAGAAGAATACTCTTCATGGCTCTAAGTCAGTCAGTGATGAC
This sequence comes from Excalfactoria chinensis, assembly GCF_039878825.1. NCBI lineage: Eukaryota > Metazoa > Chordata > Aves > Galliformes > Phasianidae > Excalfactoria > Excalfactoria chinensis. The sequence goes on along the minus strand of NC_092829.1, from coordinate 53,760,704 downwards.
TTACCCTACTCTCCTTATAAAATATCTCAAGAGAAAGAGCTAATGACACTCAATCAGATTCGAGACAGTGAATTTCTCTTACTATGTATTCACGGCCTGCTTTCTTGTATTTCTAAACAAGAAACTGGAAGCCGTGAGAAACTGAAGTTGTGAAGATGGAACAGCAGTGATGTGGCAAGCTGATTGTTCGAAGCAACCAAATTGTTTTGGAAGAACACTGATATCAAATGCTGTATTTTGATGTTTTAGAGATTGAATGTAGAAAATAAGAAAATAAGTACACCGAAAAGAGTCAATATATGTTAATCAGTATTGCATTTACAGATGTTTTGCCTGACTCTGTGTTTTTCATGTTAGAAGTACAAGCACATGTCTTCAGTCTCTTGCACAGCTTCTTTTAGCAGCTTCGACATAAATAATAAAACATTTTGTAGACACCAACTTCCACAACTGCAAAGTCAAGTAAAGATGACATTCATTACAACTCTGTTAATGTTTTATAACCTCCTCCTCTCCAGGCAAAAACACCAACTGTTCTCCCTACTCTTTTTTCCTCTTACCCTCATGTTAAGAATCCCCTCTCAAAATGATAAAAAAAAGTGTAGGTATGCTTAATAAATTCATAAGTGTATCTGAAATGAAAGGCTGCAGTTATGATTTATTCTCTGCTGAAAATGATAGTCCTCATAAAATCATCCATCCTTTTACACTATCATTCTACCTTCAACAACCACAGGAATTTATATCCAAATACAAACAATAAACCTCATCTCACATTACGCATTATAAAATGCTATAAGGTACAAATTTGCTCATGCCTGCTTAAATCATTGTGTTTTTTTGTTTTTTGTTTTTTTTTTTTAATAGGCATATCTTTCTATAAAACATTCAATGAACAATCTCCAAACCTGAAAGTAATATCAATAACCTGTTTTGTGTTTTAAAATAACTTTATAAACTATGTAGTCCAAGCGTATCTTAAAACTATAGTAGAAGAATTGCTTAAGAAACTTTTCCTCCTACCTTTCAATAGGATTTAAAAATAGAGGATTGCTATACAGACATTTATTCTTCAATAGAAGCACTGAATGTATTAAAAACACAGAAAGCATTGAAAAAACTGGAGGGGGGGGAAAATCACTGCATCCTCAACATCTTATTTAGTAATACTGACTGATATAGATGGTGGTGCATGCTGCTAGTGTTGTTTTAAGACAGTTCCTGGGTGTCTCAGAGCCATTCACCGAACACATGCCTTGTACCTTGTTAGAATTTATAGCTGCCATGCCAAAACTGAGCAGTTGCAAGCAATAATTCCAGCTCAGACTGAGTTTCTGACCAAGCCTGGATGGAGTCAGTCCTTCAGCATGAGCAGTACAACAAGAATCTGTGCATCAAACACATTCAGGCCTTAAGAATACTACAATCATAGCCTGAAAGAAAATAGTTTGAAAGTCATTTAATTGCAACTCCCCGCTGGGTGAATTTGCCACAGGATAGTAAGAATTTTATGACGGCAGAACAGTATGATAAAGCCTAACTGCAGGAAATGAAAAGGCAAGATATTTTAAAGGACTTCAAAATTAACAAATAATATCTAGCAATCCAATCATTCCGTCTTGAACAAAAGATGTTTCCTAGTGACATTTATGTCTGTACTGCAGCTACAATTATTGCATATTGTCCAAATGAATGGATTTATCAGAAGCAGAAACAGCTGTTTCCCTCCTCTAGAACTGCTTTACTGGAATCCAGCCAGTAATGAAAGAGGTGGAGAAAAAATTTTTAAGCTTTGACGGGCCTTTCAACTACTACAGACATTGAAACAGCAGGAATGTGATACTTCTACTTCTGCAAGATGGAGCAGAATTCACTGAGGAAACACCAAACTTGGTGTTCTTTCTTTTTTTTCCCCTCGCCTCAATCCATCTCTCCCAGATGTTTTCTCTTAGAAAACAGAACAAAAGAATCCCTATCTGGTTTGACTGTTTTTAATTCAGATAGAACCCGATTACTGGATTTTGCTGAAACATATTTCTTCTCATTCTGCATTAGCAGTGTGATAACAGGAGAATAGGCAGCAAGGCAACTCAGGGCAACTTAAAAGAAAACTGCTGAACTATCTGTTCAAACATTAATTCCTTGTTTAGTTACACAAATTATCAATAACCAGGTAATTATTCAGAGAGGAAAACTTCCAAGACTCATATAGCCTCATACAGAGGTGTAAAACCACTGGAATTCATAATCCAAGATGAGAGCTTTCAGCCTTCAGTTTTATCATCAAATAGTAAATGCTATTTAAGAGCATAAAATATTAAATAATGCTAAAGAACAATATTTTTGTTCTCCATGTCACCTCCACTTGACTATCAACAGCGCAGCCAAGGCTCCTTGTCAGCAGCCTCTGAGGAAGAAAACAAGGACAGCAGCAGCCCGCCAGGCCCACAACAGCTGCAGCATTGATAGAACAGCACTCCTTTAAAATCATTTATCTCTAAGAATGGAAACATTGGCCAGAGGCCACTTTAACTTGGGGGAAATTGCCTGTTTCTGAGACTGCCAGAGGTGGGCATGCAGCCAGAACGCTGGCAAGGTGCTTAGCACAGGGAGGGAGAAGGGCCCTAGATGCCATGGCGTAGCTACCTGCAACATGCTCAAGTCAATTTGCAATTGTTCCCCATGAAAACTGTCCCAGCAGGAGTCTGTTCAGTGCTGACAACATCCAGAAGCATTTTCTGATGTAAGTAGCTGAAGAGATTTTCTGCAGTGCAAGGCGCACCTCAGCACTCAAGAGTCCCTGAGAGCATGATGCACATGCCCGCCTTTTGTAGCATGGTCACAAAGGCTGAGTTTTGCAAAGGAAATGCTTAGACACCATGCAGCACAACAACAGACTGCTCCAGAAATCCTAGATCACACGATTGCAAAAATTCTGTCCCATTATTGTCACAGGCAGATCGTTAGCAGCAGACAGAAGACACAAAGCATCTGGCCTGATCCTGCACATCCCTAATACAAATATGAGTGGATTAAAGACACGCCACAAAGCCTGGGCAATGGTAGTTGTAGTGTTTCACAACTCTACGGACAGAGCATGTTTCCAGTCATTTCACAGCATTTCCTTTTTCTTTTCCTTTGTGTTTACTAGCAAACAAAAATAAATTAAACAACAGGAAAAGCCACCATTAACCAAACCATTAATTTGCTCAGCTCAACAAAACTTTAAAATGGTATTTTGTTTGGTGTTGTAAAACAGGCAGATAACCACAATCACAGGACAGTTTGCACAAAACATGTTCAGTGCCTGCCAGCTCTCACCACCCTCTGAGCAGAAGAACAACACGCAGCCTGGCTGTGCTTCTGATACATAAGAGATCATTTGCAGCACAATATTTGTAGAGTACTCCTATGAACACATATTTGTCTATGCATCTCTATTGGCTGACTGCATGAACTACTAAAAGTGCATCAGATCTTTCAGGTTTTGTCCCAGGAAGTAATATGTCACCTAATGATGAAGGCTCCAGGGAGAGCTCATCATGGCCTTCCAATACTTTATATGCTTCCAAGGGAGCATATAAACTGGAGGAGGAATGGCTGTTTATGAAGGTGGATAGTGATAGGACAAGGGGGAACGGGTTTAAACTGAGACAGGGGAGGTTTAGGCTGGTTATTAGGAGGAAGTTCTTCAACAGAGGGTGGTGACGCACTGGCACAGGTTGCCCAAGGAGGTTGTGGATGCTCCATCCCTGGAGGCATCCAAGGCCAGGCTGGATGTGACTCTGGGCAGCCTGGTCTGGCTGTTGGTGACACTGCACATGGCAGGGGGGGGGTTGAAATTAGCTGATCTTTGAGGTCCTTTGTTAACTCAGGCCATTCTATGATTCTAATATTTATTTGTCAAAGCTTAATTTTGCAAGAGCAACTTTAATGGCTCTTAGACTAAATTAAGGTGCTTTGTACTAGTCAGAACTCATTTCTTTGAGTAATACGTTTTCTACTATTTACATGGATATTTTCACCAAAACTCACATTTTTTTATTTTTTTTATTTTTTTTTTTTTACTTTTAACAATAATAAAAAGATGCATTGCTTTTTAAACCACTAACACCGAGTCCTTCTTTTTGGTATCTCGTTCACATGTTTAGTTAGTTATAAAGCTAAGATGTGATTAACACAATTGCCAAACAGTTGCACAACCAAAGCTCTTACAATATAAATCCAATTAAAGAATAACATTCTGATAGGAACACCCAGTGCCCGTTTTGTTTATACAAACCTACAAGCAAGATAAATTCAATTTTGTATATTATAAGCTGTCTTCAAAAGAATACATGTTGATTTTCTCTTTCTTGCTTTCCTTTAAAGAGTGATGACCTCATGAATCACTATTCAGGCAAAAGAAAAAATAACATTTTGTTTGTTAGTTAAATATTTTAATAGTCCTCAGATAAAAATCATGAAATTTAGTATAACAAGGCATTTCAAATCTTATAATTACAAAAATGCCAAAGGTTTGAAATTATAGACAAGATATATTTTCCAAGAGGAAAGGATGGAAAAAATCTACTATTAACAGTTTCAAAAGGCAAAAAGAAAAAGCACTATAATTTACAACTGATATGTATGTGCAAAGCAGTAGAGGAATATAAGAGAACAAACAGAAGTTTAGATACAAATTTATAGTCAAGCAGCTCAATTTATCTGGAATCGGATTAAATACAGCATTAAAAACATGCAGCCAGGCTGTAAGTAATGGAGAATGTATCCTGGGACAGGTCTTTACTACCTCACGAGTTGACAGAGTTCTAAGCACACTAAAAGTTTCTATGGACTTTGCATAGAAACCTAAAGGGGTTTTGGACAATTATAAAAAAAAGAATAGCACCTGTATTTTTTACATGGTCACACTAATATTACCTAAACAAGTTTCTGAAAAGCTGTGACAAGCTGTAATGTCAAATATCTGCCCATGGGAATGAAATGGAGGGGCCTGATACATAGGGGGATGCCATTCATTGGTTGTTTGGGTAGGCAAAGAGAAATCCCAGCCAGCCAATTTCTTATTGTTTCCACAAATAACAATGGCTGCAGAAAACTCAGCAGTAGCACAAAGCAAAATGATCTAAGATACTATGAACAATGAATGCCAAGCCATCATATTTCCACCAATTTTTAGCTGTTTTAAATGAACTCAGCCTAAAATATTTCTGCAGCAATCACAAGCGCAAAGTAGCCTTATTCTCAACCATAATTAGGAGTATCCTGCTCTCCAGAGCTCATGTTCAATTTTTAGCTGTTCTGTCAAGCGCTCAACTGAACCTCCCTTGCAGACAAGGTAATTTTAACTTCTCTAAGTAGACAGTAACAGATGAGTTAAAAAATCCCTACAGAATTACAATTTTAAACCTGCTTCAGTAATCGGTAATAGTTTGCCAAGTAATATAAAGGTCCAAACAATATATCAAAGACTCTTATTTGCAATTCAGGTGCTTTCTTAGACCGAGACAGAAAAACCTAATGACTGCATTTTTACACAGATATAAGCAGTGCTGCGTTTCAATACCGGTAATGAAATGGTAGCTACTCAACTGAAATACTACAATTCCATTTCTCAAAATAAAATAAATAAATAGGAATCAATCCAAAGTTCCTTTGTTTGTTTTTTCCCATTCTGTAGAAAGTTTGGGATATTATTTCAGGTTAATTTTCTATTAGGAAATTGATCTCACATAAATAATAACATAAAAATGATCTACAAACATCTAACTTGCTCTTCTAAAGGTCTGGAGGCAGAGTCAGCTCTAATCTATAGCCACTAAAGAGAATGGAAGAAATTATCCCACTTGCTGACATTGCAGAGAGAATTAAACCAAACCTGTAGGGAATGCCATCTCTGTGCCAACAGGCATTAAGAAATAATAATAATAATAATAAGAAGAAGGTACCGATTGCCTGAAGATAATGGCAAAATCCAGAATATTTTTTACTCTAGTTTACCATAAACATGTTTTAAAAAACGACAGTATTTTTCATAAAGTATTCTTCCTAACACAATTAAGCAAAACCAATTAAGTTTTCCTTTGAGACACTGAAACCAAGGGGCATAAGATTGTCACTGGTTTTACCTGTTTCTCCTCTTGTGGCATCTATCAATGAGATAGCATTGGGCATTACACTTCACTCTATTTTATACCTCTACATGTTTTAATCAGTGTAGTTTATTATTGTTATTATTATCACTATTAAACAAAGCAATCAGAATACAGATGCAAGATTCCCTTTTCATATTTCCTATTTGTTTCTGACCAAGTAGTTTTTCAGCTAACAGATTTTGGATAAACCAGACTTTCTGAAAACCAAACTGTTGAGATAATGAACGTATTTCAGAGATACAAGAGGTTGGTGAACATTCTCTAGTGCACACCATTATATTTCCATGCCATGTTTGTTCATGAACAATCCCTGGAGCATAATGCATGAATTATCCTATTGTACACATCAATCACCAGACAGGCTGTTTTTAGAAATACTCTTTTGTGCTCTGTGTTTTCCTTCCAATCTGCAACAAAATTTTTACAACAAAGATTGAGTAGTTCCTTTAATTTATCCCAGAGAAATAAAGTATAAAGCTAGTAAACTATAAACCACAAAGCCATTTTGCAGCACTCATGACTATCCATGCAAAAAATATCAGAGTCTCTTTACAGCAACAACACAAATCAGAGCATTCAAGGCACTCAGGGAGAAAAGATGATGATGATTCAGCAGACTGTCAAATGGGGAACAGAGGCGTTCACGCTTGAGAATCTTTTGTTTATGATACGATTGATAGGGCACTTCTTAACAAAGCACCATTTAAAGGAAACAGCTTCATTAACAAAAAAGTTTTGTTTTGTTTTCCTCTTTCAGACCTGAACGGTAATTTTTTAGTAATACGTCATCAAAACAATCAGATTTTTGGGGTCTCAATAAAACCTCAGAAACTGTTAAGTTTTTTTAAGTACTTGTCTATGTATTCACCTAATAGGCTGCACAGCAAACATAGCTGCAACAGATTTCTGAGTCCCAGGTGCAATATGAAGAAGGAAATAGATTCAGACATTGCTTGGGAAGGGTTGGGAAGGAATGACACTACCAGATTTCAAAGCAAGTAGAGGATACTGCAATAAAAAAGTACAGAAGAAACCAAATCCTCAATGAGCACCAACAAAACAGCTCCTCAAATTACTAGCTCTGTAGTCAGGTTGTAGGACTTCACCTCTGCACTTCTCAAAAATATTAGTCAAGCTTAAGCATGCTGAAAACAAAAAAAAAGGTCAAATAAAAATGTCACAGTGTACATTGAGATGCCGCATTTTTCTAGGCAGTATCTTGTCATCACATCAGCTCATTGTATGAACTGGTATACAGTAAATTCTAACAAGGGAAACAGGAATTGTTGCAGGTTTGACACAAGCAGGTAGACCTGACACTCAAAGGAACTGCAGCGTTTACTAATTTCATATGTGACCTCAGCAGCCATGAAGTTCAAAGCACTACAGAATGGTTCGGGTTGGAAGGAACAACAAAGATCAGTCAGTTCCAACTCCCTGCCACAGGCAAGAACACCTCCCACTAGACCAGGATGACCAAACTCCCATCCAGCCTGGCTGTATTTGCAGCCAGTTAGCTACATTACGTTCTCTGAAAGTCACAGTCACCTCTGAACAAAAGCCAGTGCATAAGTCCCTCTCTTTTTTTTGCAAATGTATGGCGCATAAAAACAGAACACATTTTCTGGAAAGCAGAATGAGAAGTTATTTTCATCTTTTCCATCTTACCTTCAAATTCCCTATCTCTTCCACCACTGCTCAGCAGGATCTTTCACAATTGCATCTCTACTTGCACTTCATCCTATACTTTTCCCTCCTCCCTGCTGTTTCTGGAGCAAGCCAAACTTTCATACAGTTACACTCAGGTGCAACCAACTCTCAATATAAGATGCTTGAAAAGACTGTACGAAGAAGTACTCTGCTTTTTAGCACAAAGATAACAAGCCTTTGTTCTTAAGATAATTTGTTTTATCATCTTTGAAGCATGAAGTACTATTTCCCCAGTTTGTGGTATTTGTTTTGATTTTGGTGAAAATTTGTACCTTATAAAAAAATGAGTGCTGAATTACTGAAAACCAAATACATTATTTCTTTAAAATTTCAGCCATTTTGAAACCTTTCATTCCCAATAAGTTTGACAGAAGTAGAAAGTGCCCAAGAAATACATTTAAAACAGTACATTTCAATTAAAGATCTCGCCTCACAGTATACTGAAGGTGAAATAGCAAAGCAATCCCATGAAGCATCAAAGCAACAGTGTATTTGTCCCACCTGGTTCAAGAAAGAGAACTGAAAGAAAAGGATTCTGGCAAATCAGATCTGTCTTCACCTTTTCTGCCTTAAATTCCCTTACTGAATGCTGTTTCCATTTGATACCTGTCTTGTCTGTATAAGGCCATAAGCCAGTTGGGACAGTTTCTTCTTTCACTCCTATGTGGGGCAATCATAACTATATGCATTATACATGCACTTACTCCCAGGCATACTTCCATATGAAATCATATGTATAGCACTGTTACATGTGTTAGTATCTATATCTTCTCTCTCTCTCACTGATAAGCACTATTTCTAGCAAGTACTTGGAAATAGACATCCTAACAACAATCATCACTATACCCCAGCTTACTTTATTTGGTTGCTTTCTACTTCACATAACAAAATGAAAATCATCTATAAACTATTTGAAAGATTGATTTCTGCTCAGTTAAGCCAATTCCCTGTAGGATGATATAATGTAAAGGCTCTTTTGTCCTTAACCATAAACCTGTTTCATCAAGTTTTATTAGTGCAATTATGTAAAGTCTTCCTACTCAGCAACAAATATTACCTTACTCTCCTGTAAGAACAGTTCTAACTTGGATAAATCTGCAGTTAACTGCAAGTAAGATAAATACCAGAAAAAAAAAAAAAAAAACAAAAACCAACTAACTAACATTAAAATGTATCATACATCAAAGACCACCACTTCAAAAAGAAAAACAGCTTGCTACTTGCCATTTTCAGATTTTTCCTTTAACAAACTCTGTGGGTCTTCAAGATTAAAAAAACAATAATAAAAAAATCAGAGTAAGAATGAGTCTCTAAAAGCAGACAATTTGCTTAATCAGCCTGACTGAATTAAAGCAGAATTTATTCTTTTAAAATACATATAAAATTAGACATACTTGTTGTCGAATTTCTTCTTCCATCTTGACTGGGGATCCCAATTCCGCAACCTGTTTGACTCCTTCACTAGCATACCCTCCATACTCCCAAAGAATGTAGTTTTTTGAGTGAGAACTACCAATGATTGCAGACCAATGGTTAGTGCGCCCTTTCAGGAAAAAAAAATATAAATAAAAATTAAAATGAATAAATAAATAAAGTAATAAATTAAAGCTGCAATGATATATTCACTCTACTAACATTAATACTTACTACTATTGAAAGAGATTGTAAGGGAAACAATTGAAAACAGCCTGAACCATCTGAGGCAAGAGTCAGATCAGCTGTGGGAGCACAGGTTACGGCAGTTAAGTTGTGCTCCTGGAAGGGGTGGACCTTGACTCCACCTCTCCTCGATCCCATTTAAGGGCTGACCACGACTAAGGTAACATCTCTTTCTGCAGATTGATTCTTTGTGTTGATCTTCAATGTTGGTGAGCATCTATCTTAGCTGAAAGCCTCAGCACTGGTGAGTCTTTTCCAACATGTGATTTACTTTTATTCTAAATCCTTATAGAAGATTTTTCTGGGTTTTTGTGGTATTTTCTGTGTTCTTGAGGGAAATACATGATTATAGTAACTTTATCTTTTCATAGTTAAGTGGCAGTTTTAAATCAGTATAACTGTGTGGTCTTGATTAGTAGTATCAATGTACTTATTTGTTTTCAGAAAGCTGGAAATTGTAACAAAGGAGTGCTACAGCCTAAGGTAAAAGCAAGGTGATCTGGTAGGAGATAAATATTTTTGTTCTAGTGTACAGTGCTTGCTAAATGAAGAAAGTACATGCTAGTGAAATGAGTGTAAGGGAAATGGTTGGTTATAGTCTGAACTTTTGATTAACCAGCTGAGACAAGAGATGAGTCAGTTGTAGGAGCAGAGGTGAAGGTAATTCATCTGTGTTCTCAAAAGGGGTGGAGCTCAACTCCCCCTCTCCTAGATCCCATTTAAGGGCTCACCACCACTAAGGTAGATCTCTTTCTGCAGATTGTTCTTGTGTGGAGTTCTTGCAGTGAGTCGTGACATCAGTGAGTACCTATCTTGAAGGTCTCAGAGTTGGTGAGTCTTTCTCCTTAGTTATTGTTTGGCTATTTATTTCTGACTATATTTGTACTATTCTAATTGTACAACATCATACTTTCATTACATCTGCTGTACAGAGGCTTTCCTTGTCTTTTGCTAAAGTGAAGGGCTTGAAGTCACCAGTCTGCATTGGAACCAAATTTCTGCATGCGCTGCGTGCTGTCAGCTTTTACTACATCAGTACATGTCATCTTTAGAGTACCAAAATACTCAACTACAGAAATACAATATAGTATATAATGTAACTTAACAGACAGAAATGTAAAGGAAGTTAGGGCAGCTAATCTAGTATCTCCTAAGACAGATACTTTAGTACAGGTTTAACATAATTTGTCTTCATTTAAGCTTCCTCAGAATGTTTAAAAAATCATTTTACTTTAGGTCCCCACATGAAGCGTTTATAAGGGTAAAACCTGCAAGGAGTAAAAGATTTCAGCAAGTCATTTCGTTAACAGTAGATACTAGTGTTTGGGTGGTGACAGCAGAGTAACAGAAAAGTCTAGATGTAAGCATGACTATACAATCATTGAGTGTTTCAGCTTTTTGTTTCTATCTTTTTTGCTGAAATATTATCAGGAAGAGATACAAAAGGCTTAGACCTACAAACCTCCCTTTGAGCAGCTTCCTGGCCAAAAAAAGAAGGAAAGATAACTCCCTATTAGCAAACTGTGCGTAGTTTCTCTTCCAGAAAACTTTTGAGATACTGGTATTGAATTGCTCTTATGAACACTGATGTAGCTGGTTTTTCTCTTACTGCATACTTAGATTATACATACATGATGTTGCCTTTTATTTTCTCCTCAACCATCAGTAGTGGTTTCTGCTAACTTAGGAAGGAAGTGGATGAATAAATTTTAGTGCTTCTTTAGCTGCTTGTTTTACTTGCCCCATTTTCCCCAAGTGTAAGAACTGCAGAGGTAAGCAAATGGGTTCTTGTTCTGGTTTCTTGTCTTGTTGTGCAGGAAGGGAAAAAATCCTAAAGTTTAGGAAAAAAGTAAGAAGTCTGATGGAACTGGAAAGTGGTTTGAGCAGAAAGGAGTCACAAAAGCCCCACAGTACTAGAAATGAAAATGAACTCTTTAAGTGTCAAACAGCACTCTACAAAGATATCAGGTTAAAGGAAAAGATTGAGAAAATGAACTACTCACATAAGTAGACAGTCTAGTAGCAGTGCAAAGACCATAGGAGATCAGGGAGACAGAATGACAGAGTGAGACAATATTTAACATTTTTCTTTGCAATGCAAAATGGAGAGAGAAGAGATAAAAACAGCTGCAAACTAGAATAAATGAATGAAAAATAAGTAATGAAGTAAACAAAAGGAATGCAAATTTAAAACATGAAAAGTGGGGAAAATAAAATTGACAAAGACAGAGTAGAGAATTGAATAGATAAAGTCAGATGCAGGAACATAATCACAGGAGAATAGAAAATAGATTAGGGAAAAGAGAGAGAAAAACAATGGTAGGGAATGAAGCGAGAAAAATGTAGCAAGAAGCAGAATAGATGAGGGAAGGTGATCCAGCAGCACAGTGAACAGAGCATCTGCTTTTTTCCCTTGGACATAAATAAACTCACTGAGCTCTGAATTATAGCAGTCATGACATGTTGAGAGACCAATAAAGCTAATCGGCAATTATGCCCTAAACAGAGAAAAAGAGAAACTAAACCCCACTACACCATTTTCCTCAATAAGAGGCTGTGTTGCTGCTTTCCTAATGTGTAATCTAGTAATTGCTCCTCAAGCAGAACCTTTCCTAACCGCAGAGGGAAACTGTCTTTCAGGTTCAGTGAAGGGACTGCCTAACACAGGTTTAAACCATCTCGCTGCTCACAGACAGAAGCTTTCCCTGACATGCACTAAGTGACACTGAAACTTATCGAAAGAGATGGTACCATATAGCCCCTAAAAAAGACAAATGTGTGACTGCAGGAGAAAACCAGAGAGCCTTTAAGTCTTCAGCAAAAGTAATTGTTTCATGTGCTCTGCAGCTTCTTGCCCCCACCCTGTCCTAAACAGAGCCAGAGTGTTTGGTGCTTCTGCAACCAGAGCCCATCCTCTCCCACCCTGCACCCCTTCCTAAAAAGCAAGTGGCTCTCCACATAATGCAGCTGGCCCACATACTTGCCCAGAAGAACTATTCAAAGCATGTGCTACATCCTCCCAAAACATGTTTATGAAATATGTGAGACATTTCCAAGTGTTTCCCTCTTCACTTTGAAAGTTCTGGTTTTGTGAGACTAGTCTACTCAATCATTTGTTAAACTTCTTCCTTGAAACACAAAAGATACTCCAAACCATGAAATAATCTTATCTATGTCAGCTCACAGCTATTTTGTTCCGTCAGCCTGTCACTATCCAATTGCTAAGATAGCAAAGAGAGTGCAGACAGCTTAACCATTGTGTTATTTCACTTCATTTTTGTATAATTCCTCAATAAGCATGCATATATGCATTTATATGTATTCTTTGGTGTATTGTGAAGGTAAAATCATAATGAAGAATATATTTGTTATCAGATATGGACTATAACCAGAGACAAGTACTTTTAAAATCAGGGTTTATGTAAATACTAATCTTTCTGGCCAGAAAAACATGATGGGAAATTTGATAGTTTCCACTGAGCCTGATTTCATAAGAAGGGAAATATTTAACTTGCACTAGTTTTAATATCAGGAGCCATAATGATGTGCAGAAATCCCTTGAAAAGCATGCTTGATTTTCTTGAGTCTCAGTTTATCAGTATAGTCGTTATGTTCAGTCTCTCTCAGCTTCATGAAAGCAAAGTTGTTTAGAAACTTCTCTACAGGCATCCTCTGCACCCTCCTGATGGCTGGCACATTCAGAACTAGACTGTTAGAACTAGATGACCTGTAACATCCCTTCCAACCTAAGCCATTCTGTGATTATAAGACTGTAGTGGTTTCTTTCTCAGCAATACTTCACAGAGTCTATGGACTCCTGCATACACTCTAGACTTATAATGTCACAGAGCAGAGGTGTTTTAGTTGCGCTGGTATAATAAATCATTCCTAATTCATGAAATCTGTGAAAACCCACAAGAGTTTAATAGTTTTGCACAGTGCCTTCCAGAAACACTTTGATAGTAAACAAAATACTATATTATCTTAGGAGAAAAGCTAACTGACATGATACACGTTACTGGTGATGTTTAATGTAATTCAGGAGTTAATTTAAAGAAAAGAAATAAAACTTTTATGATTGGCTTTCTATTTCAGCCTCAATGTTGGCATAAAAATAAAGAAGGTATTTTTTAGTATCACAGAAAAGCTTGGGTTGCATTGAACCTTAAAGATCATCTGGTTCCAGCCCCTTGTCATAGCGTAACAGCTTTACAAATGATAAGGGATATACTACAGTCCATCCCAAATAGTACTTCAATGTGACTACTGCACACATTAATATTTTTAAAGAGTAATGTTAATGATTATTTTTTTATATCATTACATCAGGATAAAAGATCTTACCACCTTTTGAGAGTCACAGTGCAAAATCTTATCAGCTGTCTTAACTCAGACTAATCCTATTAGATTATGTGGTTGTTCTTTTTACAGAATCATAGAATATCCTGAGTTAGAAGGGACACACAAAAAACATTGAGTTTAACCCCTGGCTCCACACAGAACCACCAAAAACCTAAAACCTTTATCTGGGGGTGGTGTCCAAATGCTTGTTGAACTTGGGCAGCTTGGGGCTGGGCCCACTGCCTGGGGCAGTCTGTTCCAGGGACCTACTGCTGGCCACTGCTGGCTCAGATATAAGTTGCTGTTGACCAGAACCCCCCAGACTGTCTGTACACAGAGTCAGGGTTGTTCCATTCCAGCTGTGGAATTGAATTCCATGCAGTCGGTGATTGCCCAAACCATAACTTGACAGTATCTCTCTCTATGGCTTCTCTGACCCTGAGGGCATCAACAGCTCCTCTTAATTTAGAGGCATCTGCAGGTTTACTTAGTATAACTTCAATTCCTGCATCCAAGTCAATAATAAAAACAATAAAGAGAACTAGCCCTGAAACAGCTCTGCAGAACCCCAGTAGTGACTGATAGGTAACTTGGATGGAACCCCATTGACTACAACCCTTCGAGTCAGACCTGTCAGCCATCCCCTCCAGGGTATTTTTCCATTTATTACATCACAAAGTCACGGTTAACTTCACATTTTTCAATTATTTCCTATTTCTAACCGCAAGCTAAATCCATACTAACATTGCATATGAAGTGACATGGTCAGCAGATATTTAAATCTTGCAATAGCCTGGAAGAGCATTTCTGCAATTACTCACTTTGGCTTATTTCATCTCCTATGTGTTATGCCGACAAATAATATTTGAACAATGGTATTGTTCAACTGAATGTATTAAATAATCAATGTAAGCAATATTGCTTAGACGGTCAGAACTATGAGCTGAGACACAAACCATATTTGAGTTATATTATGGTACACTGACAGGAAGTAATATATTTTAAGAAAGAGACATAGAAAGACCACATAACAAATATCAACCACAGACAACCTAACGAAGTTTGAACACCAGTAAATGTGACTTGCGTTTTCAAATCATATCCTAGCCTTTACTGCTGTGAACCATGGAATAAGTAATAAAAGTATAAATGTATAATACGTGTTTTTGTAATTTCATTATTGACAGCTATTTGGATTATTACAATAAAAGTACTGATCCCGTAGACAGGATCTGATAGACAAAGCTCAGAATATTTATTTTAGCTGTATAATCAACTTGAAACATTTTGAGAGGATGCTAATCTCTAAATATCTTACCAGTCTCCTTGGCAGTAAGATACAGGGCTCACTGAATTAACTAGAATCTTCCAGAGGTCTTGAAAGAAAACAAAACTGAGTTTTGGCTAGCTTAGCATGGTTGTAAACACGGTTGTAAATGTTAGTGTTTTAAAACTTTTTTAGGTTGTGTTTCTCATTAAATTCCATTTCATAGCTGTAAGTGATAATCTAGGCTATGCTTTCAGTAAGAGGAGAGGCGGGGGGGGAAATGTAATCTCTTTATAGAGAAACATTTTTAAACCTCAGAACATCAGGCAAGTCTCTAGAATTTATTTGTAATCTATAGCATTTGCATAGATTTTTCAATACTGAGCATAAGCAATACTGCGTATATGTCTTAATTGACCCTGGTGGGGTGTTAACTAAGCAACACTGAAGCAATCTCCAAATATCTACATCATGTTTGTATGGTACAACAATATTAGGAAAAGAAACTATAGGTACTCACGTGGAAAGTCTTTAGGATGTGTTTTTTCTGACCAATTTCCATAAAACGTTAGCCTGTATTTGGCAGTTCCACAGGCACAGCAATCTAAAATAGGTTTGTCAGTCACACCCTCTGAGGCTGAATCTGAAAAAGTAATGAGAGTACCTACTGAAATGGGATACAACTCAACAGCAGCAAATGACAGCAAAGTTGACACAATAAGTACTCCAGCAATAAATCTGAATTACATTTACTCCTGTTCATTAGTTTCTAATGTTAGGCTCTGCAAAGAAGTAGAGTCCTGAAGCAGTCAGTTTGGATTTATGGGTGAATGTAATGGCTAGCTGTAAATATGATGGCACCATTACAATTCCAGTTGTTTTCAGATTCAAAACAGGTTCATCTCTGGTTCTGATTTGGTCAAAACCTTAGCAGACCTGAAAATACAATAGATTGGAATTTTATATACAGACAGACTATAGAAATTCTTCAGTGGGATGCAATAATCAGCTGCAACAGCCCCATGCTTATGCCTCAGCTGCACTTCTGCATGCACCAAAGAGAAACCGAGTTGTTGCATGCATGCGTTTCCTGCTCACAAATCATTCCCTGCTCTGGTCTGAGAAACACCCAGAGTTATTCAGTGATGCAGCTGAGACTGAACCAGTGCTGCCAATGAACTCCAGCAGCTCTTTTAACTACTCTCTACAGTGGTTTCTAAACAGAGACATGGAATAGTTAGTAGGCTACATGACTATTGCTATGGCACTGCAATCCGCTAATGTCTTAAGGATCCTTCAGCCTTCTGGTAAATGATGAACAACAAATTCCTGCACAGATGATGGTGAAGAGAATACAGAGACAGATATATCACATTATGATTAGTGTGACAAGTTCTTTCTGTCACTCGGAATACTTTATAGCAGTATGGGTCATGATCTACATGAAAGGCTTGAACTTAAAACAAATTGAGGCCTCAAATGTACAGAATAGAGGAGGTTACGAGATGTGAAACTCAAAACCAAAGTCCAAACCTAAACCAAAGAATTTAAAGCTAATCCATAATCTCAGTACTCTATTTTAGTTAATCAGGACACACTCAGGAAAAGCAGTGGATAGCAGTAACAAGTCATTCTATTATCTGTGAAAGGAGTTTTAAGACTTAAACAAATTGCCTCTTGTGTGAATGAAAAGAAGTCTTTCTGAAGTTTCATAAGCTTTTTTCCAATAGAATCACTTGTTCCCACCTATTCTGGAAAGATATATACATCAACTGTAGAACAACTTAGCCTGTAACTGCAACATAGATCTTCTGTTATTAAGACAATGTGTTTCTATACTTTCATTCAGTGTCTTTAGGACAGAGCTCAGTAAATAAGTTCTCCAAATTGCCAACAGCTTTCTTCTTATCCAACGTCTTATCTAGACTAGAACAGTGGTGCTGTTACTCAAAAACATGGGAGAAGTTTAGAAGTTTAATTTTGACATAGGTTTGTTTCCAATAATTACATTTATTCTGATTGCTTATTTTTTTCATCATTCCCACTTTTTCTCCTTTCTTTTCTGAAATAATACACATGTTGTTGTTTATTCGGGTGGCTTTTTACATCACGTTCACCACTGAAAATGCAACTTCTTTAACAAGTCCAGCTTATGCAAGCAATGATAGGGGAGATTCAAGCTGGACATTAGGAAGTATTACTTTTCAGAAATGGTGGTCAGGCACTGGAATGGGCTGCCCTGGGAGGTGGTGGAGTCACCGACCCTGGGGGTGTTCAAGAAACGACTGGATGTTGTGTTGAGGGACATGGTTTAGTGGGAGCTATTGGTAATAGGTGAATGGTTGGACTGAATGATCTTTCAGGTCCTTTCCAGCCCCGGTGATTCTATGCGTTTCCATATTTGAAATGGCACAAAACACTGACAAAGAGGTTTCTTGATGACAAGGGATTCCACATTGTGCAGGACAGTTCAGTGCTTCTCTGGCACACATTTGGTTCACTAAAAATGAAGGACAGTGTGGCAGGTACCTTCAAAAAATTGGGTTTTTTGCTCCTCAGCACAAAACTAAAGCAAAAACATTCCAAATGTACAGAGAGAAGAAATAAAAATTACCCCCATAGCAATCATCTCTGCACAAAGTTATTACTTCTCAAAGATATGTGGGAAGTTTCTCCTGCAAAGAATTAAGCTATATGATCTGGAATTGAAACCTAAAGAATATGTGCATGTTAGTATCAAGGGAGTTGTCCGTAGTGGCTACACAGGCCTTCCCACACCCTCCTCCTGCAAAGATGGAACATGTGTTTAAAAGTTAACAAATTCCTGGTATTTGCACATATTCCTATAGGAAGGATAGTTCTGTTTACTAACAGAAGCAACACAATCTGCCAGCAGATGACAGAACCTAAAGGTCACTTTCCATATTTGCCTTTATAACAGATTGTATATTTAAGAATTGATAGAGGATTGCATTATAGCCCTTGAAGAATTTCAACATATAATTCCCCTTAGTTTTCAGGAGTTTAATGGCCTGATGTACTTCATAGAATTTTCTCCAAAATATGCAAACATTACCATGACAACCCTGGTTCAAAAGAAGTAAGAATGAAAATAATTGCAAAACACAGAAGGAGAATCAGGAGACTGTGGATATTTGAATTAACTTCACTTGCATGACCTTTCTGGGGAGGAGGAATTTGCATAAGCAGAAACAAAGCCTACTTATCAAAAGACAACTGTAGTTCTCTGTTTTCTCTCATGTGAATTTTAAACATATCTCCTAAGCTTAAGTTTAGGAAATGTTGAAATAGCCCAAGCAACAGGTTACACACAAGGTAAAAATGTGCAAGTGTCACATTTAGGTGAAAGAAAGAAAGACTGTATGAGAAACAGCATGCAAAGTACGGAAGAACATCAACAAATTAAGAGATCCTAAATTTCAAGCTATATAGATTCAGGGAATCCAAACTTTAAATGCATATAAAAAGTGAGGAGAAATCAGCAGAACATGACAAGGAAATCACCTTACCTTGTTCACAGATTCTTTTGGTAAGAGAGCCCTCGTCTTGAAAATAAATAATGCGCTTCTGCACAATACTGGCCCTACAAGGCAAAAAAAGGTTGAAATACATCCATTGTTTAAACGAAAAAGAAAGTGAATGATAAAGTAGCAAAAAGACAGAACTAGACTGCTAAAACCGAGGCG